>NC_138548.1:278808676-279365777 GCF_964273705.1 Natrix helvetica | reverse complement strand
GAGAGAGATACAATATAGATGGGATGTTCCAATTGGTGTTATATTTAGATACGAAGGGTTGAGGTACCGTCTGAATACAATAGATAAAGCCAGAGACTTTTATCATGGAATACTCAAGAAAAATGCAACCCCCCCACGTACATCTACACCAACACCAGTAGATTTGGATGTCTTAGAGCAGAGGATGTTTGAGAAAGAGACAGAAGAGCAAAGAATGCAGACACAAAAAGAGAAGGAGGGGCAGGGTGCTGTAGGTGGAGTCGACCCCTCTGGATCTCTGTTGTGTTCCTTCTTGGAAGAAGGACCTTCTAAGTCTCTCACTGAAATGCCGATATTTAAACCTGTCGAACAACGTATTACCAGATCCACGACTAGACAAATGTTAGAATCTCACAAGCGCGTCGACCCTCAAACACAATGTGCTAAGAAAGAAGCTAAGAAGCAAACCGGAGCCATGGGAGGAGCAGGGCCGAAGATTGGTCTTGTGGAGAGAGATCTTCAGCAAATGCTTTCAGCGCTCCAGACCAGATCTAAAGATGCTTAAGCTATTATCTTGGAACGTGAATGGAATGAACTCCCCACAAAAAAGGAAAAAAATATTTTATTATTTGAAGCAATTTAATAATGATGTTGTTTGCCTTCAAGAGACTCATATTAGGTTGCAAGACCAGAAGTACTTAGTGAATTCAAAACTGGGAACATTTTATGCTGCCTCTGATTTGGTAAAGAAAAATGGTGTGGTGATATATATAAATAAAAGATTTTCAACTAAAGTTATAGAGGCAGATGACGCTGGTAGATATATAGCAATTCAATTTGATACAGACTTCGGTTCCATTTTGGTGCTAGGAATATATGCTCCTAACCAATGCCAAGAAAGTTTTTATAAGATGCTCCATTTAAAAATTTTAGACTGGAACTTTAAAAGTATTCTAATAATGGGAGATTGGAATGGAGTGATTTCTCCAAAGATAGACAAGAGTACAAAGACGAAATTCACTACCAAATTACCAAAGGCTTTTTTTGATTTACAAGACGATTTGAAATTAAAAGATGTTTGGAGGACGCAACATCTAAATGAGATGGATTTTTCTTTCTATTCAGATAGACATAAATCCTTTTCAAGGATTGATTTCTTTTTGTTAACACCGGATCTACTTCCTAAAGCCAAGAAATCAAAGATTTTCGCCAGGACACTTAGCGATCATAGTCCGGTGTGGTTACAAATTGAATTAGGGATGAGGCCAAGAAGGTCTTGGAGAGTAAATGAAAATTTATTTAGATATGAAAAAAATGTTGATGAACTTAAAAAACACATGAAGGAATTTTTCAGTTTTAATATGAATAAGGATACTCCCATTGAAATAGTTTGGGATGCAAGTAAAGCTTATATGCGTGGGGTCCTGATACATATGAACTTTAAACACAAACAAATTAGACAGAAAAGGAGAATGGAATTGGAAGATGAAATAAAACGCAAAGAACAGCTGCTTATAATAAACCCGAATGACCAGGCGCTCCAGATGGCGCTAAAGCTGTTGAAAGATCAATTTCAGATGCTTATAGCAGAACAAACAGCAACCAATTTGCAATTTGCTAAACATAACACCTTTGCCAACGCTAATAAACCTGGTAGATGGTTAGCATATACTTTGAGAAGGAATATGAATGACAGAATTATTGATAAAATTGAGTTTCGAGGGAAGATGGTATATCAACAAGAGTTGATTAAAAAATCATTTGTGGACTATTATACTAAGCTATATGTACAGGATAATATACAGAACAAGTTAATAGATGATTTTTTGGAAGGAAAAAGGGTTGCAAAAATTTCTGTGCTTCAAAAGGCAAATTTGGAAAGTCTTATAACCGCTGATGAGATCACTTTAGTTATAAATCAACTTAAATTAGCTAAGGCTCCAGGGACTGATGGTTTGACTGCAATGTATTATAAAACTTTACAACTGGAAATGATTGAATATCTTACACAACTATTTTGTAATATACAACAAGGAGGTAAAATACCTCCCTCATGGAAAGCGGCTTTTATCTCATTGATACCTAAAGATAAAGAGGGCCCTAAGAAACCAGAGGATTACAGGCCGATATCTCTTCTGAACACAGATTATAAAATATTTGCTAAGGTACTAGCCAACAGATTGATGCCGGTTATTCAAGAGATTATTCATCATGATCAAGCAGGATTTATTGAAGGCAGACATATGAAGGAGAATGTAAGGCAACTCATAGATTTAATTGACTATCTTGATAAGAATAAGCAGATCTCGGCAGCGCTGGTTTTCTTGGATGCAGAGAAGGCCTTCGATCGAGTGAATTGGAACTTTCTAACCAAGACTTTGGAAAAGATGGATATGGGACCACGATTGCGGCAGGCGATTGGAGCAATTTATCAGCAACAAAATGCACAACTTATTATTAATGGAAATTTGTCAACAACTTTCGAGATACAAAAAGGCACAAGACAAGGTTGCCCATTATCCCCATTGTTATTTATTTTAACTTTGGAAGTCTTGTTGAACGCAATTCGGGACTCAAAATCCTTAGATGGCATAGCTATCAGGCAAAAGGAATACAGAACTAGAGCATTCACCGATGATCTGGTTGTTACCCTTTCACATCCTTTGAAATCAATAATCCAGATGAAAAATATCATAATAGAATTTGGCATGGTGTCTGGGTTTAGACTAAATCAAAACAAAACGAAAATGATGGTTAAAAACATGACAGAGACTCAAAGAAAGAGACTTGTAAGTTTAGCAGGTTTTGAAATAGTTTCTAAAGTTAAATATTTAGGAATACAAATTTCAGAATCAAACACAAAACTTTTCTCAAATAACTATGAAGTGTTGTGGCAAAAGATACAGAAAGATCTCGAAGCGTGGAAAAAGTTACAATTGTCTTTGCTTGGAAGGATCTCAGCAATTAAAATGAACATTCTACCTAGATTTATCTTTCTATTCCAGATGATTCCGGTGCTTAAGTCAGATAAAACCTTGTTAAATTGGCAAACAACATTAAATAAATTTGTTTGGAAGGAGAAAAAACCGAGAGTAAAGATGAAGATTATGCAAGATACACGTGAAAGAGGCGGCCTCAGACTCCCAAACCTTCGATTGTATTATGAAGCTGCGGTATTAACGCATGTAGCAGATTGGTTCGGGAAAACAAAAATGGAATTGCTCAATATAGAAGGCCATGATCTTGTTCTGGGATGGCATGCATATCTTTTTTATGAAGACAGGGTGGATAAAGTGTTCAACAACCATGTTCTCCGTAGTGCCTTGATGAGAATATGGAAGAAGCACTGGCCCAATTGGGATTATAAAATACCGCTTTGGTTGGATCTTGCAGACACCATGGGGATTATGAATATTAAGTCACTCGGGGGTTGTTTATATAAAGATGTGCTTATTGCTGATGGGGGCGAATGGAAGTTAAAAACTTTGGAACAGCTGTTGGAAGAAGGAATTACTTTAAATTGGTTACATTACATACAGCTTCAGAAGAGATGGGAAGAAGATCGCAGGGTCGGCTTTATGGATAAAGAAGTGGAACTGATTAAGCAGATAAAAGAGACTGGTCCAAAACAAGTTAAAAGAATATATAATGTACTGTTAGAAAGAGACTCAGAAAGTGAATTGGTTAAGGATTGTATGATTAAATGGGCTCAGAATTTTGGTGAAGTGGTTATGTTGGAAACGTGGGAAAAAATATGGGTTCAGAATGTTAAATTTACACAGTCACAGAATTTAAGGGAGAATTTCTATAAAATGTTTTACAGATGGTATTTAGATCCTAAAAAATTATCATGCATGTACCCAAATGTTCAACCAAAATGTTGGAGATGCGGGTGTCTAGATGCTACCTTTTTTCATGTATGGTGGACTTGTAACAAGGTTAAAGCTTTTTGGATAAAAATATGGTGGGTTATGCAGAATGTATTTAAGAAAAGAATACAATTCACTCCACAAATGTTTTTATTGGGTATAGTTAAGGATTTTACCAAAGGGGAAACAAAATTGGCCTTGTATATGGTTACAGCAGCTAGGTTGTTGATTGAGCAACATTGGAAAAAAGATTTTTTGCCGACAATTGATCAATGGATTCAGAAGGTGGCGGGGTTCGCTGAAATGGCAAAAATTTCAGCTTTCTTAAAAGCTCAGAAACAGGAGGATTACACACAGGAATGGGCAAAATGGATTGATTATATACAGAATAAATACCAGACTAGGAGTTATTATCTAGCCTTTAGGTAAGAATGTTTAGACCGATAGATGATCAGAGTAAATAGTATATGGGATGTTTGGAATTGTTAGAGTGGTATATAGCGGAAGTCAGGGGGGTGGGTTTGTGTGGGAGGTGGGGGAGGGTTAGGGTGGAGGGTGGGGCAATATATTTGTATGAATAAATTAGAAGATGGGACTAATGAAACATTGTTAGGCTAGGAGAAATTTATATTAAGAGTTATAGATGTTAAATTAGCTTAGAAAATGATCAATGTGTTATTTATTAATTTAAGAGAAATTTATATAGTGTTTGTTGGGAGGAGAGGGGTTATGAGTAATCTATTTTAAGATGGGGGGAGGGGAGGGGGTAAAGTGTTTGGTATAATATTTGAATGTGAATTTTTGCGGGGGGGTTGGGGGGGTATAGCATTTGTATGAGATTTATATTGTGTGGAGGGGGGGTGAAAAGGGGGAAAATTTGTTTGTACAAAACTCTTTTAATAAAAAAAAAAATCATGAAAAAACAATTCGCTTTAAAAGGAAATTACAAAAAAAAAAAAAAACGCCCCCAAAGTTTACGGTGCTCCAAACAGACCAAAAACATGATACACTATAAATAAAAATATAAATAAAAAAGAACATATTATAAAGAGATTGGAGTGGAATTTCAAATCATTGTTCCAAATCACAAAACTTCAAAAGGGAAATTATTTCCTCATTCCCAATCGGAGATATTCACAAAAGGCTGAAGTACACAAAATACTGAACTAGTACAGAGAAATAAAAGAAAGCAGACTTGCATAGCACAGGGAAATAAATATCAATGTTCTAATGCAGATTCTTTCCTAGACTTCTTCCTTCTTCCTTTACAACTTGTAGCTATCGTGTATGTTCCTCCAAAAGTCTATTTACTGAACTTTCCTTTTCCCCCCCTCAAAATTCTAACTTAGTTTTGGAGCAACAATGTTAATCCCCTTTTCTCAACCTCAGTCCTGTGATGTATGCCCAAACTTTTCCATCTACCAAACAGGGGATCTGGTTATCTCTCTGTGTATATGATAGAGAGGATCTCTCTTTTGGGAAGATGTGGATTCTGTGTTTACACTTATTTGTCATCTCAGCTGGCTGGCTGTGAATGAATGCCATTCTTTCTTCCATTTCATGCTTTCTAGAAATAGCCAGGGATTCATTCAAAAGCAGCAGGGATAGGTACATCTAGGTCCTTTCCTAGTAAGTGAGGACTATTAGGTTCTGGGCAGGAAAATAAAGGTTCAGATGAATCCTTAGCAAGATGGAATGGCTGCAATCCAGATATATTCTGCCTTTAGCTCTGAACAGAATCATATTCCCTGTACTGAGCTATTGGAAACTTACGGTTCTTCTGAACTTTCAACTACTCAGGTCCAAGACCAAAAGGGCCTTAAGTGCCCATTGGGGACCATTTCTGGATCAGGTGGTGTAGTACATAATCATATGTGACTTTGTCAGTTTTTGCCTGGATTGCTGCAATTTGTTCTAGGTGGGCTGTCCTAGAAGACCAACCAGACTTCAGCTGGTTCATTATTCAGTCACCTGAGCAGTTATGACTTCAAAGCAAATTGTATACTGTACAGTTGTATCACCATGGTTTAATGGCCGTTTAAAGTTACAATGGCACTGACAAAAGCGATGCATGACTGTTTTTCACACTTATGATTGTTGCAGCATTCCCATGGTCATGTGATCAAAATTTAGATGCTTGACCTCTGGTTCATATTTATGACAGTTGTAGTGTTGCAGGGATCACCTTTTGCAACCTTCTAACAAAGACAAGTGTGTTGTGTGTGTGTGTAACCAGATTTGCTTAACAACCGCATAATTCACTTAGCAACTGTGGTGAGTCTCTTAATTGTGGCAAAAATGGCTATAAATGGGACAAAACTCACTTAATAACTACCTTGCCTAGCAATGTTAATATATGCAAATCATAAAATACAATCACTAATGGACTACCAATGCTTGATGTTCAGATACAACTAAGGACCAAAAGTGCGCTAAAATTAATTAGAAGGGGCATGTACACATAGGTTTCACTGTGTGTGTGATATCCTAAACTACATTTCAGACAATTAATCTACATGTGGAATGTCTTCCTGTCACTCCTCCCATCTGAATAAAGGAAAACCTAAGATAAATATGCTAATCAAAATGTCTCTAATCATTTGATACCAACAACAGACTGATCAGGAATTCACCTGCTCATGAAAAAAAAAACACTATCTAATCAAGGTTTAATTTTTTCTCTAAGTAATAAATATCCCATAATTAAAGCTAGCTAATGAATTGTGAAAATAAGCATCATTATTTAAACCAACGCATTATCCCATTCCTACCAAAAGACACAGATGTACTCATCCAAGGAACTAACTAGAGATATACTAATTTCTCCTAGAAAAGTAATACCTAAATGTAAAAATGGCCTGGCCTAGCCTATCCCAAAATGTCTCTTATTTTACCTTCAGCAATATAACAGCCTTTTCTTTTGGCCCAGATTCCAATGTAAAGCATCAAATACAGGCAGGTAGCATTTCTGTATCTTTCTGAGTGTGTGGAAGGCTCTACTATGAGTACCAAAATATATAGTACTTTGAGAAGGGAACTCGCATCTCAAAAATCTGAAACATATTGTATAAAAGAACCAGTGACAGTTATCGATATAGCACACTAAATAAACCGGCTAAGTTTGGGGACATTTCAACCACAAATAAATTTTAAAAGAAGATCAGCCAATATAATAGGACTCTTTACAGTGGTGCAAGTGGTGATTCTATTGCAATGCAGCAAAGGAACTGTACAACAGGGTTTAGGTGGAGAATTCAGCTCCTTGAAAATCATTCTTTTCATTTTTAAGGAGAGGTTGTTATTGATCATTATGGCTTTGAATATGACTGGAATTACGTATGAGGTGAAATCTGATCAGACTGATTATTTTTAAAAATATCCTAGATATGGAAGAGTAGGAAAATAACTAATTACTTTCCATAGCCACATTGTAAATGCAAGTTATGCTGCAATATAAATTATGTAGAGTTGTACAATATGTATAAATTATACAGATTACAGAAACAAATTTTTATCACATCAAAATCAGAATTACATAACCATGGTTTTAAAAGTGGTTGGTACAGAACTTACATTCCATACATATGCAATAATAAATTAAGAAAATGGTTCTGTAGATACAAGGTAATCCATGCCCTCCAGTATCTAAAGATACTTAGCTATCTTTACCCTCAAGTTATTACTGAGTTATTAGTTGTTCTGATGTCATAACAAGTTTTCCAAGGCTTGGACCAGGCAACTGAATAGTACTATAGAAGTTGTGAAGGCCTTTGATTCTGTTCCAAGACTGACCCCAAAATTTAGCCAAGTTGATGTGTACTTGAACTTTTGATGTGTACTTGAACTTTTGATGCGTACAATGAACTTTCAAGATAATGTCCAATAGTTACAGAACCTTTTTACATCACTTAATGGCTAACTCCTGTGTGTAATTTGTAATGTCTCCATTTCCCTGTATCCTTCTAATTAGGTAAAGGTTCCCCTTGCGCATATGTGCTAGTTGTTCCTGACTCTAGGGGTGGTGCTCATCAAAGCCGAAGAGCCAGTGCTGTCCAAAGATTTCTCCGAGGTCATGTTGCCGGCATGACTAAACGCCGAAGGCACATGGAATGCTCTTATCTTCCCACCAAAGGTGGTTCCTATTTTTTCTACTTGCCTTTTTACATGCTTTCGAACTGCTAGGTTGGCAGAAGCTGGGACAAATAACAGGAGCTCACTCCGTTATGCAGCGCTAGGGATTTGAACTGCCGAACTGCCGACCTTTCTGATCGACAAGCTCAACGCCTTAGCTACTGACCACCGCGTCCCTTATCCTTCTAATTACAGGATCATAATTTATCAACTATGAAAGGATACCACCTTAATATATAGCATCATGGTATTGTATAATACAATCTCTTATTAAGTAAAAGTGGATTTTTAAGGAAAAAAAGATCAGGACAGCCTGCTTGTTAAATCCCTGTATTAGAATTGCCAACATACCCACTATAAATCTTTTGCTGAATCTCTGGCCCAGTTATTTTATTACCATCAAACAAACCTCACAGGACTTAATGGTTTTCCCTTCATCAGCACTACTGTGGTTTATTTTATGTGTATTTAGCTCAAGTTTCTTGAGTCAGTTGTCCGTTTTAAAGAGCCTCCTTTGGAGACTCTGGATTCTAGGGCAAACCACTATTTGTATTTTCAAGCTCTGGCCTCCCTTGAGTTTTCTTGTTGGATGTTTATTACTTTCTTGCTACAAAACTAGATTACACAGGAAAGAAGCAACAGCACACTGACACCATTAATTAATCTATGTTCAATGGCTTCTTGTGAGCATCCCTCTGGAACTATTTTAAACAGATTTATTCTCTGGTGACTAATGGCATCACCAATAACTACTTAGCAAAGCAATCCTACAGAATCCTTTTCCTACAAAAAAGTAAGTCAGTAAGTCCCAGTGAATTTGGACTGCAGCCTAAGACTTTTTGATCTAGTTCACATAACATATGAAGTCATAATGTGATTTATTTGGTCTTGGCTACTGGAGCTTGCAAAATATTGAATAAAACTCAGCTTGAGTCTTAAAATGGACCAGAACTTAGAAGGACTTAATCGATTAATATAGCTTATATTAGATCTGTAGTAAGTCTTTCCCAAACCAGTACTTTCCCAAATTTTGACTAGCAGGCTTTTAAACAAAAAAGCAGGCTTCATTATGGAATAAGTAGGGAAAGGGCTATATCAGTATAATATATCCTTTTTGATGTGTGCATTCCTTTCCTTCTTCACACTTAAAGTGAGATCCCATTAAACCTGGGAAATCTGCAAATGATGTATTTTTCTGTCACCATCTACCCCTTTTCTTGTTCAGAAATTCTTTTGTCTTTCTCCTTTATTTCTCTGAGACAACTAGGTGAAACAATCGCTTTGTTAACATTTAAACTTAACAGTAACTTAAAATAGTTTATATGCAGGTTCCCCTCATATTACAACGTACCCATTGTCAATACTTGCCTTCCGTCTGCACCAAATATATTGGTGACTCTTTCAGACTATAGGTAGATTCCGATATATGATATATAACAGACAGCGCTGTCAAACAACGAAAGGTTTCTTTTCAAGCCATTCCAAACATACTATTTATAATGACACACAAATTGGATTACATGAAGATTAGAAGAAATCCAAATGTCAAATATAAATGAAGATTTATAGCCCACCTTTGATTATAGCAAAATGGGCGTTGGTTCTTACCTGAGACGCCCGTTCTCAGGGCAGTGGAGAGAGCATCCAGAAATGGGTTAACTCCGTCCAGCATCCAATTGGATTGAGTCTACAAACTGTGATGTCACACCTCCTGTGCTAGCTCCTCCCAGCTTTTGAAGAAGGTGGCCTGTAGACTGACGTGCAAGTGAACAAACTAAACAATCTCTCCTCCAGTACACTATCTAATTTCGGTCTGGACCAAAGGAAAGGGTGAGGCTGTATGCTATCTCCACCACCCTGAGAACGGGTGTCTCAGGTAAGAACCAATACCCATTCTCCAAAGTTGGTGGAGATAGCATCCAGGAATGGGATATACCAAAGCCTGTCCTGTCCTTATGGGAGGGTCAATGTCCAGGCGGAGCTTCCCAATACTGAATGGACCTGCTGTAATACCCTCCTGCCAAAGGCATCTTCCGCTGAAGCATTCTTATCAAGTCTATAATGGCAGATAAATGGAGATGTCCATATGGCCTCCCTACAGATCTCCTCTACAGAGGCCTGTGTGGTCCAGGCAGCTGTGATGGTCGCACTCCTAGTTGAGCGGCTCATAATACATTGAGGAGGAACCAACGAGTGAGTGGTGTAAGCTTTGGTAATGCATGCCCTGATCCAACAATCAATAGATGATGGAGATGCTTTGGAACTGAGTGAGGCTGGTTGGAAAGATACAAATAATGCTTCAGTGCGACAAAAGGGAGCCGTCCTCCTGATGTAAATGCGGAGAGCTTGTCGAACGTTGAGAGTATGCCACTTGCATTCCAACCTGTGAGTTGGGTTGGCACAAAAATTGGGCAGGACTAGTTTTTGTGTTCTGTGAAAAGTGGAATTAACCTTCAGAATGAAGGTCGGGTCAAGGTGAAGGACAACTCTGTCTGTGTGGAATACGCAGAGGTTGTGTCGCACTGACAATTTCTGAAATTCGCTTTGCCGATGTGATGGCTATCAAAAAGATCACCTTCAGTGTAAGATGAGATGAGACAGTTCGCAACGGTTCCAACATACCTCAGTGACAGAGTCTAGGACCTTATCCAGGTCCTAAGTTGGGTACCTGTCGGCGATGGGCGGTTTGATGTTGGAAGTGCCCCAAACAAAATGGCGAACATGTGGATGATGAGATAAGGATTCAAAGGATGTAGAATTCAAAGGACCAATGACAGAGCTGCCACTTGCCGGCAGAGGGTGTTTGGGGAAAGGCCGCTGTCAAGTACCTGTTGGAGGAATTCTAGAAGATTCGGAATGGAAGCTGTTGAAGGCCTGATGTCATGACTCGTACACCAAGTAGTGAAAGCCCTCCATGTGGCATCATATATGTGGTTAGTAGAGGCGCGTCTAAACTCTTGGATGGTTCAGATAACCTGATCAGAAAGTTTAGCCACCTTTAGGGCCGCCTGCTCAATCTCCAAGCTGTTAGTTGCAGCCACTATGGATCTGGATGTTGGATGGATCTTGGGTGACCAGGTCCACGAACCAAGGTCGGCGAGGCCAGTAAGGTGCCAGGAGCAGGAGCTCTGCCTCTTCCTCTAGCATTTTTCGAATGACTCTGCAGTAGAGGCAAGGGTGGGGAGGCGTAAAGGAGACCGGGGGGCCAATGGCACCAGAGGGCACCCACTCTCTCCGATCCCGGTGCTGTGTACCGTGTGAAATATCTTGGTAGTTGACTATTGAGATGCGTGGCAAAGAGGTCTAGTACTGGCAGGATGTACCTGATGGTCAGCTCCTGGAATAGGTGTTGGGGAATGCTCCACTCCACGTGGTCCATCTGGGAGCGACTCAGCCAGTCTGCCTGTATATTGCTGACACCGGAGATGTGCTCTGCTCGGAGTAAAAGAAGATGAGCCTACGTCCAAAGGCCAAGGAGCCTGGCCTTCTGCATCAGAGATCTGGACCACGTCCCTCCAGGCAGTTGATGTATGTCTTTGCCATGGTATTAACCGTGAGGACTAGAATGTGGGATTTGGTCATGCATTCCGAAAGTGCAATAGGGTGAGATGTACTGCTTGCAGTTCCAGCCAGTTTATGCTGTGTGTGAGATCTGATGGTGACCACTGGCCCTGTGCCACCTGTGATTGCAGGTGCGCCCCCCATCCTATCAGGCTGGCATCTGTCATAAGCGTTAGGCGTTCCGGTTCTTGATCCCCTGGCTAGAGTTGGGGACAACCACCACCCCAGGGATCTTGTTACCTCCAGTGGTGATGGGGCGATTAGAGGCAGAGGCCATAGGGTTTCCACCCTTGGGCTTGCTTCTGAATGTTGGTGCTGCTGGCAAAGCGCCCGAAAAGGACCCCTAGAGAAAGCGCTCCGGAGCACTGCTTTTTTTCACAGTAAGGAGAGGCTGCTGTGTCTCGCGCCGCGGGGAGAAGTCCTGATCACTGTCAGAAATTCACCTGCCCCTCAAGATGTTAAGATAGGGGCAGTGGCAAATTGAAAGGGAGAATTGAAGAAATAACCTATCTAGCTAATAAAGTTGGAGGAGAGAGCAAATGCATGTCCAGTCCTAGGATAGACTGAGTCTAAGCTGGGAGGCGCTAGCACAGGAGGTGTGATATAAGAATTTGTAGACTCAGTCTACAAGTTTGGATGCTGGACAGAGTTAACCCATTCCTGGATGCTATCTCCACCAACTTTGGAGAAAAGCTCACACTGACTATATGCAAGTAAAATTCAATACTTGATCCAGATTACTTGGGAAACATTTTTGCATGCAGCACCTACCAACAAAACCTTCAAACAAATTGGGAGGAGGAGCCGAAGTCGCGACAACATGACGTGCGATCTCAATGCTCTGAGATCGCAGTCGACACTTTTGCCACTGGGTGATCCAAATGGACCTAAACCGTCCCGCAGAGATGGTGAACAGGAAGAATACGTTTTGCTGATCTCAGGGACATCGCAAAGTCCCTGATCGATCCAAGAGAAGTTCTTCAAGCCGGTGACAAAAAAAAACAGCCATTTGGCTGATGAAGTCGGGGCGACTCCAAAACGGAAGGATATGGAAAGAGAAAGTGTTTCCAGCTGGTGAGGAATTTTTACTGTTTTAAAACTGATTGCCTATAAAAAAACTTAAAATTAATTTAAATTGGAGAACAGAAGAAATAAGCGGCGGAACTAAAATTCTCCTCTTTCATTAGTGTGGGTGTTTTTCTAACTCATTTAAGAATCGGACTTTTTTTAAAACTTGAAATACAAAAAAGATACAAAAAGAAATTGTAACATTGTCACACTGCTATTCGGAGGCTGGAGGTTTGTGTATTGGAAACGAAACACTTTTTTCACTGATTATCCTGGCTTGGCAGTCCAAGGTCTCACTGCTTGTTTATAGAGAGTGATAAGAAGAAAAGCACCCAGATGTTCCTTTGAATTATATTTTTAACCAGAGAAAGGTGAAATGTTATTGTGATGCTTAATCCTGTTAAAACCTTCTAAGCTGGAGCAGCAGTGTTTGTTAGCTGGAGATAATGGCACAATTTCAACAGCAGAAAGAAGTTTTAAGTCTGCAAAAGATACTCTCAGAAATACAGAAATTATCAGATACACGTGAGAGGATAGAGAAGAAGTTGGAAGTTTTAGTGCATCTAACAGGAAAATATGATGAAATTGAAGATGTTTATCAAATGGAAAAAGTGGCGGTTAAGATCCTAAAAATCGAAGATGAAAATGAATATAAAGAAATTAAAATTGCTGATATTTATGGTGATTGGTTTGTCTCTGAAAAGGGAAAGAGTGGAATACTGAAAGAGGAATTAAATGGAGGGGAAGTTTATCCCAGATGGCAAAATACAGAAGAAAAGAAAAGAAAAGAATTTATGGATTTAAAGAGAGAAATTTTATTAGCAATATCATTGATAACACTACCGACAATCAAAGATCAGCTGATTAAGGAAACAGAAGAAGGGCATTGAAATCACATGAGAGATTTTATAAGCAAAGAGTTGCTAAGAGGAGTCCATACAAAGTTGATTAAGGAGATGATTAGAGGACTGACACCACAAATGGCAGAAGATATGAGACTGTTTTGCTACTGGAAAGATACAGATTGATAGATGGATGAGTATAATTTAAAACTAGCTAAACTTAGTGAAATTAGTGACAATAGATATAGTTAAATAAATAATTGATAATGATAATAATGTGTTCTGACCCCCTCCTCTTGTATAACAAGTCACTCCGAAACAACGTCTCTGCAATATGCTTTTATTACATACAGTTTCAACCTTGGCAGCAATACAGCCTGCCAAGGTCAAGATAGCACTCTGGGCAGCAATCCAGCTACAGCGACACCCCTTGGCAGCAATCCAGCTACCAAGTTCCAGTAACCACCTTAGCAGCACTCCTGCCTGCCAAGGTCCAGGGAACAGAGTGGCAGCAATCCAGGTAAACCCTTTGGCAGCAATCCAGCCTGCCAAAGTATGACACAGATCTGAGCTTCTCCAACTCCAATGATCAGTTGATTCCTGTAAAGGGTGTGTCAAGCAGTCCCTTTATAGTCTGGAGAGGAGTCTAATTATCAGCAGCTGAGAGCCATTACCTCCTGTAATTGCTCAATTGCTCCTTTCGCCGGATAGCACGCCGGTAACGAGCATCTAATAGCTCACTGCTGATGTCTGACTCACTGTCCTGTGACTCCTCCCCACTGCTCCAAGGCATGACATCAGGAGCCCCCTTCCTTTGGCTTTCACCACTGCTCCATGCCTCAGTGGTGCCTGGTGGCCAACCAGCCTCTCTGCGCCCTGCTCAGAGTGGTGGCCAACCAGCCTCTCTGCGCCCTGCTCTGCGCTCCATGCTTGGTGGCCAACCAGCCTCTCTGCGCCCTGCTCAGAGTCGGAACCCTGTCCAGGGTCCTCCACATCCTCCTGAGCCGACTCAGAGGGACCCTCGCTGTCGGAGTCTGGTGGCAACTCCAACGGCTCCTGCTGGGCCACAACAATAATGTATACAATGTGCAGCATTATGATAAGTAATAACTCGATATGAATATTGAATGGTATCTATGAAAGGAAGATTAGGAACCCTTTTGGATTATATATAAAGGTTAATAAAAAAAGAATTAAGTTAGATTCAGTTAAGTCTTGATTATTAGGGGGGGAAATGATATGATTCAGGATGTAGTCAAATAAAGGAGGAATAATGATAATAACATATTTATATGTATGGGTACAACATAAGGAAATGGGATGTAAATTGTAAACAGTGATTTGGAAAGAAGGATTAGAAAACTTTGTTATTAAATATTATGGATGTTTAGCTAGAATAGGACATAAGGATTTAGTGTCATTGGAGGATTTTAGAAATAGTAAATGAAATACCAGTATGTCGTTATGTATTAAATCTTGGTATATTTTATGATGATGGACGTTTAAACAATTATAGTCAAATGAAAATGGAGGTATGATGACGGTAACATGTATAAATAGCTGAGTTAAAATACTTCAGTTAATATGAATTATGCTTGATGACTGTGGAAGAAATGCACGAAAGTCTTTTGTAACCAACTGATACACTTTCTACAGTATGTAAAGAAGGAAGATTTTATGTGTTGTGTTTGTTTTGAAAATTAAAAAAAAACTTTTATTAAAAAAAAACTTTCAAACAAATTAAATGTTCAACTGGCAATTCTTTATACTGACTTTTTCCTCTACACAGAGTTGCTAATTGTCAACATATGTACATGACAAAGAGTTTCTTCTGGATTTCTGAGCGTTTAAACAAACATATTATTAATAAGGACAAAAAAGGGCAGAGATGGGGATGGGATAGGAGGATTGGAGGAGTTAAAGTGAAGATAAATGGGGTAGAGCAAGGGAAGTATGAGATCCTGGCCTAATGTTTGCAACTGGGGCTATTGGAATTGATGTCACTAAGTGGTGTGGTCACATGATGTTTCACCCAACAATTGCATCACTTAGTGACAGAAATTCCAATCCAAATTGCTGTTCTAAGTCAAGAACTACCTGTATATATGAATGTTCTTGAAAGCAATTTTTACTGTCTTCAGTAGAATTTACTTAGTTCTAAATGTGCATACAATTGAAGTGCAGGAAGTAAAAATATATTATACACAAACAGGTTTTATCATACTTTATACAACCTAGTGTGATGTGTGCATAATGGCAACTTCCTCAAGCCACTTTTTCTAAGAAGTATGACTGTGGGATTGGCTTAGTAAGGATGTTAGGGCTTCTTCAAGGCTGAGCAATGAAAATAAGAAACAGCTCTGAAACGGTGATGTGGTATGATTCCCTGCAGATTTTGTTTGATATATTTGGTAAATGGCCGAGGCAGCTTTGCAAGAATTGGCAGCCAGAGCGCCGTTCAACTTCAGAGATGTATGCGCAAATGCAGACAAGAACAGCTCAGAGGTGAACTCAACAACTTTTCTTTCTCAGTGGAAAAAGAGACTAAAAGGAAACAAAAAAAGGGTTTCTGAAGGCAGAATCAGATTTCCAATTTGCATGGCACTAAAGTGTCTATCGAATAATAATAATAATAATTTAAAAAACTGTGATCTGACCTGTGATGTTGCCTTGGTAACATATATGAAAATTTGTATTTTTGGGATTGTGCTGACCTTGCTACTGTAGTCTTGCCCAAAACCAGAAAGAACATAATTCTATTCAATGTTATGCTTCTCAAACAGCAAAATAAAAAAATAAAAAATGCAGAGATATAAGTTTAAGTTTACAGTTAAAGTCACAGTATTTCTCTTCCTCCTATAGCTTCCACCTTGTTGACTCAACCACATCTGTCTAGCCCTTAAAATCCTACCTGGGCTGGAATTTCCTTACCTTAACTTGACCCTATTGGATACCTTGAATACTCTCTGCAACCCAATGGATATTATTCTATTTTTTTAACAGTCCTTTTTTACTATTCTATTCTACATCTACTTTTGTTCAATTTAGTTCAACCTCTTGCCTTGTTTATACTGTTTCCTGGAAAAATCCCACGTAGACATGAATACTACATGATATTTATAACATAATAACACAATGTGAGAAATGTGAGACCACTTATTTCCTGAGGGTATCTACCTGCTTCACTAAAATGGATAGGATGAGCATGCCTCAGTTCACTTCCGCACAATACTGTCATCTCGCAGACCTAGGACGTCTGCTTTTTCAGTGGCCTACCTTATGGAAGACACTCTTCCCCCAATAACCTGGCAGGGCCCCCAAACTCTCACCTTTCAGGAAGGCCACTAGAACCTGGATCTTTACCCAGACACTACGGAGAGTTGTTGGGACACCTGGAAGGCTGATGGAGGGGCAGGATTGTTACTACATAATGGTAAAATATGAAAAATAAAATGTAACAGCAGTATTTCCAATGATGTCAGTATGCCCAAAGACACCACTCTTTATGCCAGTCTCTCTATCCCACATGACTTATTTTTTACACTTTCTTAGTAAAAAGTACTGCCCTCCAGAACTGTCTACCTTTCCCAAAATGCCCTTCCTCAGGTTTTCTTATTTAAACTTGGCAGAAGCTACCCAGTGATCTACCAAGGCATGATTAGATAAGAAGCTTGACTGCATACCAGAATGGAGCCCCTTAGTATGGCTAACTGCCCTTTGTCCACGTGAGAGAGCAGCCCTTCTGACACCCACTCCAGTTTAAATCCAGCACTTTCCCCTCACCTTTCTCACCCCTTCTCAGATACTCTGATTTGCACTCTCTTCATGGCTGCAACTGTAGATGGTTGTAGATGGGTAACATAATTGACACTTGTGCTGTGGAAAACTCTAGTTAACAGTGTGAGTCCCTCGCCCTGTCCCATTCTTTAAAAAATGAAAACTAGGAATGGCAGAAGCTCAGTGTCTACCCTTTCAGAAAGAAACCCATCCCAAATAAGCTTGGATAATAAATAGGAAATCCTGCATGGCCGGCAAACTCAGGGAACAAGAATCATTTTCATTTCTAGCCAATAATCTTTATTGCTAGTACAGTAATGTAAAAAACCTTGACTGCCCGTGAAAGTCATTTTTCAGCTCAGTTTATACCTAATGTGACTAACGCAAGGTTATTCTGAGGCTTTCTTATGTGTCTCTCATGTCCTTCATGCCCTCCCCAACTAAGAAATCATTTCTGGAACTGCCCTGCTTCTTCCTTTAACTGTCACAGTAGCTTCTCTGCATTCCCAGGGTTTGTTCGGTATTCTGTCACAAAGGGTAAAGGCTATAGAAGGTTTCATGCCAATAAATTGGTGCTTTGTTATTGGTTATGTTTCAATACGTCAACCATTTTGTGAAAAAGAAAACTGCCTAAGTAGAGTGCCCAGTAAACCACCATCACCCTGACTTCTATCTATTCATCCTTCATCCTCTCAGATATACCCTCATCTTATTTCTTGGATGATGATGGTGAATTAAACTTGTATGCTGCCCAACTTCTAGTTCATTAAAGTTTCTCCTATATATAATTTTAGTTATGTCACATTAGACAAAAAAAAAGTGATAGAGTTTGGCTCGGATAAAAACAGAGCTAAAATTTAAATCAGAAATTAAAACATAAACACACTCGTTTACGAACACCTACCCATTTCTTTGAGCTCCATGTTGAAAAGTTCCAACCAGCAAGCATCAATTTCATCCAGATCATAGCGACATACTCTCTGGGAATATGTTCTGGAAGCATCTGAACTTTCAGAGCTGGACAGGTTCCTTGGAAAGGTCTCTGATGAAGAATGGTCTAGCAGAGGTATTATCCTATGGAAGGAAACAAACTTTGTTGTAAAAGACAGGTTTAAAAATGAAATAAGTCTGCTAGAAACATGTAGGATGTATATTTAAATTATCAATGCACATACACATTATAAATATGCATGTTTAGCAAAAAAAACCCATTAAATAAAGTAAGCATTGAGTTCCATTACCAAATATGTAAAGCAACCGTTTCAGGATGTGTGTCAAAATTAGGCATATAATAAATCCTGGGGGTGAGATTCAAAATACATGCAAGAATATCAGACTGAGGAAGATGATAAAAGGACCTTTTACAAGTGTTTTCAAAGTTATTCCTCCCATAGTACAACCTTTATATACTATAATGAAGAAAGTATTTAGCAGATCACATTGCAAAACCCAAATTACACTCAATATAAAAATGGTGTTCATTATTGATTCTCTGCATCTCTGGAAAACTGTCAAGAATTACGACATAGAATTAAGAGTCTATCTTGAAATTACTATCAGTGACTTTTTTTACAAGCAGGAAATGTCTTCTGAAAGACCTAACATCAGCAGAATAAAGGGTATAATATCCTATTAAATAGTTTAATATTCAGGTATGTTAAGAAAAACTTCAAATGACCCTTCTTGTCCGATTGACAAGAAGGGTAATTTGACTTTGCACTTATTTCACCGATGACCCTATTACAAAAATTGTCTCTGTTTAAGTGATTCAATAGGTAGATAATCTCAAACGAGACCTCACTTATTACAATAAACACAGGTATTATGTGCAAATTAGATGACCTATGGCTTTTTTTAGTCACTCAGAACAAAACTTGCCTGTTGCTCAGCAGCTATTATTCAAAGAACAGATAACAAAAAAGACTCCTTCATTCAACTGTAATCTGATTATACATCACTGTAACTTCATACCAAATAATTTTTTTATTGTATCAAAAGGTACAGCCAGCATTTAACCTGAAATAATTGAAAGATAACCTCAAATTATGGAGTAGCCTATAAGCTTCTAAAGCCAGAAAATCCTGTTGGTGCCCCTATAATAGTTAGATTGTTAAAAGTAATATAACTAATGAATTGTCATCTGACAGTTGTAATTATACCCCAATAGCTTGCCTTTTTTTAAAAAAAGGAAGTCTGTTTAATCATAAGGTTAGTTCAGCAGAACTCAATAGAGGCAGGTTAACAGAAATAGCACTTAGACTTATATACCACTTCACAGTGCTGTACAACCCTCTCTAAGCGGTTTACAAAGTCAACATATTGCCCCCAACAATCCTCATTTTACTAACCTTGAAAGGATGGAAGGCAGAGTCAACCTTGAGCCAGTGAGAATTGAATTGCTGGCAGTCGGCAGAATTAGCCTGCAATACTGCACGCTAACCACTGGACCACCATGACTCTTTAAACCACGGCTCTTAAAACTAGCTTGTGTGATTACGGGTTCTGAAACTACCATAACATATAAATTATTTTGCAAACCCAAGGATTTAAAACCCTCAAGAACACTGTTAGATTAACCACTGACATTCAGCAACAAATAAACTGGTTTTAGACAGCATCTTTAAAGGTTTTGGCTGTACAAAAATTACTGCAAAGCTTAAAGTGTATGGTGATATCACTGCATTACCTTCTTCCCTGTGGCCCTCAAATCTTATCCTTGCCATTGTTCTGAGGGCTAGAAGAGGGATAAGATACACAAAACAATTGTGCAGACATGAAAGCAAAACCCTCCCCACAACTCAAAATCTAAACATCTCTCCCCCCCCCCACTCCAAAATACAATCACACTTTTTTCTCCTGGGACGTAAGGGACTTTCCTTACATTTGAACAGGAAGCTTCATGCCACAGTATTATTGTTATATAAAATACTCCATTTTTATTGGCTTGAGACATCATTTCTGAGTGGCTGCCCAAATGAGACTTGAAATAATATTTTAAAAACCCTTGATTTTGCTTTGCTCTCTTTAAGAACATCTTTACTGTATTAGCAAAGGAACCATCTAATCCAGCATTCTTGTCAAGCAGTGATCAGACACAGATGCTTCTGTGAAGTCAACAACAAACAACGCATGAGGGCACTGCTGTAATTCTGCCCCTGTTGTCTTTTTTTCCCAGGAGCTGGTACTCAAAGACAGCTTCATTTGTTCTGGTTTATGTTCTTTAATGGGCTTACCCTTCACCAGTGTTAGCAATCTTTATATCTTGGTGTGATAAAGTGAGATAATAATTCCCCCCCAGGCACTTTCTTCACACTGTGCCTTATTTTTTTAAACTCTCTATAATTCTCAAACCCCTCTTACCTTGGTTTTCTTTTATCTGAACTAGCTTTCCTATTGCCTATAACGTTTATTTATTTGAAGGAGAAAAACTATCAAATCTAGTTTAAGTGCAAGGATCTTAGGAAATGCATCTAATTTTTAACTAAGATATCTAGTTCCTCTACACTTCTTCTATCATAGTCTGTATTGATAGCCCTCTAGTTGGGGTGGAAGGGGAAGGGTGCTATAGCTTCAAAGCAACAGATTATTTGATTTTTATTTTTCCTTTTTCCATGATTCTACTCTTACAAGTTTACGTTGATGATCTCTGGTTGATGATCTCTGGAGGGCCAGAGATAGAGGTTGTTCCTCTATCCTGGTCCTATTAGACCTCTCGGCGGCTTTTGATACCATCGACCATGGTATCCTATTGCGCCGGTTGGAGGGGATAGGAGTCGGAGGTACCGTTTTGCGGTGGTTCGGCTCCTACCTCTCCGACCGGAGGCAATGTGTGTTGACAGGGGGACAGAGGTCGACCCCGAGGCCACTCACTTGTGGAGTGCCACAGGGGTCGGTCCTCTCGCCTCTCCTGTTCAACACATATGTGAAGCCGCTGGGTGAGATCATCCGTGGTTTTGGGGTTGAGTATCACCTCTACGCTGATGATACTCAGCTGTATATTTCAACCCCAAACCACCCCAACGAGGCTGTCGAAGTGATGTCCCGGTGCTTGGAGGCCGTCGGGGTCTGGATGGGGGACAACAGACTTAAACTCAACCCCTCCAAGACCGAGTGGCTGTGGCTACCGGCACCTCGGTTCAGCCAGCTGATTCCATCGCTGGCCATAGGGGGCGAACAATTGCCCCCTGTGGAACGGGCACGCAATTTGGGCGTCCTCCTTGATGCCCGGCTGTCAATGGATGACCATGTGGCAGCTGTGGCGAGGGGGGCGTTCCACCAGGTTCGCCTGGTGCGCCAATTGTGCCCCCTACTGGACCGGGATGCCCTACGCACGGTCACTCATGCGCTGGTGACGTCCCGCCTGGATTACTGCAACGCTCTCTACATGGGGCTGCCCTTGGGACGCGCCCGGAGACTGCAGTTAGTTCAGAACGCAGCCGCGCGGGCTGTGATGGGGAGTACGAGGTACTCCCACGTAACACCTCTCCTGCGCGAGCTGCACTGGCTACCTGTGGTTTTTCAGGTGCGTTTCAAGGTGCTGATTACCATCTTTAAAGCGCTCCATGGCACGGGACCTAGTTACTTGCGGGATCGCATCCTCCCACATACATCCCTGCGGCCAATTCGCTCACACAGGGAGGGACTTCTCCTGGTGCCGTCCACTAGGCAATGCCAACGGGCGACACCAAGGAGTAGGGCCTTCTCTGTGATGGGCCCAACCCTCTGGAATGACCTCCCCCCTGACATTAGAACCACTTCTGACCTCCGCTCCTTCCGGCAAAAATTGAAGACTCACCTGTTCCGATTAGCAGGCCTGGCATAATTACAACTGTCCCTCCTGGCAAATGTATTATTATCTGGTTATCTTAGGGGTTTTTTAATCTGTTGTGTCTGTTTTAGGGATTTTAAAAAAATTATATTTATATTAGCTTTGTACAGTTCTTTTAATTGCATTTTAACCTCCTCCAAACTGTACATATTTAATTTTTTATTGTATTTTGTGATATTCTCTATGGACTGTACACCGCCCCGAGTCCCTTCTGGGAGAGGGGGCGGTCTAGAAGCACCAAATATAAATAAATAAATAAATAAATAAATAAATAAATAAATAAATAAATAAATAAATAAATAAATACGTTTAGTGGCACTAGAAGGATCACAATGACATAATGACAAATTGAGAAACTTCTTATACCATGTATTCTTGTCTCTTTACTTTCCACATGCTTCCTTATGCCTTATCTCTGCCTTGATACTAAGGGCATGTATTACTACACTCAAGTCGGGTAGATTTTGCTGATAGGTTTCTACTTTTATTTTGCAATCCTCATGCCACCTGTTCAGAGAATGTATATATCGCAACACCACAGATTCTTTGAAACTTAAAATACTTTCTGCTGACACCATTAGCAGGTAAAAGTGATCATCCTCTCAATTCTATCCCCATTAAATGTGAGCCTTATATTTCTTTTCAGCCTTGAAAACATGATTTGCTGATAGTACCTCCTCCGTTTTTGATTCAGAAGTCAAACAAATGTGATAAAATCTGCCTACATCAATCTTCTCATAATATTAGACACTAGAGACTTTCTTTCCCCTGGAGCTTTTAAAGATATCACTCAGAAAATCTTATGTATAAACAAACCCCCACTTTGGAAGAGGAGGAAAAAAGAACATATATATAATATGAATGATAAATGAATACAAGCTGCTTTAGCCTCAGCTGAAATACAGAAGGCTAAATTATTGTAACTATGAAAATAATTTGCATTGAAGGCTTCCAGAAGCAGATGATAAACCACAGAATGCTGCTTCCTCTACCTAAACTGTAAACGTTCTTAAAAACAAAACAAAACATAATACCCTGATGCAAAGTCTTTTAAAAATATATTTTCAAAGCCTTCTCTGTTTCTGAAAAAGATGATAAAGCTCAATATTATTTTTCCAGGAAGTTACTGTTATATGCAGATTATTGCAATTATCCCTCCAATCCAGAGATATATCTGAAGTTACAGAAATATCCAATCTAGTACATATTGCTCTAGAAGTAGTCAAATCTAGTTTGACACCTGGATTTTGAGCAAGATTCATAAAAACTAGGAAAAACACATGTATGTGTATAGTTTTTCCAGCAGAATAGGATGACATTTCATAGAAATCACTGCCACACTTTCAGTACATAAAACATTTTAGCGCATCCGCTGCCTCCTTCATGAATTATGAACACTTCCTCACAACCTCATTACCATGTCCTTGACTTGGCAGAAAAGTATGTCAATGTAATTTGTGCAGCCTCATGGCTGAACTTCACTATGCCTCAGTGAGAAAAGCAGGGTGGGGAACTCTCCTTACAGATTCAATGCAGGATGGTTTCAGAGCAGTTTCTGATGGATTTCCAAGCTTCCTTTCCCTTCCCATTCAAGGATTATCAATCAATCCAGCGGTGGGATTCTATTGGCTTCACTACTAGTTCGCAGTTAAGAGAAAATTGAACTTCCGCCCCTGATCAGCTGGGCTTCAGAAGCAGAAATAAAGGTTTGTATAATGCAGGGGCGGGCGGGTTGACCCACTTTCACAGAAACAGAGAACCGGTTCGCTCTCGGCTTGAAGCCAGAGCCATGGGTTTGGGCGAACCGGTCCGAACTGATATAATACCACCTCTGAATCAATCAATCCAGCAGATAGCTAATACCCCAATGCCCATTATTTATGGGGAAATTTTCTCCCTAACATCTTCCTCCTCTTCACCTCAAATCAGTTCAACCCAAAATGAACTGAGTCATAGAATATGGATTTGTCAGCCAGCACCACATTTTAATTTTAATGGGGAAGAAAGATAGTGGCAAAGTAATTTTGAAAGTGGATACGGATTACTAAACATATATGTGTATTCCATACTGCAAGATTTGATGCAGAAAAGCCCTTCCTTCCCAATACTCAATGGGAAGCTTTTAATAGTAAAGAAAGGAAGCCAAAACCTGTTCTTATTTAACAACAACAACAAAAACCAAAACCCCACCTTGCACCCTCTTTTCCCAGATATATAGAATATACCTTAAGTCAGGCTCCATAGACAAACTCAGGTCCCACAGACAATTTATTATATATATTACATTAAATATTCAAGTTGTTTGCCATTTTTTCCTTAACACTTCCTTGGTTGTTGGATGTTTGACTTCGGAACATTCCTAACTACAGTAATGTTTACTCTGGAAAAAAACATATTAATAAAATTTAAAGTGAATGGCTTATGGCCACTGACTTCTGGTACACCCTCTATATACAAATAAAGTGATGAAGTTTGGCTCTGGAAGAGCTAGTTCCAGTATTTGCTACAACAGAATTCAGGCTACATAAAAGAAGAGGAAAATGTTCCCTCCTGCCCACTTACTACATCGTTTATTATAATATAATAATAAAAAATGCTCACATTTGTTCTAAGGAATCTATTTTCCACCAGCTTATACAATAAATTCTTCAAATTCATATTTCAACGTTTCAAGTTTTGAAAATAATTAGATTAAATCAAACTCAGTATTTATCCAAATTAAACTCTCACGATCTCAGTGTGAGTTAAACACATGCCATGTTTGCTGGATTGCAAACTGGCCAGGGACAACTGCGGTGGAAGGGGGGATTTGTCCAAAAAGCCAAGAAGATCGCTTCCCTCCCAGCTATCCCATTTAGCAATATAAACTTTAAAGTCTGGGAAGCAAGCAATACTGAAAGTTTAACTTTGGTACCAGATTTTTTAGATGTTTATGTTTTTAATAGATTTATGTACTATATTGTTTTATGATTGATATTGTTGATTGAGAACCACCAGGAGTTCGATATAAGATGGGCATCTAGTCAAAACTTTTAAATAAAATAAACAGCGTCACACATAGCAATATATCCCCAGAGGAAAAGTTTCATCTGAGAAGCAAACTCTGATGCCAGTTCTGACAGTTCCTGGCTCATTCAAGAGGTGAAGCTTGCCATGGTATTTGCAAAGAACCACATTTCCCCCTTGAAATATCACTCTGTAATACAAGTGCCAATATGCACTGATGCTGACAAAAATGAACAATGATATGTCGTTCAGAAAAAACTTTTGAAGTCTGAGATTTTTGTGATCAATTTACTTTATTCCAACATTTTTGAAAGAACAAACAGGAGACAATTTTGTCACCAAGAAAGGATATGAATCTTATCATAGTTGCCATGGACTGAAAGGAGAAGCCTGACTAGAGAATGTAAGGATCCCTATTGCTCAGCATGCAGTTTTTAAGTGTCCCAAATGTTTGGAGATACTCAAAATGAATATAACCCTCTAAGACAGAGGTGTCAAACTCATGGCGTCACGGCATCATGTGACATATCAGGATTTCCCCCCCCCTTCACTAAACTGGTTGTGGGCATGGCCACCACGTGATGCATCCTGCCTGGTGCCGCAAGTTTCACAGTCCTGCTCTAAGACTTTATACTGTTTGCCAGCTTATCTAGGTTTCATATGCATTCCATGAAGTAGTCATTTTACATAGGTACAAGGACTAATAATCATCAGTGGATCTTCAGCATATTGTATACATTTTGTTCATTTGTTCATGCCAGCTTCTGAAATTACATCATTACATCTTAAGATACTGAATTTACATGCACCTTCTCAAATATGATGACCTTCAGGTGTTAGAACCTGAGGAGTCAATAACTGAGGAGATGAAGGTCCAACTAACTTTTTATTAACAGAGAAAGAACTGACTGGAACGAACGAACACTAACTCGTCTGACAGCTATTTATACATGTAGCTGTCAGACGGGGAACCAATGGGTGGCTTGCTTTTCTCCCGCCGTTCGGCAGGCGCGCCCGAACCAATCAGAGGCGTTTCTCCCAACACCATCTGCTCGCCGTGCCTGGTGGAACACAACACCCCTTTCCCCTGGATGGCACATGCGTAGTCCCGGAGGTATGCCAGACGTCTGCGCATGTGCTGGGACCTTCTTTCCAGAGGTGGAGCCGTCACCGTAGGAGGAGGAGTGCCGGACCCGTTGTTCTGGCGAATCGGCAGCAAGGCCCGCGCTGATGGTCCAGCCCCGAGCAGGGCGCCAGCTTTCAAAGGTAAGGCAGCCGGCGAGAACATAACGTGTATTGCGGACTCGGAACTAGTGCTTTTGTGATTGTCTGGCTGGCAGGTGGCGTTGGTAGGGCCTATTTGTTCTGAAGCGGTTGGTCTGTCCATGGGCCTCTGTTGTTTGCCGACGTATTTGGTCTACATGCCGTCGCCAATGTCTCCCATCATCGAGGAGAACCCTGTAGGAAGAGGGCCCGGTGATTTTGGCAACGTGATCGGGTAACCATTTGGGGTCGTCTGCAAAATTCCGTGCAAAAACCCCCTCCCCCACCAAAAAGGCCCTAGGGGGGTTAGGAGTATGGAGAGAGGATGAATTGTAGAGGGGGTGAAGACGGTCTAAGTTCGTGCAGCCCATTAACAATTCAGCAGGACTCTTCCCTGTAAGAGGGCACGGTGTGGTGTGTTGCGATCTAAGGTAGGTGGTTAGTCTAGTAGACCAGGGAAGAGGAGCCATACGGCTGATGGCCTCTTTGGCTGAACGGATAGTACGTTCAGCCAAACCGTTCCCCGCCGAGTGGAAGGGGGCAACCAGGGCATGGCAAATGCCCAGCTCTGGCAAATAGTGCTGGAACTCTGCAGAGGTAAACTGGGGGCCATTGTCAAAGACGAGCACGTCAGGGAGCCCGTGGGTTGTGAAAAGAAAAGCTAGGACTTGAATGGTGGCCCCCGATGTAGTGCTTTTCATGTTGAAAAGCTCGACCCATTTAGACCAGGCGTCGACGAGGAGGAAGGTGAGACCAGCCATAGGACCCATGAAGTCGACGTGGATGCGACTCCAAGGGGCCATGGGCCGTTCCCAGTCCCTGGAAGGCGCGGCGGGAGGCGCCGGCCATACCGCTTGGCATGGCATGAAGTGTTGCACCCAGTCAGCGATGTCCGCATCCATGGAGGGCCACCGTGGGGTCCAGATTTAAGGAGATGGGAGTACCAGTATAGCGGCCTAATGAAGAGTCAAAGACATCTTCAAATTCAGAGAGGAGGGTGGTAAGGTCATCCTCGGAAGGAAGGGAATAATTAGTAGAGTGAATGCCAGAAATAGAAAGACCCAGAGCCCTAAACCAATCGAGATCTAGCAAGGAAGCTAAGGGAGTTTTGACTACTAGGAGGGGTAATCGAGCTTGGAATGTGCCATAGCGGATAAGGAAAGCTGGTGCCAGCGTAGTCGGAGCAGCAGGGAGTGTAAGGTGTCCCAGGACATAATGGTTCTGGCCAATCCCGTGTCCAGTTCCATAGAGCAGGGATGGCCTCCAAGGTAGATGCAGAGATGCAGCTTACCCCGACCTCCCACAGTAGAAGAGGCGGAGTCGACGATCCATTCGGGGCAGGCATCTTCGGAGTCCCCCACAGAGAGGCTGTTTTGCCAGCGAGCGGATGGAGTAGCGGGCTGGCAGGGGGAAAATGCAGGCCGCTCAGGAGCGCGCTGGCCGGTAGGGTTAGATCAGCAGATGGATGCCAAGTGGCCCTTTTTGCCGCAGTTGCAGCAGACAGCTGAGCGGAAACGGCAGGAGGAACAGAGGTGCCACCTCCACAGCTGAGGCACAGGCGACCATCCCCGTGAGACAGGGTTTGCAAACGGTCAATGGCCAGGTCCAATTCTGACCGGTAAGAGTCAGAACATTGCTGGTGGTGGACAGTAGAGGCAGGAACCAACTGCGCTGTAGGCAGAGGTGTGGACTGATCAGCCACCTCAGAGGCGCGGGTTTCGTCCATGCCTATTTTCAAGGTTAGTTCAGATCTTGAGAGGATGCGCCAATGTAGTTTGATGTCTCTGAGGCCGTAGAGAAACTGCTCGAGCACAGCGTCATCTAGGTCGGAGAATTCACAGTGGATGGCGGCAGCCCTGAGTGCAGCCACGTAGTGACTGATAGATTGACCTTCAGTCTGGACACAGCGGCGGAAGTATTGGTGGTGCGCGAACCGGGACGGAGCGGGCTCGTAGTGAGTCTTGAGCTTCGCAAGTAGTTGATCCCAAGGCATAGTGTGGACTGGCGTCGGTGAAGACAGCGCCCTCGCAGTGGCAAACATTTCAGGGCCACAATAGTTCAAGAAAACTAACTTTTTATTAACAGAGAAAGAACTGACTGGAACGAACGAACACTAACTCGTCTGACAGCTATTTATACATGTAGCTGTCAGACGGTGAACCAATGGGTGGCTTGCTTTTCTCCCGCCGTTTGGCAGGCGCGCCTGAACCAGTCAGAGGCGTTTCTCCAAACGCCATCTGCTGGCTGCGCCTGGTGGAACACAACACCAGGTGTGCTGGAACTGCAACCTACAGAATTACCAGTTTTTATATTTAGGGAGGTTCATTCCCATGAATGAACATGGGACCGGCTGGAGAAGGAGCAGTAAGCCAACTGAACTGAATAGCATTTTCATTTAACTGTTCTGAATCTTCTATCAATTGGGAAGTGAGATTTCACCTATCATATTTTATTAGCTGAATCCTATTTTCAATATTATGGGGCGCGGGGGGGGGGGATTGTTATGTCCATACTAAGAATAAGAATATAAATATCTATCAACACGTTCCCTGTAAGTCAATTTTCCACTGAAATCCCTAAACGTATTACCTTTGCTTACGAGTTTTACCTCTGCATTGGCATGAGGAGACAACATGGGCTGTGGTTTCATTTATAAAACTGTGTTCCACTGAAATATAGTTCCTATGTGAGGTCGGCAGCCTCTAAATTTGACATATAAATTAAATTAATTAAATTAAATTAAATTAATAAATATGTAAGATGAGCCCATGGAGTATCAAGTTTATTTAATTACAAGTAGCTTTAAATGAAAATTCTTTGGGGTCACTTTCTAACCAGTACTATGATTGGTTCTAATTACTTGATTTTACCATTCTTACTAAATCCTGTTTAATAGAAATATGAACTATAATTATGCTAAGTATTATTCATGTAATGTTTTAAACATGCATTCTAATAAACTGTTGGAAGATACTTTGAGAAAGCCGAACTCTAAAAACATACTGTTAAATACCTTTAAATAAATAAGCAAGCAAGTACATAAATAAATCATTGGTTTGGTTGTGCATCTCAGATTCCTCCCAAGTGCTACAATATCCTATTGACCTGGGGCAATTACAATTGTATACATTATTCTAAGTGCACCTAAACTTGCCTAAATAAATTGCTTTTAACACAAGCTTAGCTACTTTGCTACTAGTGTTTGTGCCTATTATAAAAGTTTGAGGGGGATTATTATTACTTCTGCTTTGTGAACATTTTCAAATTGCTTCTAGTTCTAAATCTTGTTGTACTAAAAGAATCCTACCTCATGACTACTTAAGTTTATCCAGGTTCCTTTGTTATGTGGTTTAGAATACTATTAAATTACTGTTCAGTAACATCACTTTTGCTACCTTTTTTTTAACTCAGCCAACTGATTGATCTTTCCTTTAAATGGTTACTTGCTTCTGATTTGCTAACTACATTTCAAATAATCACTCTTAATATTGTTATTAGCAACCATTGCTATGTGGACTACTACATGCAGGAACATTTTTTTTCAATGTGGAAATTGCATTATCTTTTTCCTGGGAATTGCAAAACACATAGTTAATGACTTACTACATTATTAGAGAGCCCAAGGGTGAAGTGGAATTATTTCTTCCTATTTTAAGATGTTTTGGCCAATTTTAAGGATCAAATGAGTAAACATTGCAAATCTGAACCAAACACTTCCATTCACTAAATGTAAAGGTTTCTCCTGTCCAGTTGTGTTTGACTCCATTTCTTAGCCAAGGGAGGCAGTGTCATCCAAAGACACTTCTATGATCATGTGGCCAGTATGACTATATGCTGAGACACACAGAACGCTGTTACTTTCCCACCAAATGGTACCTGTTTATCTACTTGCATTTGCTTTCAAACTGCTAGGTGGGCAGGAGCCAAGGCAAGAATTGGGAACTCACTCTGTTGCATGGTTGCTTGGTCTCAAACTTGGGCTGTCAGCTTTCCAGCTGACAAGCTCAGCGTTTTTAACCATTGAGTGATTGCACCTCTCTTCCATCCATTAAAAGGGTACCAAAAGAATGTTAAGTGACTATATGCAGCCTATAGTTCCTTGCTATAGACTTACCGTTCTCCTATATGTCTTTTCAGTGAGCTTTTTCTTTTTCTTATTATTTGGAACACATTCCATTTTGTAGGAAAATAACTGTTAATCAAGCTGGTGCCTTAGAACCTTAACCACAGTGACGTGCTCTTGGATTTGGTGACACTTTATTATATTTCAGATATTTTAAAAAAAATGTTTGTGAATAACTAAGAAGTAACCTCAAATAATACTCTTGACTTTCATATTTTACCATTTTAGCAAAGTTTCCTCTTTTGAATTCAGATATGCCTTCGTTACGTTTATAAATTAAATTTGGTAGCACTTTTGCCCATCTATAATTAAATAATGCAATTGGCACCAAAATAAATTATTTACAACTAGTTCCCTTGATTTCTTGGAGGAAGAAACATTTCTATTAAAATGTTTAGCAAAGGGTAATAAAGAAAGAAAATTTAGTGGTTATACAGTAAAAAGAACAACAACAACTGTACATACAGTATATTGCATGGGTTAAAGTACATATGAACATATGGGTGGAGGAAGAGAAATAAAGAAAAATAAAATATGAAAATGTATAATTATTAATGTTAAACAAATTAATTTAAAAGGTAATTCTGTTTTAAACGTAGAAGTTCAATAAAATGAGAAACATATACTTTTAGAAGGAAAAATTAGAAAATGGGTCACTGGTCAAATTTAGAGGAACCATAGGAATACTAAAATAAAATTTCTTTAATATAAATTGTAACCATAGATATTTATACAGTACCTGTGTGAAAGATCTGAAGGATTTTTTAATCCCCTAATTTAGGCACTAGATACTAAAATCTTGAAAATGCACAATAGAGTTTTAGAAGAACCATTCATACTTACGATTTGAATAAATTGGTCAGTAATGTATTACAATATTTAAGCATAAGAAAAAGGAGAATAAAGAATTGCCTGGGAATCTTTATGCATTAAAATACTTTAAAGGGTTTAGAAATTCAACAGTCTGGATTCAAAGAACTAAAAGAATTCCAATGATAGGTCAGAGATATGTGGCTTACCTCATTATTCAAAAAGCAAAAACAAGGGAGATGCAGCAGAAACCTCTTACAATTCTATATTTCGGTTGGGAAGGTTAAGATGTGTTGCCGGATTGTTACTGGAACTACCCAAAGATAAAGTTTCAGAGATACAGTAACCCTTGTAACTGTAATGTTAGCTTACAAAATTAGAAAAGATATGTAAGAAACTAAAATGAGATCAATGTAGGAATTAAATATAAAAGATAAGTTTAGACGAATGCCTTAGCATAGGGGTTAGGGAAAGGTTAGGGGGGCTGCCCTAGGAGATGCTAAAATTGTTTATGCTACACACTGGGTAGTAAATATAACACCAAATTTGATAGAATGGTTTGTGAGATCACCAAAATGGAACAACTTTATTTATACACAGCAAGTTAGGGACACAGGCAAAGAATGTGATTTCTCAGTCCAAAATGATACAGTACTAAAAGAGGACATTTGGACACATTTCAGCACAATTTACACTTTTTGTGATAGCTTCCATATTTCCTAATTGAATGGCTGGATCTCATTAAAACCACTAACAGGGCTACAATAAACATTTGTTTTTACTATTTAAAAATGATGCTAAAACAGGAACTTTTCATTAGAAATATAATAATGCTCAATTTCATGAGCAATGTTTATTGTTCTGTTTATTTATTGGACTCATTACCTATTAAAGGCATAAATCAAACACTACTCCAAACGCTTATTTTAAATTATCAAAATGCAACAAAATCTATATTAACTTCTTGGTTTTTTTGTAACTGTATTTTGCAGTTACTGCTTCTCTCTGTCTCCTCCCTGCCCTTCCTCCTGTTTTTGGCAAGAAACAAATGTTGTTTTCTTATTGTTTGTGTAAATTTGAAAGTATTTTCTAATTCTTTGTATCTGAAGTATCAATTCCTTATTCTGTTTAGGCCAGATTTTCCACGAACCATGCATGGTTTAAAGAGAAATACATCTTTAGAATTCTGCCCCAATTTGAATCCAAACATCTGTCGAATGCTTTTTAGAATGCCATTACTGCAGATGTCCATCCTAAACTGTTATTTTCTTGACCTCATGGTATCAGCACAGATGTTAAATCGTGAGCCAATGCTTGAAATAGAAAGTGACTGCAAACAGAAACTAAGCCAGCCATAATTGGCACCACTATGTTACCTCCGAACTGACCCAGCTCACACATGATTAGACTTTTAAGTCTCTGTTAATCCTATTTAAGTAACTGGCTTACATAACTGTCAGGTTACACTAGGTAATAGTTTGACATGCAGTCAACTAATGATCCCCAAAAATATTTTTTTTAGCAGAAGATAAAAATGCAAATAACACTCCCGCTACACATTCAAGACAGCATTCACATGACTGGCAACAAAACAGTATTGATATTTTGGAACGATTCAAGAACAACTGCTTATTTTCTTTCCCTTCCTTATGATCTCCTCTCTATTTTCTCCAGTGAAAAAAGTGAATGTCATGAATATCCTGGAACCTATTTTCCACAGCAGAGAAAATCATGATGGACTTGGAAACATGCCAAATTAGGAGTCTTTCTGCAGTGATTCTCTAGTGCAGTGGCTCTCAACCTGTAGGTTGGGACCCCTTTGGGGGTTGAATGACTCTTTCACAGGGGTCGCCTAAGACCATCGGAAAACACGTATTTTTGAAAAAATACGGAAAACATAAAACAATTTTATGGTTGGGGGTCACCACAACATGAGGAACTGTATTAAAGAGTCGCGGCATTAAAAAGGTTGAGAACCACTGCTCTAGTGGCTTTACCTGTTAAATCTTCTTTGGTTGGAGTAAGAGACTGTAGAGCAGGGGTGTCAAACTGGCGGCTCACAGGCCAGACGCTGTGCAAAGGGAAACAAACATTCTGAAACGTTACTTGGCAGTAACGTGATGCCGTGAGTTTGACACCTGTGCTCGAAAGTCTGGAAAAAGTAATCCATCAAAACTAAAGAGGAGAACTCTGGATCCGTGGTTCTGACCAGGCCTTAGTTCCCAATATATATTTCTTTTCAGGAGTCCTGTCTAGAGTGGCCACAGCAAGCTGTACATCCTTGAAAAGAAGCAGGATGACTAGATGACTAATTCTGACTACTTTTATTCTATCTATCTTTTATTCACATGGACTCCAGGCAGCCGCTCCTTGCAAGTAGACCGCAGGAATCAAGATTTTTGCTTTTAATCCATGAATGGGGTAGCTGGGAATTGAAGACGTTTCATCAAGCATTTAGTGTAGCCCTTATGGACAAAAATCTCAGTTGAGCCTCATTTCTTAATAGCTTTTAAATTGCTTTTCAACTATTAAAAACCTTTGAATCAGCAAGTTTTACAACATTCACTGAATGAATCTCTGTCAATCCTTGGAAAAAGTTTGAAGTGTGGCATAAACAGGAAAAGGATAATTAGAATTTTGACTTTAGAAAGTTATAAATGGATATGGTCCAGAGGGATTTTAAATAATCTTGAAATTAGCTATAAGAAATCTTCCCTAGGAAAATGCAATGGTTTAAAAATGGTAAAATGGGATTTTGAAGGTTGGACGTTAGAGAGAACCAGACACAACTAAGGATTATAATTAAAGGAGTAAAGCACTTAAATTCAACTCACAAATATAGAATGGAGCAAAATATTCTAATTTTGGAAGAATTCAAAGATATTTGGAGACAATGAACTTAGAAGTTAACCTTAAGAATGTTTGCTATCATGAAAATATTGAATTTAAAAGAGGCTATAGAAGAGGAACAGGTTTTACTGGATAAAAATGAGACTGAGGTTTATAAAAACGTGGATTTAAAAATGACAAGTTATAAGAATGATATTAGACTGGATATATAAATGAAAATTATATTAATTAAAAGGGATATACAAATAAAAAACAGAAGAATGATTTGGATAATGTTATTATTTGGAATTTATAAAAGAGACTTCTTAAAGTTTTGAACAGTTTTCTGAGAAGAGATGAAGAGAAAAATTAAGTCAAGCTATGGAACATTATTTAAAAATTGCTAAAATCAAAAGGAAGGAATGTAAAATTGGTTTATTTACTTAAAATTAAAAAAAATATTTTGTTGTTTCTGATAATCTTTAAAGGATTTTTACTGACCAAGACCAAATGATGACTTTAGATATTTACAAAAATATTTTATTGTTGTTGTATTGTTATAGTTATCATGTTACAGTAAAGGGAAGGAATATAAAATTTGAATAAGGTTAAAATATAAACTAAAATATAATAAAATATGCTTTCTGGTAACCGTCAATGGACTTTTGCTAACTAGGGCTAAAAGATAGGGCTTTGTTTACAGATAAAACATGAGATAATGGAACAAGAGATCTTTCGTTGTATTCCCAAAGATGATGATCAGTTACTGAAATTGTTTCTACTTGTGATTAAGGGAAAATCTTTTCTTTATATATTTTGCTTTTTTTTAAGCATGTTCTTATTTTTTTATTTTTTATTTACTTTCTTTTCCACACTTTCTATATCACTTTTCATTCTTTTCTACTTTTCTTACTTGGTATTAGACTTTTGTCTTTGTAATGGAAAAATTGTAATGAAAACATTCTCAGAAACAATCCTGTTTTAAGGGAGACACAGCAGAACTAAACAAACATGAGAATGACAGCTGTTAGCACAAAATGGATTGCAGCAAATGTGAGACATGGGTGAAGGAAAAAAAAAACTGAATTAAGTGTGTGAACCTGCAATCATTTTATGTATGGGCTACATCATGGAATGGAGAACTTGAGCAGGTTCAATCCTTTTGCTTCTCCTTTGCGCTGCTTGGAGAATCCAAGCATGGGTAAACTTCTGCCTGTTTGCCCAGAGACTAAGTTAAAAAAAAGTCTTGACCACGCCTCCTCTGCTCATATAAGTCCAGTTTTTTTCAAACAGTGTAGCCTAGAGAGACACAAATTCTTTTTCTCATTTAGTCGGAGCAAGAAATTATTCCAGTTTAGATTCTCCATAGAAAAAGTATCTTTTGCTTCAAAGGGAAGCAGGCAGGAGTCCGCGTATCTGCAATCTTTATAGGTGGAGCCGACTATGGGTGAGCGTGTGGCTTCACAGTACGGCAATAGGGCAATGCCACCATTTTTCCGGCTCGAGAAATCTCTCTGACCCGATCACTCGGGCTGTTCTCCAGCAACTGCGTGCAACTGGGGTGCTGGGAGAGTCGGCTTGCAACTCTCACGCCGATTTTTAACCGCTGATATGCATCACAAAGGCCTGCTGCCTCCTATGCATGCTGCCTGCCAAGCAGCCATTATTCTGTGAGCGTGTGGCCCGTTTGGCTCATGGCCACGCTTTCCGCAGCCCTTCTACTGGCCACATCTATTCCAGAATCACTGCCTGATCACTTGGATTACATGCCGAGGTTGCTTTTTCCTCTGCAATGCCAGCAATCATTAAGAGAGGCTTTTTTGCATCATTTCTACAAAAGCCACATTTTGATGACTGCGCAGGCCCTCCCACGACTGCTGGATTGCCGCCACCTCCAGACAGGACAGGTCTTGGTTCCGCGACAGAGGTAGACAACAACCTCAGACAGGTGGCCATTTCGAGGGTCCGGTAACAGGCCTTTTTGCAGGTCCAAGTGACTCTCTGGCAATCCTTCCCATTGGGAGTGGATTAAAAGCCTTCACAAACCAATGGGAGGTGACCACCACGGATGCCTGGGTGTTGCAGACAGTGAAGCTAGGACTCACACTAGAATTCCTTACCAACCCCCTGAAACACTTCATAAGATGCTCCGTTCCCATGTGCCAGGTCAAGAAGGGCCTCATGGATATTAAGATCCTATACCTGTTGGGCATCCTCGCTATAGAAGCCAGTTCCATGAGAGCAGGGGGGCTAGGATTTTATTCAGTCGTCCTCCTAGTCCCGAAGAGCTCGAGTGGATGGAGAGCCATTTTAGATCTAAAAAAGCTCAACATCCATTTGGCATACAAACACTTCAAAATGCAGTCCCTACAATTCATCCTGGGATGCATCCGTCAGGGAGACATGCTGACATCCGTGGATATCAAGGAGGCCTACCTTCATGTACACATTCGTTCATGTCATAAAGGTTCCTGAGATTTTATTTTGTAGGGCGCCACTACCAGTACAGGGCCCTGCCGTTTGGTCTGTCATCGTCCCCCAGGACCTTCACAAAGCTGCTAGCAGCCATAGCATCTTACCTCAGATCACTATCCGTGAGGATCCAATGTTACCTCGACAATATCTTGATCCAGTTGTCATCCCCGCTTCAGGCAAATCGAGATCTTCATATCACTATCCAGGTCCTCCAACAACACAGGTTTTAAGTGAACGTGGATAAGAGCCACCTGCTGCCTTCCACCACGCTTCACCTGGGCGCAGTGATCAATACCGAGACTTGCCAGATCTACCTTTCACAGGAGCGGCGTTCCAGCATCAGGTAGCTAATCAACTAACTCCAGTCAGTACCTTTGGCGGTCCTTTCCCAACTCTTTGGGAAAATGATTTCCTGCATAGACATAATTCCCTGGGCACAGCTGCAGGCGTGGACCCTGCAATGGTTTCTGCTCCCATACTAATGGGCTGGCAGTAGCAGCTCCAACACCAGGGTTCGGGTGCCACCGAGGGTGCTCCTCTAGCTGAAGTGGTGGACATCTCCCGCTCCTCACAACAGGTGCCTCTTCAGGAAACCGGACTGCACCATCTGATGCCAGTCTCTTTGGGTGGAGGGTCCATCCAGTGACTCAGGGACAATGGACCCTGAAGGAGCTGCTGAACAACATCAACTACTTGGAGCTCTGGGCTGCCCACCTAGTTTTTCAACACTTCCAGGATCTGATAGAAGGCAGTCACGTCCTGATCCTCACCGACAATGTCACCACAAAGGCCCACATCAACCGCCAGGGGGCACCCCCTTCAGGTCCCTCAAGCTTGAGGTGGAGAGACTGGCCCTATGGGCAGAGAGGCACACCCTTTTGAGCACATCTCTGGGATTGCAAATGTGCAAGCAGATTGATTAAGCAGGTCCACTGTGGACCGTTCAGAGTGTTGCCTTCATCCAGATATGCTCAAGGACCTGTCCCAGAGATTCGGGGACAGTGGACTTGTTTGCTCATCCAACCAACACTCATCTACTGAGGGGTTTTGCCAGTTTCCCGTGCCGAGGGCAGATGGAGTCAACAGTTTCCACAGCCCTTGGCCTCAAGGACTGTTATATGCCTTCCCTTCTCTTCCCTTCATTCCAAGCGTCATCTGGAAGGTGCTAGCGGAGAGGGTGGAGGTTCTTCTTGTGGCTCCCCATTGGCCGAGGTACGCCAACCTGGTCAACCTCTCAGTAACTTGCCCCTGGAGAATTCCTGATGACAGGATATCCCTCAGCCAAGGGGCACTGCTCCACCCAGAGCCCCAGTGGCTCCAGTTAGCCACCTGGCACCTGAAAGGGACATCTTAATTCAGGATAAATTCTCCAGGAAGGTCATTCAGATTATTCAGGCCAGAAGACCTTCCACCACCAGGATATATAATACCACTTGGTCCACTTTTTGCAGGTGGTGCCACATTGGACATATTGAATCCCTTTCTGAATCGATTCCGCAGATCCTGAACTTCTTGCAGGAGGAGTTGGACAGGGGGTTGTCCCCCAACATTCTACACAGACAGGTCACTGCCTTACCCATGATTCTGAAGAGCAGAGAAAGCCATACCCTTGCTCCTGAGGAGGGCAGCCAACCTGAGGCCTCCCATGGTACATTGATATCCTACTGGGACCTCTCCATAGTGCTGCAAGCCCTCACTTCCACTGTTCAAGCTGTTGCAGACTATGAGCCTTCGGCTATTGACTTTTAAGATCGCCTTCCTCGTGGTCATTACCTCGGCCAGGAGGATTTCGGAACTGGTGGCTCTATCGGTCCAGGGGATCTTGAACATCCATCCAGACAAAGTTGTCCTATGGCTGGATCCCTCCTTCTTCCCTAAAGTTAACTCCTGGTTCCATAGGACCCTGGAGGTTATCCTTCCGGACTTCTGTCCACAACCGACTCATCCTCTAGAGAGGAAATGGCACCATCTCAATGTCAGGAGGGCTCTCTGTAGGTATATCAAGTGGACTTCTTCCTTCAGAAAGATGGAGTCCTTGTTTGTTTCCTTTCAGACGGCATCTATGGCCAAGAAGGTGACTCCATCCACCATAGGCCGGTTGCTGAAGGCCTGCATAGCCAAGACCTATGAACTTCAAGCCAAACCACTACCTCGACGCATTACATCCCACTTGACCAGGAGAGCAGCCACAACGGCTGCATGGGCAACACAAGCTTCAATCGAAGAAATCTGCAGAGCCGCAATGTGGGCCTCCCTGTTGCCCTTCATCAGACATTACAAATTGGACAAGTTTGCCTTGGCCAAAGCATCCTTTGGGAGGCGAGTTCTACAGAGGGTTCATTCGGATTCCAGGGCCCTGAACCAGCCTGTTTCCCTCCCTTAGATATTAAGCCTGGGTATATCCCATGCTTGGATTCTCCAAGCATCACACAGGGAAAGGAATGTTGGTCTTACTTGGGCGTTCTTTCTCTGTGCGCTGCAGGAGAATCCCAACCTGTCCTAGTGACCATTTGGGTCCAGGATTAGGAGAGGACTTTTACCTTCACCAATTCTATCTCTACTAAGTCTATGCCTTCATTGAAAAAACTGAAGTCGGCTGAGCAGAGGAGGCATGGTCAAGACTTTTTTAAAAACTCAGTCTCAACGTTCCTTCCCTTCTAGCAGACCTATATGTGGGAATAAGCATATGTATGGACGAGGAAGCAGAAAAAGGAATATCCAATACAAAAATGTGATCTTGCTCCTGTACCAAAATCCCAGAGATCCTTTCCCCAAAAATATGCTATCAAACATGTGTAGGCTATCAGCCTCTCTTTCATGTTATTAGTAGCAATGATATTTTTAATTCTGTTTATTGGAAACAGATTTGTCCCGGAGCTTAAAATGGTGGAGGAATGAAGAGTTTTTTAATGAGATGTAGAGAATGATTGTCTGTATATGTGGGGGGTGGGAGAGAGGGACAGAGAGAAAATGCACACTCAAAAGAATAAGGTATCATGTGCAGAAGGTATCGTTCAGCCTAATCGTTTATAAATGACCACATCGGATGACATTCATCATTCCTTCCATAGTACTGATATTAAGGAGGGATAGACTCCTGATGGATACAATGCACAGATTAATAACTGCGTTGGAGAAAGATAGGATGAATGTGTGGTTTGTGCATTTGAAGCCCCAATGGGAGATGAAAACATGGTTTGATGGAGATATAAGAAGAGATGACTATGGTGCAGTATGAAGTATGAAGACAGACGTTTTAACTACCACCAACTTCCACTTCCAAGAGATGATTCTTGGAAAAATACATTAATTCCTTCTTTGCTAAATTTAATATTACATTTAACTAAAGGCATGGATTTTAGCTTTGCTAAATTTATGCAGAGCATATGACCTGAAATAAGTGAACTTGGATACTAGGGCCAGCCTGTTTGTTGCCTGTGCATAATGCACAGTTGTGAGTTTGACCACCATCATAATCTTCCTTACTTTCCCCCCCATAAGGAAGCTTCTGCACATCAAAGTTTCACAACTACAGGGCTTTGCAAATACAAGAGCAATCATGTGCTCAAAGTGTGTTCAATTAAAGGCAGTTGCTAGTAATAATACTGCCAAAGGACCAAATAATGTACACCAGTGACAGCCTCTGGGATTTAGAAACTCTGATACTGATAGCAATATCAGTTCCCCAGGTGGCAGGAAAAGCCTTGGGATGTTGTCAGTACATCTGATATTTTACTACAATAACCAAAGCACAAAGCACTGGTGATTTGCAGAGGGTTGTAGAAGCATAACTCTTTAATGATTAATAGTGTGTGCATCTCCCTGAAGGTTTTTATCCAAAACTATTACTTTGTAGAATGAAATCTGAAACAAAGCACAATTGAAGCTAGAGGTGAAAGCTTTCCAATGGAGGGAAATAAATCTCTGTCCAGTCTGGTAATCACCTGCCTAAAGCTGATAATGACTACAAGGACCTAAAAACCTGAAAACAGAGAATACCCACACTACACTGAACATGTTGCTCTGGAAGGGGATTAAACATATAATCAGAGAACAGAGGATGCTGACAGCACATTATAGTTCTGGCAGCCCAGTCCTGAAGGGCTCCTTCAGTTGCAAGCAGGGATTCTTGCAACTCCAGTTAAACTAATACCCAGAGCAAAGGGAGTGAAACAGAGCCACGTGGCAATTCCTGAATTAGTGCTAAAACATAATTAGTTCTACCAGAGCCAGAGTCTATGTCTAGGGCAAGAAATGCAAAACTGCTTTGAAAAGTCCAGCTGGTTAAGAAAAGGGATTCTTGGTAATTTCACTGGGTCTTGAGTAAGTCTATCTGGAATGCTGAATATGGCTACATCTTAAGAGTTGCTTCAAAAATAAGTCTGTGTGTGTACATGTGTGCGTGTGCGTTGTACTAGTTTGGGGACAACCTTATCTATTTGATGAGTAAACACTTCTGCAGTGCCCTGCAGGAGAAAGTCATCAATCCTACTTGTTAGCTTATCAATGAATTACAATCTCTGACATTTCTATATGCAAATTAAAGTGACTATACCTAAAATGAATTAGAGCTTAGGAAGTGCTTAACATGCCAATTTAGCAAATTTAGCTCCCCATTCTTTCCATCAAATGTCTAAAGAGATCTGTGACTTGACTGAGTGATTAAGTAAAGACTCAGCACAGCTTCCTTAGCTTTAGGCTTTCACAGGTCGCACTATTGTTTTTCCAGCACTGAAAATGATAATTGCGGCATGAATGGATCATCAAGTGCATCATACATATAGTATGCGTGTGTGTTTGTGTGTGTGCGCGCACATACAGTACAAAGAATAATCAGATCACACCCAAAACCTGTCTCTACATCCTGTCCATATGTACATGTACCTTCTGGAGTGATCACATCTGCTGTTTCAGGCAACCTCCAGATATAATATGTAATTAAATAAAATATGCAATGGTTCCTCTGGGCCAGGGGTGGCGAACAAGTTTGACAAAAAGAGCCAAAATTTTAAACTGTGAGAGTCAGAGAGCCACACCACGCGCTCCCTTTCGGCGCTAAACCCGGAAGTACGGTCTTGCCCCCACCCCTGGCGACGCGACGACGCTTGCCTGCGCTCCACCAGCTCGGCTGGGAACGGAGACGTTTCCTCAGCGGAGCGGAGCGCCTGAAAGGGACGCAGGCTCAGCCTGCCAGGCTGCCACCACTCCACTGAAGACATTGCTGAGCAGAGAAACGTCTCCGTTCCCAGCCGAGCTGGTGGAGCGCAGGCAAGCGTCGTCGCGTCGCCAGGGGCGGGGCAAGACCGTACTTCCGGGTTTACCGCCGAAAGGGAGCGCGCGATCTGGGTTTAGCGCCGAAAGGGACAAAATCCAAACTTGGCAAAGAGCCACAGTATACAAAATAATGATAAGAGGCAAAGAGCCGCATTCATTTTGGCCGGGAGCCGCATGCGGCTCAAGAGCCGCGTGTTCGCCACCCCTGCTCTGGGCATCTTCCAAATTCACAGAAGCTTGACAACAAAAAATGAAGTAACGATTAGTTACCAATTTTTAATAAGCATTTGTTAAATTAATTGATGCCTTAAGTTAGGATGTCAGCCCTCAAGATGCACAAAATCAAGAAACAGGCCTGGCAGACACTCAAGAAATGCTTTTTATTGTAGCGGAGTAAAATAGTTTGAGGGGACATGCTGTGACACTGGAGCCGCCATCTTGGGGTCAAGCCCACTGCTATGGAAATCAAAACTAGAACAAGGTGCTCTGGCCAAAGTGATCTCCATGAGAAAACGGAAAAAGGCCTCCTGTGTCCCACAGAGACATGGACATCAACAACCTGCTGAGTTCCAACTGGCTCTCTGAATAATTGTCTTCTCCCATCTGGCCACTGTGGCTATCCCTTTGGCTGGTGGGAAAAAATAAAACTCCCCCTCCCTCCCCTTTTTTTGATCAGGGAAATATTGAATTCAAAACTTTCCATAAGAGTCCTAGTTCCATCAGAGAAACTGTTGTGAGCAAATCTGAGCAAACTCCAGGAGCTGAAAGAAAAGGAACAGATTTAGCAGAAAAACACTCACAACTGTAGTTAGGAAGCGACACCTAAAAATCCTCCAATTAGAACTGTAATGTGGACCAGGAAGGAACAGAAATGAAAAACGGGTAGCAGTGGCCCGTTTTGGAGGATATCAGGGCTTCCACTTTTAATGTCATGATATCTGCCCAGGTCCTCCACCCCTGCTTGCTGGACAGCACGGCTGCTGCTAACAACAGCAGCAAAGGAGCAACCTGTGTGAGAGCAGAGGCTCTCCTGGACTGGTTCAGGGATTGCAGTAATAGGTACATGGCCAAGTCAGCAGATCTTGCAATGTAATCATGGATCAAAGGAAAGAACATCAATAGGACTATGTAGACCAGTGAAAAAAACTGATGTAGATCAACCAAGACTTGAAAAATATATTTATCAAAAATCATAATTGCCATCTAGTATTTAAGCACCTGAGAGATGTCTGGTTCACGTTGCTGCTGCTTTAGTACTAAAAGAAAATTAAAGGGCTAATCAATTGATCTATAGGTTAAAGGGCTAATCAATTGATCTATATGGGTACCCTCCTCCTTGGCACAGGTAATTGTGTCATGTATATAAGTATTTGTTAACACTGATAGCCTGTTTAAACCTCTGTTTGTTCTTCAGTGCACAACCTGGTGCTTCTTGATTTAAGGTTCCACTATCAAAGGATGGACTCAACCCACACAAAGGAACATTATGTGCAAAGTGGCTTCAAATGGGAAAACTCTTAGGGCATTCTGGATTACCCAATCAGTAATAAATTACTTACCTAAGACACAACACATCAAACATGTTTATTTGTCACACTGCCTGTTTTGCTCTGTGTCATGATACAGGGTGGGATGTTACAGCTGGTTATTAATAGTTTAATTAAGACATCAGCTTCTCATCTAGCAGTAATAAATAGTACATTGTGTCTAATTTACAAATGTACACAAATCAAACCTCTTGACACCCTCTTAAAATAAATACCATAGCGTCCATTTGATAGCCAGGAACACAAGTAATTGAACAGCTTGTTATAGAAGATGTGGACTAAAAACAGCTCCTCTTGTCAAACTCTCAGAATCACACCATAGTTGTTTATAATGCAAGCACAGACAGTTTCCAGTGTTGACACAAAGCTGAGCCAGACAATGAAAAAAAAGAAAGAAAAAAAGGAAACTTTCATTTCTAAGGAAATCTCCTAAAGTGTGCAGAATTTCACAATGCTCGTGTAATAGATGTAAAGCTGTTTCCTTTAGCTCCAGGGAGGGGGGAAGGGGGGGGATAGAGTGATAGGAGCTCTGTATACTGAGAGTAATGAATTAAGGTAAGCGCTCATCTAGTGCCTGCAGATTTGCAGTATAGTTAGCTTCTCCACTGAGACTGCGAAGAAAGCAGGGGCTGAGTGGGATGGGGGTAGGGAGTAGGGGTTAAGGTCTCTGCTATTTTTACAAAGGCATTGCAGTACAGATTTCAATAATTTTAAATCGGGAATTTCTCTCTGTCTTTGAAAAATCCAGCTTCCGGAGTGTCAAACGAGTTTTGCAGAATCTACTATGGTGTCATGCAAAGAGGCAGGTCAGAAGTGGGTTGTTCCCAGTTCGGCCTGGATCGGCAAACCACTAGTAGTGGCGGCGGGAGGCTCCACCCACCTGCTTGGACGCTTCTACACGCGCGCAGAAGCATCAAGTGCAAGTGCGCCCGAACCGGTAGTAAAAAATTGGCAATCCACCTCTGAGGCAGGTTGATCCTTAAGGTTTCTTCTCAATCAGTTTGCCAAATATCTTTGGGATATTTTATATTTGTATCTTTTTTTTTTGTAGCAAATTTTACTTCGCCTTCAAAAAACTGAATAGCTGTATAGAAATCTTAGCTATTTCACGATGATGCTTGAGATTTAATAGGTTGCAATCAGCACTTTAACCACATTGGGTCAACTGACTCTCACAGATGTTGCTGTCCTTGCTTTGATTTGTATCCCGTAATTTCTGCCAGAGAAAAATAATAAGTTACGCATTAAAAAAAGTAAGAAAGGTGGCGCTTGGTGATGCAGTGCTTTGAGCCTTCACTTTGGAAAGGGAGGAATCTCCTGGATAGCAGCTGATTGGCCCAATACATGATCACTTTCAGCACTGTAATACTAACAATTGGAGTCATAAAGCAAGCAAGTACCAGTAGAAGTAACAGGGTATTCTGATGTTCAAGGGCTTCAGAGAGACCTTTTGTAGCAATGCTCTTGAGCCAGGAGGACTATAGAATTGAGATCAGCCAGTGATAGGGCAGTGCAGAACTTCAGGTCAATGTGATAAATTCAATTAATTTACGGGTGTCAAACTCACAACATCATGTTGCCGTCACGCAAAGGTTTTTTCCCTTCAGGGAGCTGGGGTGGCCGTGGCCTGTGCGTAACACATACGGACGGCGGGCTGCCAGTTTGACACCCCTGAATTAATCCATCGCCGAATCTATCACTTTCCTAGGACTACTTATTGAGGAAGGCACCATCCTAGTCCATTCAACCCTGTCATGTGAATGTCTTCAAATCATGCTATTGCCCCCTTAACTGCTCAGCATATTCCCTCAACTCTCTGCAGTCATCACACCCTGCTTGGCAACCCTAGCACACACTGAACTGCAAACCTTGTCAGCTCAGCATATGCCTTCTTTAGGAGCACTTGCTGGGTCTGATGCCAGAGGCTGAACAAATAAATGGAGACGGTTGAATGGCTCCTGAAAAAATTGTTAAGATAGGTTTGTTGTGCATATTAACCTATTCACACACACGGCACCTTGTGACTCTGACATTTGCTGGTGCAGCCTGCTGGCTTCTGCCTTGTCTCACAGTTGACCTATGCTCCACACCCCTGATTTTATATCATTTTAATGTCTGATGCTATACCTATGTACTGTTGTTTCTAGAGTTTGATGGTGAGTTTGTTTTGCATTGACTGTAATTATTATTTTCTTTGTAATAAAGGCTCTCATTCCACTCTAGTAGCCAAGAAATACATTTACATCCACTCCAGAGTGAATAAGGAGGCAGTCTTTGAAATCTATTTGCTTAGAGATCTGTGATGCTTAGGCTATCACAGAAACAGAATTCCAGAGGACTGAAGAATTATATTCTTAGCTTTATTGCTTTTCTATTTCCAGGGTTGCATTTAAAAGAAAAAGAAAGAAAGAAAATGCCACTTTTTTTTTTGCTGCCAACAGCTATTTTTAAAATATAAGTTCTGTACTAGCTGATTATTTTATGCTGTTCGAACTCAGGTGGCAAGCTTGGATATTAGAATGCTTATTGTTCATCTAACAAATCTGGATACTACAAACTCAGCATACACAATCCTCCTTTGGTTAAGGACTGCAGACAAGTATTTGTTCTAGTATATACTAGACATGTTTAAACAGTATCAGGGTTTTTTTCAGAAATGATCCTAGAAAGGAAAAGGGAGAAGAGATGAAAGTCAAAAAATTCATTACAGAAAAAGCTTGTCAGATTGGCTGGAAATCGAACTGCAGGAAAGCTATCAGGGGAGCACTTAGTGGCAGTTTCAACACTCAGCGCCTATAACGTAGCTTACATTTCACCATGCCAAAAAAAGATGACTATCTATCAACAGCAGGAGGTACAACAGTATTGAATTAAACTTTAATGATGCTATAATTTGAAGCTTTTCCCAATTCAAGAAAGAACACAGAGAAGGAAGAAAATAACTTAATTAAGACCAGACCTAAACCTAAAGGACTATGATCACTAATAAGTTGATTTCCTGGCAACTGTCCACTTCTTGGGTTCACAGGATGGGCAGAATTCCTACAGAAATAGTACTGTAGACTGAGAACTCCATAAAGTTGTTTGGAAGAAGAAAGGATGCTGGCTGAAGAATAGCAGAGATACACTTCCAAAGGAAGTGATGGAATCTATCATTTCTTATGAAACCATACTAAGCACCATTTTATTTAAAAGAAAGTTGACCCTGCATTTAAGATGAACTCTATGGAACAAAATGAGAAGATGGACAGAGAGATGTTTTTCTAAACACAGAAAAATGAAAAATATGCACATTCAATTTTCCTGGCTATCTGCTCTATCTGAAATCTGCTCTGAAGATTTCTCCACACCCACACCCACCACTTTTGCATGTATCATTCACACTTCTGTGTGTTATGCACTCCTGGTCGAGTGGGCCGTAATGCGTCTACGCAATATTCACACACTCAAAAGGATTTGAAACAGCAATCAATAACTATACAAAATATACAGAAGCAACCTAGAACTAAAGAGAAACTTCCTAACAATGAGAACGATTAACCAGTAGAAAGGTGCTTCATCACTGGAGGCTTTAAAGAAAAGACTGGACAACCACTGCCTGTATAAGGTTTCCTGTTTGCGCAGGGGGTTGGACTAGAAGACCTCCAAAGTCCCTTTCAACTCTATTTTTCTGTATATACAATTTAATCCCTATCTGCCTTGAGCAGCTATTCTCCTATATAGACAAATGTATGCTCCCTGCCTCTTCCCATCAGATATACTGTAACCCATCAGAAGTACTGCAACAGAAAGTAACCAGAGAGCCAGTTTGCTCCACAGGTACATCTTGATTTACAATCGGTTGTTTAGTCATTGTTCAAAATTACAACAAACCTCCGCATGGCTACTTATAACCCGAATTTGAAGTTGTGATGACTGCCTCTCCTTGGTGACGTAATGGCATTTTAAGTGCTCAGCATTTGTGGCCTTTTGCATTATCCCACAGTCATCATAATTTTAACCACTATTTACAATGTTTTTTTTTTGTTGGAAAGTAGCATTTACTTCAACTTTCTGGTTATTAAAAAAGCCCCTTGTGGTCAATGGACCCACTTAATTAGAGTGGTGTTCACTTTAATGACTGTGGTACAAAAGGTGACAAAATTGGACATTGTCCTGTGGTGAGTCACTTAATGATCAACATGACTTACAATCACAATTCCAGGTTCAATTATAGTCATAAGTCAAGGACTATCTAGAGTAGTTAATGCATCAGGCTAGAAATTGGGAGACTGAGTTCTGGTCTCACCTTAGCCAGAAAGCCAGCTAATGACTTTGGGCCACTCACTCTCCTTCCCCTCTGAAATGGAGGCAAAGGCTGAAACTGCTGCCAAAAAACTGCACAGACTTATTCAGGCAGTTGTTAGGAATGAAGGAAGAGGGAAGGCAAGAAAGAAGGAAACTACTTTCGCCAGGAAAGTAAAGAAAGGAGAAAAGTGGATGATGAGAGAAGAGCTATCTGAGATGAAACGGACAAGGAGATTATGCAGCCATCACAACACGGGTGTCAAACTCGCTGCGTTACGTTGCCATCATGTGGTGTTTCGTGACGTTTTCCCATTCGCGGAACTGGGGTGGGCATGGCCTGCGTGTGACACATCTGGCCCACAGGCCGCCACTTTAACACCCCTGCTGTCTCCACCAACTAGGGAGACTTTACTGGGTAGGTAACCCCTTCCAAATGATCTTCAAGCTAATCTTTGCAAGTCTATCTACAGTTAGTTTCTGCTCATTCCTTCATTCTTAACCACTGCTATGCTCTTATCAGGAATGAAAAAAATATCTCTTGATTTTTGGAAGGGAGACGGGTTTTTTAACCAGTAAATAGTCTAACTCCTACACAGGATGACATGATATCTCTATCTGAAGTTAATGTATATGAAGTACAGTAGCCTAAGGCTCCTTAACCCTTTTGACTGGCTGTTTTGAAATAAGGGTTTCAAGGACAAACTAGTTAACTTGTAACTCACAGTCTTGTTTCCCTCTCCTATTCTGTCTTTAGTCAACTGGTATTAAAGCCTTAATACCAGTTGGCTGGTATTAACTGGTATTAAAGCCCCTACCATATTTTTCAGAGTATAAGATACACCTTTTTCCCTCAAAAAAGGGGCTGAAAATCTGGGTGTGTCCTATACACTGAATACAGCATTTTTTGCCTCCCGAAACCCCACACCTTCACCAAAACGTGCATAGCCTTTAGGAGGCTTATAGAGTGCTCCAGGGGGCTGGGGAGGGCAGAAATGAGTGAAAAACGAGCCATTTTTTGCTCAATTTTGACCCCCACCCCACCTCCCAGGAGCACTCTATAAGCCTCCTAAAGGCTATTCATGCCTTTTTTTTTGACAAAAAAAACCCGGGCCCGTTTTTGTGAAAAATGGGGCATTTTGGGAGGTCTGCAGAGCGCAAAACCTTTTTTTAAAATTTAATTTTAATTTGCCTCTTCAAAATCTTGGTGCGTCTTATACTTCGAAAAATAAGGTAGTCATCTATTATTTCATCCCTGCCCGCCCTTCCCCAATATTGGTTAAAGAATAAACAAACATCAGGTCTTGTTGGCTCTGATGAATATGTATTTCTCAACTGACATTCCACTAATGCTGGGCAGAAGAATTCAGAGATGGATAAAATGCTTCTAAAATTGGGTGTCAGAACATTAGAGTAGATGGAGAGGAAGCAAGAAAGCCAGTTTCCAGTCAAATGTGCTGGAGGTAGGAAGCAATTAAGCAACCTTCCAAAACCTTTCTGCTCTTGTATTGTAAACGTAGCTGTTGCTTGGTTGAGCTCTATACATTTCCATGGGAACATCTGTCTTCTTCATGCAAGCCAGCCAGCTCCTAACATGCCTTTTTCAGCCCTGATAAAACTCTATTTAAAGAGCATCTCATCTTAGACAAGGCCACTATCGAGTGGGTTGTTTACCTTTCCAAGCTTTCTCTAAACTTAGGGCTGTACCACCACCTGGGTGATAGAATACTCTCTAAATGGAATTAATAAACTAAATGCATTTGCTGTGCCTTGGGTAGTTTTAGTCAATGATAACCATAGCCGGTTGCGGATTTAGATGTAATACTATGCTTTGCTGACTATAAGAAAAACCATAGTAGATAATTTGTATGCATGTAGCTTGCTGTACATCCTGGAATTCTCAACTGTAATTATGCATCTGGAAAAACAACTTCATGGGACAGCTAAGATCAGGATCACATATGTAAAATTACAGTGCATGCACAAATACTAGCTACAGAATATCCCTATGATGCAACATAAGCCTCCCATTTGTGTCACAGGTGTTAATAGCATGTTATAGAGAGGCACTTTATGGAGAATAAAATCCTGCCATATAAAACCTTGACAGCATGTTTTTCCATCCTTCGAGATGACATAATGTCTATTTTCACTCTGGGACATCAAGAGGCACTCTGTGTTCCTACTGCCAATGTAGAAGGACCCACTGTGGTTATATTTGATTGGTGGAATTTTGCACTGTCCTGAAATCTGGAGATAAAAATAGGAATCCTACTAGTTCACAATATAAAAAAGAAGGAATTTAATGAGAAACACCGAGAACAGATACAACCCCCCCTCCAAAAAAACAAAAACAAAACCTGAATGAGCATTCTAAGTTTAAAGGAAAGAACAATAGGAACTGAAAACAACTCTATGTTGTGATAAACCTGCCACCCAAAGAACAAGATAAGACTTTTGAACTTTAAAGGCTCTGCATGATATATTCAGAGAGATAAGAGAACAGAAAGAATTGATCATAACCAGTGGAGGGGTTTGAAAATGTCAGAGGAACTGAGTGACTCATCCCTGTGTACAGGAAATCTTTTCAAAAGGAGTAAAAGAGGAAGGTGGGCAGAGGATAAATATGTGGAAAAGGAAAACATTAAAAGAATAAAGGCATTGTTAACCTTAAAATATCCAAATAAAATACATTAATCTTTTTAAATGGGGTAATTCTGAAGAGTTTATTTAGAGGCCATGTCAAGATATCACACGCACAATATCCAGGATCAATGTAAACACTTGTTAGATTTTTATCCCACTTAATAATTTGCAAGTTTAGTGGTACTTCTGTTAAAGTACTGCTAAAAGGTCTCACCTCTTTTATAACCATGGAAGAAAGTTGGAGAATAGCTAATTCTGCAGGTCTTGAAAGAGGCATACTTCAAGCTTCTCTATTAACACTATAGAAACAAGACAAGCTCCCTGAAATTACATACAACAGCACTGAGGTTCCTAATTTTTCAAATAGAAACCTACAATTGAAGCGCATATTCATTCCTATATACGTTTAATACAACTACACTTATCTGATTGACCCAGATAGAATGCATCAAAGGTATTTGGATAAAGCTAAATTAAACTGTATAGTTTATTAGGCAGAATATATGTTGCTGCAGACGTGCCTTGTGAAGTAGGAAGCAGAGGAGACTACTGTGACCTGCTGCTAGTTTACATATACATTCGACATTTATAATATCACACAGTTATTTGACTAAGTGAACACAAACTGACACAAAGCTATTTTGCATGGTTCCAATTTATAACCCACAGTAAGATGTCAATCATTCAGAGCGTGTAGCTTGACAAGTGCAGTAAACTTTGCACGTCATATCCAAGGCTGTACACCCAAAGTGGGTAGGACTGGGATCTGGTCAGGTTTTGTAGGCTTAATGAGTTTTAAGGAATAAAACGGTTCCTTTTCAAGCTCGTCCTTCAACGAAGGGTTACATTTGGGACCACAGCTACTCTAGGACAGAAGGGCAACATAGATGGTCTGTATGTCGCTTTGAAGCCACATCTTTTGTGCCCTTGAACTAAATTTAGCAACACTGATATTTCCTTTGAATTATTTGTAATGGAAGACAAAGGAGAGAGAGGAGCTGTCCCCCTCCCCCCGCCCCCCAACACCTCAAATACAAATTCCTTCACTGGAGTAAATTCAACAGTCTCTTTTGGTTTGCATTAATCAATGGAACAGAAATCAAGTTATAATCATGAAGATAAGCCTATATAGTAGTCAGTGCGAGAAAGCGCTCTCCTGCTCTCCCCATTAGTTCAACAACGGCGAAGAAACAACATTTGCATCTATCCTTCAATAGTTATTTGCCAATGCGGTGCTCCCATCAAAATTTGTTTGTGGTTACTGTTGCCAGAGTGCATGTTGATTACATAGTAAACGTACTTACATAACCCACATAACAAAAATGGCATTGTTTGATATTTTTCTTTGTGTTGAAATGTTGCCATTTGTTATGAAACATATTAGTGACCAAGCTCAATAAAGATGCTAAAAGTCAGGATTGTAATACTAAGCTACCGTGTTTTTCGGAGTGTAAGACACACCTTTTCCCTCCAAAAGAGGCTGAAAATCTGGGTGCATCTTATACACTGAACACAGCATTTTTGGCCTCCTGAAACCCCGCCCCCTTCACAAAAATGGACATGCAGAGGGTTTGGGAGGCCTGCAAAGTGCTCCAGAGGGCTGGGGAGCGCAAACATGAGTGAAAAACAGACTGTTTTTTGCTCATTTTTGCCCCCCCCCCCAGCCCGCAGAAGCACTCTACAAGCCTCCTAAAGGCTATGCATGCCCTTTTTTTGCCGAAAAAGAGGCCGTTTTTGGCTCGTTTCTGCCCCCTCCCTGAGCACTTTGCAGGCCTCTCAAACTCTCTGCATGCCCCATTTTTCACAAAAAAATGAGGTGTGCAGAGGGTTTGGGAGGCCTGCAGAGTGCAAAACTTTTTTTAAAAAAATTACCTCTTCAAAATCTTGGTGTGTCTTATACTCCGGCGCGTCTTATACTCTGAAAAATACTGCATTCATGAGTTTATAAGCATGCAGCCAGGTGTCAAAGAGAGAGCTCTGGCCGAACAGTTGAGCAGGAGTAGAAACGTCTCACAAAATGTCCTCTTCCACAGAACTATTAAAAGCTGTGGAGTCATTAAATCAAAATTGCCCTGAATTCCTCACAGGAAGGACTGGATAGTAAGTAACAAATAAAATTATTATTGCTCCATCATGGACCAGGACATATATATCAAAGAAAATAGCTTGTCTAATACATTAAGGACAAAAAGAAACTCAAGGCAGGAGTAGTTAAAAAAAGCTTCCGGGGAATGATGAGCCTATGAGTCAGGGCATCACTGGAGACCAATTTTAACCATTTTTAATCAACTAATTGGCTGAATTCACATAATATTATGAATCATAAACTTTACTCCGCAAAGCGAAATGTTTGCACTCAGACAACACTCTATGCAAAAACAATGTAAACCATATCATGGTTTAGCAAAATTTATATGAACCCAGCCTCTTAGTCACCATGGAGATTACAAACATGCATCCACAGAGATTTGCAATGTTATGTTCATTTATTTGGGTTGAAATTCAGCTGAAAAAAACAGGACCTACTACTCTTGAAGAATACAAAGGGTTCTGCCCTATTGAAGGCAAGATATATTTGGGGATTAATATTAGTGCCCCAAACAGGTTATTAAAAGTCTATTACATTCATATTTATATTACTCATCTGATATCTTTTGCCAGAATACCATGGGGAACTATGGCCCCTTTTACAACCTGTGGACTTTAACTCCCAGAAATTCTGGGCCAGCCATAGGTCATAATGGGGCCATAGCTGTCCACCCCCGCCTTAGATATTGCTTAATTGGGGACACAAGAGAAGTGTGTATTATTTATGAATGTCAATAACAGGTAGTATTCCTTCTCACTGCGTAAACATGTTGCTCTCTTTTGGAAGTTTATGCTAAGTATTTTTACTTAGTAAAGATACTTAAAGAGGTATAAGGAGAATGTCCTGGAGGGAACAATATTCAATCACAAAATCAATAAAATAAAGGCTTTATCTCTTGATATCATTTTTCTGAATAAAATAGAAAATATTTTATAACACTTGCTTTCTGAATCTGCTCTCTAAAGCAGTTAAACTAATGGTAATTGAATACGCAGATGTAACCCATGAAATAATATACCATAAAAGTTAGAGGACCATCCAATTAGAAGTAGAGACCATTGTAAATATTCAAATTTTTCTCTGTGCAACTGTTTTAGGAGACATATTTGTGTGGAGAATTAAAATTATGATCCAGGATATCTGCAAAGACTAATGAAGATTCCTGGTGATGATTTACATCTTGAGGCAACACATTTTCAGTTGCTGCAACTGGAATAATTATATCTGATTTGCTGTAACAATTTGTGGACAGCACTGGTCACATATTTCATTAAATCACATAAATAGGATTATGAACGACTGAATTGGCCTTGAGGTTCCAGAATACCACAGACCCATTATATGAATTCAGTTTTTATTAGTGGATGGCTACTTCATCTGTATTTTGGAAGGTTTACATCTCCGATACGATATTTGTGCAGTTAATGTAAATTATGAATGCGGCAATACATTTTAGGAAGCATCCAACGTGTATTTGCCAAGAAACTATGAATGGCCTAAATTCCCTTTATTCTCCAGGACAAAAGCCATTCCTAGACTCATCTGGGTTAGATAAATATGGGCTGGTCTCCACCCTGCCATTTTTTAGTAAAATTATTGAGAAGGTGGTTAGCCTCCAACCAGAGGAGGTCTTTAATGAAATGCATTTTGTGGGCCTGAGTGCACAACTAAAACTGTATTAGTCATTCTTGTGGAGGACCCACTGCATGGTTTGAGGGAAGTGGTGCACCTCTTCTCATCCACTTCAAACTCTGAGCAATGTTCAGTGGTATCCTTTGGAATCTTGTTTGAGAGCTGGGCAATCCCAATAACCATTATTGAGGAAGGAGAGGTTGAGAACTTAGATACTTGAATGTGGGTGTCTCAGGGCTCCTCCCCTCCTCCCATTTAACATTTACTGGTACGTGAAACCAGGGAGACATCATTTGTCACTTTGAGATCTAGTATTATTAATAATTGAGACCCAGCATTACTTCTTGACCCCAAGCCATACAAGTCCTGTACCGTGGTTAAAGATCTTGCCCAATACTTGGGGTATAAGGAACTGATGAGGCAAAATAGATTGTAGTTACATTCCAGTAAAATGGAACTACTATTGGTACAAAAACACACAATTCCACTGAAGGTCAGTCTATAGTTCTTAACAGAATTATGTGTCTCCAGAAATCATGAGGTGTTCGATCTGGGCATTCTTCTGAACTCATGCCTCCTGCTGGAACAACAGGTGGAAAACATTGCCAGGAGAAGTCTTGGTTAGCTTTGGCTAGTTGTGCCACGAGGAGTTGAAGTCAATAATTCTTGCTTTACTATATCTCAGATGTAGTCTTTCTTTCTTTCTTTCTTTCTTTCTTTCTTTCTTTCTTTCTTTCTTTCTTTCTTCTTTCTTTTCTTTCTTCTCTCTCTCTCGCGCTCTCACTTTCTTTGTTTGTGCCTTTGAGCTATTTTTGACTCCTAGCAGCTGTCTGGACAAGTCGCTGCAGTTTTCTTGGTAAGATTTCAAAATTGGCTTGCCATTGCCTCCTTCCTAGGACCAAGAGAGGCTGCCTGGCCTAGCGTTGCCCAGCTGGCTTTATGTCTAAGGTGTGACTAATACTCACAGTATTCTGGTTTCTATTCTGATGCCGCAGCCACTACACCAAACTGATCTCTAGGTAGCTTAGAAAGTACAAATAATTAAAATTAAAGCAATAACAAGAAAAAGAAATCAAATGAGGAAAAATAAGATTACCGAGATCCATGTCAGGGAATCAGCACTAGTAATTGCTCTAAGGAATTACATAGGAAGCGCTTACCCTCCAGGTGGGTTAGCTCCATCTTTTTATTCCTCAGAAGTCATGTGAAAAGCATCCTGTTCTGCAGGGGTTTTGGAGAATTTGAATGTTAATGGAAGTAGTAGTTTTTAAAAAAAACGATTTTAATGATGTTCATATTTCTGGAATTGATGAATGTTTTTAATGGATTATTGTAAGCTGCCTAGAGTTTTTCAAGTAAACGGCATATACTATTTGCTTCATATATTTCCTTTTTAATGTTTTACATAATGTATGTTTTTATCTTGTTTTTAATTTTCTGTTAGGCTCCCAGAGACATGTTTTGAGATAGGCAGTCATATAAATTGAATGAATGAATTGAATGACACATCTGGTCTTACTTGCTAAATATGAAATAACTAAAGATGGATGAAAGGAATAAACTAAGGCTAACAAGAAAATTATGAAGATGATGAATGGTTAAAACATATTTAAACAAGTCCTGAAACATTACTATATTCTGTATATAAATCAGCCAAAACATACTTATTTTTCTTTTTATCCACCAATCTTCATTGAGAAAGAAAGACGTGACGTAGGACCTTTATATAAATCCTTAATTGTATTATTATAACAGAAGTGCATAGTCAGTCATCTTCTCTTTACCTATACCAGGGGTGTCCAAACTTGAGAACTTTAAGACTTGTGGACTTCAACTCCCAGAATTCCCCAGCCAGCATGGCTGGCTGGGGAATTCTGGGAGTTGAAGTCCACAAGTCTTAAAGTTCTCAAGTTTGGACACCCCTGACCTATACTGTCATCTAAAGACTTCTCAGCTAGTACCCATAAATAAATTAGCTCATGAAAGCCAGAGGGAAGTTAATTCTGCCAGCAGCCTTCAATGGATGCTCCTACTGCTATTATGCCTCCTCAATTACCTGGGGAATTATTTTGTATAAATACAATAACTTATTATTGCCATGTATTAAAATATTTGGGAATTTAGGGCCCTTGTCAAATATTATGAACCTAAAATTTCATAGTGTTTATTTATAAGTGATGGCAAATTTATACTGAAACACTGGTTGACATGTAGGACTATTAGGGATATGATTAGAGATGAAAGAAGGGAATCCCCAGAAAAAGCTTCAAGTTCAAATCCTGCCCAGGTTAGGCCAGTATTATGACACTTTATGAAGTGGCTCTGGATGAAGAGAAAAATGTTTTTGCATCTCCATGCACTAATCTGAAGACAAGACAAAATTGTATGTGCCACCCTGGTACGACATCAACATTGCAATAGGTGATGGTGAAGGGTAGCAGGGTAAAGACAATGCTAACATCACGTAGAGTAAAATGGGATCTTCTACTTGGATGCTGCTTTATGTACAAATGGGGCAAATTGAGAGATGTGGTGTGCAAACAGCCCTGCCCTGCTATCTTTTTCCTCTCTCTCCCCTGAAACTGCAGATCAGAAGAACTTACGGGGAAAATAGCCGAAGAATCTTAAGAAGAGAGACTTGGACCAACGCCCTTCAATGAGCTTTATGGCTCAGTAAGCATTTCTATCTTGGTCTCAACCCATTCCGCCCTAGCACTTTCCCCACCACATTACAGGAATGAAGCTTAAAACCTCACCAGCACAAGAGAACCCCAAATTATCTTAGCCACAGTGAACATTGCCTATGGAAATGAGTTAGAAATCAGGTTCCTAGGGAATTTGGCTTTCCCTGCCCTCAATTCTAAACTGTTCTGCTATTTACTGTAAACCTGCCCTTGGCTTGCCTGATAATATGCTCTTCAATATGTTAAAACAAAATAAATAAAATAAATGGACAAAATAAAAAGATATCCAACATATGTTTTAGGAGAGAATACCTTACAATATATTTAGTAAATATATTGATTATCGCTTTATTGACGTCTCCTGCTCCGATGATCTGATCATCTAAGGACTGATTAAATATTACTTTTAATATTTCTAACAAAACAGCAAAAGTGTTGACTAAATGTCCTTCAGATAGAAAAGCTAAGAGAATTCTACAGCATTTTTATCCAATGGTTGTAGACACATTTTAAATCATTTTTGTGTTTTGCTAGTTTCTTTGAATTATGTTTAGGGAATAGAAGATTGGAAAGAGTGTCTATATAAATAAAATACATGAAGAAACAATTACAAATCTGGTTCTAATCCAACAAAAACAGGAGCAAATTTTTGGACTGTGGTGTGAAAGTTAATTCTCACATGATCAAAGTAAGCAACCTGATACCAGATCACATAATTACCCGACAAAGGACAGATGGAAACTTTACCTCCCATCCAAAAGAGAATCACTGCTAGATCTTTTATGTACTGGAGGAGGGGAAAAGAGGGCAAAAAACCTGAATAACAGTTGTTATAAATAGAGCTTGTGTTTCATACACAGTAGTCACTGGACTACTTTCATAATGGCTTTGTAGTTTTGCTGTTAGATATTTACTGAGAAATAAATATCTGAATCTTCCTGTCCTGACAAATATCCTTTTTAATCAAGAGAAAATTGACATGCGGGAACTCTTTGATTAGGAAAACTTGCTGCATTACAAATATTATTAATGCACAATGATGCAAGGCAGACGCAACTGCAAGTATGTTGTCGGAGATACCAACTAACCAATCAATATACACACATATTGTTCTGTCAACATACACCTGAGAGTGTAAATAGTAATACACTACACATACGAAATGCAGGGCCAGGGTAGATATCCATATGTATACCTCATCAATACAAATATGGACATACAGCTCAGCTAAGGTAGAATCGTGAGTTAAAGAGCAAGAACTTAAAAGTTTCTTGTTCTGTATAATTCTTAAGATTATGTAGACCATAAAGTTTATTACCGAAGAATCATAATAAAAGGGAATCAGGAGGGAAGAAAAGTGTGGCAGCCGCAGAAATTCCCTAAGTGGAAATAATGAAGGTGGCAGCAGCAGCAGCAGCAGCAGCAAGCAATTGCCTTTGTGCCTTTTACAGCTACATGACCGGGCTGCCAGAGACCAAGGCAACTGGGACCTGAGGAGCCAAGTAGCTGTTGAACTCTTAAAAGATGTTCAGAGATAGAAATAAGAGCAGCATCCATTGTTGCTGCTTCTGTGAGAAGAGTCCATGCCAAGTGTCCCAACTGCAGTAGCAGAAGGAGACCTGCGGGAAGGAAACAGAAGAAAGTAGCACCTCAGCAGCAACCACAATGGCAGCAACATCTCAGGCTATGCCAAGGCATGTCATTTTCTGTATGAGGGACTGATCGCTGCCCAGACATATCTGGAAAGCTAGTGAGAGGAACCCAGGTGCATCTCATCTCAGCCAACTGAGAAAGAATTAATAACTGATCCTCTTGAACCACTTAGATAACACCTCTGGCACAGAAGTAGCTCAAGAGGTAGCAGCAATAACCTGCTCACATTCGATATGGATATTTGCTTATCAGCAGCAAAAGAATAGAAGCAGAGGAAACCACAACTCTTGGCACTGCAATTTTATTAGGTTGTTCATGATTTCAAAGTCACTTTTGTTTGATCGCCTGAAGGGATGATTTGCTCGGAAAGAATAATAGCACCAGGTAGTCTTGTAGGGCTACTTTTATATATTGCTTCTAATAGTGCCAGCCCCACTATGCAGAGCAGACTGAAAACTCAGCTCCACAGAAAAGCTAAAGCCACTTTTATTGAGGATGAGTATAATAACAGAATCTTGTGAATCTGATAGAGCTACATCTTCTCCCTCTTCTTATGTTGCAGTGAATAAGGGAGGCACCTGCCTATTCTACTTCCAAATGTTTATTTTATTTAAGTATTTATTCAATTTATATAGTTGCCCAGCTCACATTCATGCCTTTGTCCAGTTTACTATTGAAACATAAACAAGTACTAAAACACTGTACATATACTAATATTAAAAACAATGCAATAGAATCGCATGGAAAGCACACCCATTCAAGAACTACATAGCCATTTTATGAGCTCCACACCAATCTTTGATCCCCTGGCCAGATGGCAAAGCCAGGTCTTCAGGCCATCCTGGAAGTAATCAAGGTCGGAGCTGGCCTGACCTCAGGGGGAATGAAGTTCCAAAGGGAGGGTGCAGCAACAGAAAAGGCCCTGTTCCCGGTCCTGCAAGATGGCATTTTCTAGTGGACGGAGCTCACAAGTCTCTTCTGCTGGACCTGATCTGATGACACTATGGAGAAGCTGCCCCTCAATTTAACTGGCTTCAGGCCATGTAGGATTTCATAGGATATTACTAACAGTTTGAATTGGACCTTGAAACAAACTGGTAACCAATGCAGCATGTGGAACAGAGTTGTAATCTAGGTGGGCGCATAACGCCAACACCACTGCACTGTACAGCAATTGAAACTTCCAAATATACTTCAAGGCCATCTTCATGTAGAAAACACTACAGCAATCCATATAGGAGGTGACTAGGGCATGAGTGACTGAACTTAGAACTTCCTGCTGCGGGAATAGGTGCAATTGGTATGAAGGTTCTTCTAGCTGTAACTGCCACCTGCTCTTCAAGCAGAAATTGTGAGTTCAGGAAGGTGCCAAGCTTCATGCATGCATGACCCCCGCTGGGGCGACAGCTCATATGCCTGCAGAGCAGTGGTAGGTTTCAAAAATTTTTGGAACCTACTTTGTGGGTGTGGCCAGCTTTATGGGAGTGGCTTGCCAGCCATGTGACTAGGTGGGAGTGGCTTGCTGGCCATGTGACCGGGTGGGAGTGGCTTGCCGGCCATGTGACTGGGTGGGAGTGGCTTGCTGGCCATGTGACCGAATGGCCAGGGCAGGCGTCCCGGAAGTTATTTCTGGGTCCACCAGTCAAACCTCCTCTCACTGGATCGGTAAATTTCACCAACCGGTTCTCCCGAGCCAGTGCAAACCGGCAGAAACCCACCACTGCTGCAGAGAGGACTCTGCATGCCCCCTGTGGCACGCATGCCATAGGTTCGCCATCACGGATATATAAGCTCTTTCACTGGGTTTTTAATTGCTTTTATTTATCATGCTTGAAGTTGCATATTTTATTTTGTATGCCATTGAATACAAGTTTCCTTGAGTGCTCAAATTGAATAGAAAGGTGTGATATAACTCAAACAAATAAATAATGTGTTTAGAGATTCATAAGCAGAATAATCTTTTCTATGTTCTATTTTGACAACAAAAAGCACAAAGGGTAGGTTTTTACGCTTAAATTAAACATTTCCTATGTAGAATGGGGGGAGAAACAGTTTCACAGAGGGAAAGAAGTAGGAAAAGAAAACAGGGTAGCTGAGATAAACATAGAGCAGGGCCCTACAACTTATGATGGATCCTCAGTTTTTTATTGTTTTACAATTAGGAAAGCAGCTAACATATTAACAATTAGCCTGATGTATATATGTCAGCACTTCTGATAGGATTCTGCTTAGCACTGCGGGTCACAAGTTACATTGAACCAGAACCAGAAAAGAATTGCTGAACGACTAGAATTAAACATCTAAGAATCACCAGGCTTTTAAAACCATTGCAGTAACAAAAATATTCATATTCATGTAGAACTACATAGAATAACAGGGAATTTTCGGTACATATTCATGTTCATAAAGTTGATATGTATTCAGGATGGTCAAAAAAACTATAACAGTTTACCTATAATAGTAGGAGTATGATATGATAAATCTGCCAAGAACATCTTAAAATCTGCTTTGATGGTAGTCTGTGTGGCACTAAAAACATAAATTGAGGTCTGATCTCTCAATTCATTTGTAGTTAGGAGAAGCAAAGTCAATCGCTAATTTAATTAGAAGTTAAATAATGAATCCTTCCAAACTCCTTTGCTAATCTTGCATAACAGGTGAAATCCAGTGACATTTGGAATATAGAATCTGATGGTTTCTAAGTGTTGACAATTCCATTGGAATGATCTGATTTGCTACAGATTCAGAAAGAAGATATGGAACTTCTGACAATGCAGGAATTCATCCACCTTATTCCAAATCCTTTCATTCCAAAGGACTGTCTCTGAAATTCACAATAACTACAAAAGCATCTAAAGAACCCAAATATATCAGGCAAAATAGCTCAGAATTTTTCTTTGTCTTGCTGTGTATATACAGGAAATCCAACAGCCAATTTGGAGGCCACAATGAAACAAAGCTTGATGGGAACAAGACACACTGTACCTTGACCTAACATATTCTCTCTCTTTTTTGATGCAACTACTAAGGAGGAGATCTGAAGTGTTTGCTTTAGTTGGCTTAGCTCTATTTTAGTAGTACAGTATTGTCCAGAGCTAGGACATTGTTTGATTTAAGTGGCTTACTAAAGCAAGCCAATACCACAATTCTAAATTTTACTTGTTTCAAACAAGTTATAGTTAAAAGTAAGCAAATTTGCTTAGGGCAGGGGTGTCCAAACTTGGGAACTTTAAGACTTGTGGACTTCAACTCCCAGAATTCCCCAGCCAGCCATGCTGACTGGGGAATTCTGGGAGTTGAAGTCCACAAGTCTTAAAGTTCCCAAGTTTGGACACCCCTGGCTTAGGGGCTCTGAAGTAACAAAGTTGTGCTTATGGAAAATATTTTGATGATTAGACCTCCAAATAGTGTAGTGGAAAGATTTGGTAACATGTACTTACTCCACTCATTTACCAATGCCATAACCGTCTACCTGCTCTTAATTTGTTCCCCATAATGTCCTTCAATGACCCTTAAGATCTTTCCCCACTGCCTGTATTGTATTGCTAAACATTAAAAGAATCCCTTCATTAGAATTTCATATCCTCTCCGTCAATTTTATTTTTCAGCTCATTTTCAAATGAAATAGAAACATACCCACCAGATTCTTACATATTCAAAGCGGCGAACTCATGTTTTTGATATATGCTAGAAGGTATCTGCTTTGCATCTAAACCCACCTTCCTTATTTTAATGACATTTTACAGAAAGTGGAAAACACCTGGACAAAACATGGGGGGGGGGCAGTACTAACTGAAGGAACAATGCATACATTACTTTTCATTTCCCTCCTTCCTGTTTGCTAACATAAAGACATCCAAGAAGGTCACTATTTACACACCACAGTTCTGATTCTCAATTGCCCTGCACTTACAATAATCTTTTGTGCCAGAATGACTAAGGTAGCTAAAAACATGTTCAAGACTGGAAAAACTAGTAAGCTGCATTGTAACTCATGATTGCTAGGTAATTGTTTCTCCTGCAAATTTAATACTTATTTTTATACTGAATTGGGAGGTCAACTGCCTTTAAACATTTATATGAAAAAAAAAGTTTATGCAAAAATGTAGGAAATTTAAAACAGGAAATGCTAAGCACTTTGGAGGCACCTGCTGTACTAACACAGGAAGCTGTGGCTTCCTTATGTATTTATTGGTTTAGACCAGTGGTTCTCAACCTGTGGGTCGGGACCCCTTTGGGGGTCGAACGACCCTTTCACAGGGGTCGCCTAAGACCATCGGAAAACATGTATTTTCGAAAAAATACAGAAAACATAAAATAATTTTATGGTTGGGGGTCACCACAACATGAGGAACTGTATTAAAGGGTCACCACATTAGGAAGGTTGAGATCCACTGGTTTAGACAATGGTCCACTGTGCAAATGGCTATGAAAGAGTTGTGTGAGAGGGATGGGGAAGAACAAATACAGATGAACAAATTTAGGACAATGTATCCATCTGGGAACTTGAAAGAAATCCCTCAATGATAGGTGTCTGGACTAGGAATGGCGTGAATTTGAGGTTATAGCATAGAGTAGACCAACTCACTCACTGGGATGTCTTGACAGACTGAGGTAGACAGGCATTAATTTCTGACACCCAATTTTGTTTAACAACAACTGCTCTCTCTCTTCCCCCCAAATAGGTTCACTCAATTAATCTGCTTTAGCAAGACAGATGCAGTTTATATTGCAATAAATTTATTTTCCCAATGGATAACCTGCTCCTTGTGGATGCAGTGAATATATGGTTCGTGGAACTCAGATTTCTAGAAATCCAATAAATCAGCTCCTGCAAATCTTATCTTAGTCTGTATCTAGCACAGGAAGACCTTACCACTTCTGCATCTACCAAATGCAAGATTAATTCAGGAAACAGATTTGATAGACAGATGAGTTAAAAACCTTTTAAAAAACTTTCTAACAGGGTTTTTTTTTTTGGAGTAGCAGTAAGATAGTATATTAAAAATCTCTATAGATGAAATTATTTGTAGATTTTGAAAACAAGAAGATCTGGTGTATTTCATCACCCTAAGTTTTCTTCTCCTCTCTAAAGCACTAGGTGTGCACTAAATATCTCAATCTGTGTCTAAATGATGCAGTCTTTCCCAAGATGTTCTGCACCAAATGTGAAATCTTCAACTTTTATAATCATGAGCCAGCAAAACCAATGACTGGATATTATGTTGTCTGGATATTATAGGAAGTGAAATCCACCCCATCTGAGGGCAAGCCAGGACAGACCTATTGCCTAACTCGAGACTATGTCTGAGGGCTATGCTTAATCCAAAGGAGTCTTGAATTCCTTGATTCCAAAAAGAATCTCAAATGTCTACTGCTGTTACTGGAAATAAGCCAGAATATTCAGTAGCCTTTCACTGTGGAGAAAGTGCTGACCATGTTAAACAACTGCATATGCCTGCAAAGTACATTTGCAAAAATGTGAATCTGTTTAGCCTGGCTTTAAATAGGAACCTCCGGCCCTGGCAATGCCAAGATATCCCTTTTCATCTTGACCCAGCACCGGATTCAACCTTCAGCTTTACACAGCAGAACATTCAGGATGGCAAATAGTATGCATGTATCGAAGTTGGTAAAGACAAACATTCTACCAACATGTTAAAATACCAAATAAGTTTAAAGTATAATTTCCCTCATTTCCTTTCCAATTTCTCATTAAATTTTTCTAGTTTTTGAATGTTATATTGCCTTCCCTGTCCCCATACGAATGGAAGGAGATGAAAGCACCGAAGTTTATTTCATAACTTTCCTTCACCAACAGCTGTTGCTGCTATCACTGCTGAGCAAGCAGTGCTTCAGGCAATTATTGACTTTACTGAATCCTGTGGGGAGGGAGAGATTTCCTGGATAAAATCTGAAAAACACCTTAAACATGTTTAAAATTCTGTTTCCTGTCAAAGCATTATTTCTGCAGAGTAAGAATGCTATCTAATCAGTCTTCACAGTGACACTTAACATCTTTGAAGTAAAGAACCCTCCCCAAATCTTTTATACATTATCACAGCTTTTACAAAAAAAAAAGAAGAAAAAAAGTAGAGAGAGAGATACTGTTAAGTCAGTGTACAGCTTCCCACAGCTTCCTTTTCTGTAAACATGGGGGAACAACAATTGGATATTTACACTATTAAAATGCTCTTTTTATTAGTGATAAACAATATACCTGAGACACCCGTTTTCTTGGCGGTAGATAGCATCCAGGAATGGGCTAACTCCATCCAGCATCCAATCGGACTGAGTCTACAATTTGTGATGACATGCCAATCACAAAGTCAATCTCATAGTCTAAAGTCATCCAGACCTTTATGCATGAATAAGAAAACCTGCCCGTGGCCCAAAAGCAGAATGATACACCATAATATGATGGGGCCATATTGCCTAGCTAGGTGCAGAATGTAACAACCTGACCGCTACATTCTGTGTACACTGCAGTTTTAGATAAATCAAAATATGCAGTTAACCAAAGCTTTGACAGCAGCGGTCACGCTAATTCTCTTTAAGAAAAGACAATACCTGCTAATGTCAATATTGACCAAATGGTTCTCCTGATGATTGCATCCACTAGTTTCATATAGATGGTTAAGAATTATTTGGGATATGATTATGCTTTGTGCCATGATTCTAAGTACTGTCATTCAATGTTATTTTCTAACACTGTCTCTGCAAGTTGGCATGTTTCCAAAACCACCTCATGTTGCGGATTCAGAAGGATACCAATGGTTAAATAGTACAAAAAAGCTGCATGATCAAGAAAATCACAGTGTCATTTCTTCTTCATAGAAGGTCATCCATCAGGTCATCCAAGGCTAATTCAGTCTTAAAATTGTGTCCGAATCCAGGTTGATTGTTTTTCCCCCCAACAAAATGAAAATACTACACAGATGCACAGTATTATCCCTCTCCAGCTCCTCGCTCCCAAAGGAGATGCTCTGATGAAAATAATAAGACTTTACATGGTAACTACCGCCTCTTTAAGAGCTGGCAACACAAGCTACCACTCAAAAATGTGCTCACCCACTTTACAGATATACTCAACTCAGCTAGCTCTAACAGCCAAGAGGGGAAGGGGTCAAGAGGTGCAGACTGATCAGCTACAAACATAGTGTCCATATCCCCAGGCCTTCAAAATTGAAAGCACTGAGACATAATTGGACCAAATGATGTACCAGATACTATGTCAAAAGTAGAATACGAGATGACATGAACATGATTTTTATCTTCCAAATGTCTTGCAAATTGGTCATAGCAGGCTTTTGGGATTATCAAGGGCAAATAACAAGACCTTAATTATTCTGAGGGGCTCTGCTGGATGTCTATTTGAGGATGCAGTGGAGATTACAAAGTAAACTTTTTTGCAGCCTCATCACAAATGTGTAGGTATATGCATGCCTGGTTGGACAGACACTTTAACTTTCTATTGGCCTGTTCCATTATTCTCTGTTCCAGAAAATCAGAGACAAATTGCGGTTCTACATGGTCTGAGAAGACATTTGAGATTGACCATAACAGTAGCCCATTTTTTTCATAATTGCATTCTCGAGCAGAGCATTGACAGGATTCTTGCTCTGGTTTTTACAAACTCTCCTGAAGGGTTTAGAAATTCATTGGATTCCCTAAATCTTAAGATGGATCACATTAGTGGGCCCCCAATCCTAGCAGAAGAGCATGCCACCATGGAACCAACACTCACCAGATGACAATCTGATCAGGACAGCCAAAGAGCTTTTGTCATCGCTACTACCCCATATCTAGTCTACCCAGTGGTGGGTTCCGGATCCCATCCTCCACATGAACGTGCGCAGCACGTGCGCATGCGTCTTACCATCCAGCAACACCTCTGTGACGTGCCAGCTGCTCGGCGGGGCCCGGCGTTCTCCACATGAATGTGTGCAGTGCATGTGCATGTGTCTTACCATACAGCAACACCTACACGATGCTCCAGCTGCTTGGCAAAGTGTCGCACAGGGGCTGTACATGCCATGTATGTGCGCAGAAGCGCAGAAGAGTTTAAAGACAGGTAAGGCACGCGGGCAGGCAGGTGGACCCTCCGGAGCACCATACTGGAACGGTACGCAGTGCTCCGGGCAGGCTCCGGTACGCCAGTACCGGGGTGTACTGCCTGCAACCCACCACTGAGTCCACCCTTTCAGAGATTGAAACAAAAACTAAGTTGATAGTAAGCCTGGCCCTACACACTGATTTGATAATAACTGGACAGTCTCATTTTTCCCCACAACAACCCACTGGTCTAAAGTCACCCAGCTGGTTTTCATGCCTAAAGTGGGGCTAACACACAGTTGCCTGGTTAAAATTAAAATTCATTTTTTTTTATGGAACAGCACGTACAAGGGAAAATCACCCAACCATCCAAGCTATGACATGTGTGTTCAAAGAAAATATCCAGCTGTCTCATCTTTCATCAGAACACAACAAATGATATGGAACATCAGTTCTCACCTAAGAGTATCCAATCCACACATCCTAAATTCATGCTCTTACATCAAAGGACTTAGGACTTACATTATTATAAGCCTTAAAAGCTACTCCTACAGAGCAAGTAACTCTTTTAAAGTTGCTTTCCAGCATGTTCGAAATGGACCTGTGCTAGGGAAACAATCTATAGCTGGTTAGGAAATTTATAGCAAATACTCAAGCACCTCCTAGAAGTTAATAGAGATAGAACAATATGCCTCCTAATTGTCTTAAAAGCCAAGAAAAAGAAAAGGCAAGAAAAGGTTTTGTAAGAAGAGCTAGTAGGTTCTAATGAGGTGGAATGCCTTTCATCTGCCTTCCAACTTCCTTAAACTCTTAGAAAGTTTTCATTTGGTTGATTTCAGCAATTAAGAGTTACAGTTCATGTTTCATATTAAGACAATGCATACTTTGAAAACGACTTAGAAGAACAAGCGGACAAGAACAGCATCTTTCTCCTATTCTTTAAGATTCTTCCCCCCCCCCCCCAGATTTCAATGTAAACCTAAAATAAGATGCCCCTGCTTTAAAAGTTGCATTAAAGAGGCACAGTTGTAATGATCTGATTTATTAAAGCAGCAGCATATTTTCAGATTTGCACAGAAGCTTGAAGAAAGGAACAAGCTATTCAATGAACAGAAGAGAAGCACTGTAGTCAAGCAAATTCTAAAACTGTTCTTCCACATGATTTTTGTAGCATGAACAATCCCATTCTATCAACCACTATGGCTTTCACTAACAATGCCTTCCAGGACAAAGTAAAAGAAAATTTCACACGTTCCTCCATAGAGAGTCCTTGTTCCTAAATGTTAAATGTTTCCAAAGAAATCATCAATGATTGACACAGCTCCAAAGATTTAATAACTCACAACAGTAATGAATTTCTAGTCAAATATACAAATATATAGGTAGAACTTCACCTATTGTTTTACTTCTTCATTTTCGATACAAAATCCATTGAGAAACATGTTTTGCACTAAACTGTCCTGGCAAACCACTTAGAAGTCTTGCAGCACAGCTGTGCTACTGGATTCCTCTTTTTGAGTAACCTCAAGTATCATACTGCATGGTTTCTTTGCTTTTAATTACCAAAATATTTACTTAATGATTTTGGAAAGCCCTCAGTGAAACACAGGTGCTAAACATTGAAATCAATACAGTGCCACAGAGACAAAACCAAGCCAAACCCAACCATAAACATGTATCTCACTCAGGAAGGAGAAAAGGGTACCAACTTCACTTACCTTACCACTGGATCTGGGATTGTTTCTGTATTTGCTGGCACCTGAACACCTTTTTCCCACTCTTGCCTCCAGGGATCAGCAAGGATATAGTACTCATCCGGGCTCAGCTGGAAAGAATCTGGGATCTTCATTGCTGTTATCAAGTCGGTGCGAAAAACCTGAAGATGACAGATGAAAAGGACAGTAATGAAATCACTGGCAATGAAGATTTTGAAAGCAGAAACTTTGCCAAGCTTGGAACAGATGAGGGAGTGGATTGGACAAGCTGAAACAGATATGGCCAATAAAATGGCTCCTTACATACTTGCTAAGCTGGCATGTCTAAATTCAGCCAATCAGGAAAAAAAATCAAGAAAACCTGGGATCAAATAGGAAGTTCTGAAGAATAGAGAACAGCATCATATCATAAAAGGGCTTGATGATAAAACTGGGCAATACTGCACCGAATAAAGCTGAAAATGATTTGATATTCACAATAGTGGAAAAAAAGTTACTCAAACTTATTTCTGAGAAAGTGAAGCACTGAACAAGGGAGCTAAGTTCCATTGGAAGTAGAACTAATACTGAGCACATTTAACAGTGGAAAAAGGACAAGTACATTTTTGCTTAGGCAATGAATGTATGCACCATCAATGCCATGATACTAAATGAAATTAGCAACTATTATTCTGGTTTTCTTTCCATTGTGCTACTCTTCCTTTGGACATGTACTTTACTTGTATTTCCCATGTGCCCCATCTGAATTCTCAAGAATGTGTCATTTTACTATTCATATAAATCAAGAAAACACAAACTTTATCCTCTTAATTTTTAGAAACTATTCTTTTCAAAGTACAATAATATTGTTAACTAAAGCACCACTATACTGAAGAGAAAGATCACAAACACTTTAGTTGCTAATGACCAGAAACACAGGAGGGTCTTTGTATGTCAATATTAGCAAGTAATCTCCAATTTGTACTTTATAGTTAGGGATACTGTATGCTTAGAAACCAGTGTATTTGCTCTCATTTCTCCCAGACATTATTTTGGAACGGCAATTTATAGTACTGCTTGTAACTTCTGAATTGAATTGGGGAGGGGGGGGGTATGTATGTACAGGCTAAGCTAGGGAAATACTGTTGGCTTACCAGAACGGTCATTCTATGTGCACTGCAGGAGAATCCAAGCATGAGTTAACTTTGTCTGCTTGCCCAGAGACTGAGTTAGAACAAAACTTGATCACGCCTTCTCTACTCGACAGAGCTCAGTTTTTTCAATGAAGGCACGGCCAGTCCGAGAGATGGAGTCTAAGAGGGTAAGTCCTGTTGTCATGGAGTGCTCTGACCGTAAGTCCTGATGCGACCCTAGATCAAATTGGTCACCAGGGCAAGGTTGGATTCTCCTGCAGTGCACATAGAATGACTGTTCAGGTAAGCCAATGGTTTTTTTCCCTCTGCGCTGCTTGGAGAATCCAAGCATGGGATATGCCCAAGCATAGTGTCCTAAGGCTGGGAAGTAGACCGATCCAGGGTCCTGGAATCTGAATGAACCCTCTGCAACACCTGTCACCCGAAGGATGCCTTGGCCAAGCCAAAAATGTCCAGTTTATAAATGCTTGACAAAGGGCGACGGAGATGACCACATCGCTACCCTGCATATTTCTTCAACTGAAGCCTGTGTTGCCCAAGTGACAGTTGTGACAGCATTCCTGGTGGTGTGGGCTGTGATACATTGAGGCAATGGCTTGGCCTGAATCTGATAGGCTTTGACTATGGTGGCAGGAGTCACTTTCCGTCCCATAGATGCTGGTTGAAAGGATACGAATAGGGATTCAGTCCTGAAGGAAGCCGTTCGTCTGACGTACCTACGGAGAGCCCTCTTTACATCAAGATGGTGCCACTTCCTCTCAAGAGGATGTGTAGGTCGTGGATGTCCGGGAGGATAATCTCCTGGGCCCTATGAAACCATGAATTAACTTTAGTCAGAAAGGAAGGGTCTAACCATAGGACAACTCTGTCAGGATGGAAAATGCAGACATCTCTGCAGACCGAGAAGACTACTAGCTCCAAGATCCTCCTGGCCGAAGTAATGGCCATGAGGAAAACAACCTTAAGAGTCAGTAATCAAAGGTTGATGGTGCATAAAGGCTCAGATGGGGTGGAGGTAAGAGCCTGGAGCACGATAGACAAGTCCCAAGTGGGGTAGCGATGCACCACTGGTGGACTGAGGTTTGAAGCCCCTTTAGGGAAACTATGCATCCTCAGGTGATGAGGAAAGGTATGGCCATCTCCGCCTGGAAGAATTGTTGATAAAGCGGCCAGCTGTCGACAGAAAGTGTTGGGGGAAAGGCCAGTCTAATCTGTCCTGTAAAAATTCCAAAACCTGTGGAATAGAAGCAGTCATGGGAACAATACGTCCAATGCGGCAACATCTGCAGAAGGCAATCCAGGTGGCATTGTATATATGTGTTGTGGAAGGTCATCTGGCTGCCTGAATCATTTGGATGACTCTCCTGGAGAAGTTGTCCCACATTAAGATATCCCCCTCAAGTGCCAGATGGCCAATTGAAGCCACTGGGGCTCCGGATGGAGTAGGGCCCCCTGGCTGAGGGTTATCTTGTCGTCTGGAATCCTCCAGGATCTGGCAATCAAGAGGTTGACCAGGTCGGTGTACCAAGGTTATCTGGGCCAGTGGGGAGCGATGAGCAGTACTTCCGCTCTCTCTGCAAGCACATTCCAAATGACTCTTGGGATGAGAGGAAGGGGTGGAAACTCACCCTGGGGCCAAGGGCTGCGGAGAGCGTTGACCTCTTCCGCCCCCTGGTACCAGGAATCTGGTGAAGAACCTTGGGAGATGAGTGTTGATCGGATGAGCGAACAGGTCCACAATCGGTTGTCCGAATCTGTGGGACAGCTCCTGGAACAGAACTGAATGAAGATGCCATTCTGCATGTTCCACCATGGCCCCACTCAACCAATTCGCTTGCACATTTGTGGTCCCAGAAATGTGCTCTGCTCTGAGCAATAGGATGTGTGACTCCTCCCAGAGACTTAGTCTCTTCACCTCTAGCATGAGTGACCTGGAGTGGGACCCTGATGATTGATATGGGCCTTTGTGGCAACACTGTCGCTGAGGATCAGGACATACTGGCCTGCAACTACTTCACAGAAGCGTTGAAGGGCTACATGGGCAGCCCTGAGCTTCAACCAGATGACTCTTTTCCATATTCAGCGAAAACCGGTGCCTTTGCGATGTCAAGATCATGATGCGCAGATCTAGACGTGCCTGCTACGGGGATGACAATTGTATAAAGATGTCGTCAAAGTAACATTGGAGCCTTACAGGCAGCGACCTGAGATGGGCCACCATGGTTGCCAGCAGCTTCGTGAAGGTCCTGGGGGCCGATGACAGGCTGAACAGTAGGGCCCTGTATTGATAGTGGCACTCTGCGAAGTGAAATCTCAGGAACCTTCTGTGAGACAGTAGGCTTCCTTGATGTCCACAGACGTCAGTAGATCTCCCAGACAAATGCAGTCCAGAATGGATTGTAGGGACTGCCAAGTGAATGTTGAGCCTCTTTAGATTAGGATAGCTCTCTAACCTCCACCCCTCCAAGCTCTTGGGAACAAGAAAGAGGATAGAATAAAATCTCTGGCCTTCCTGTCCTAATGGAACCGACTCAATGGCGAGAATGTCCAACAGATGCTGGATCTTATTGTCCATGAGACCATTCTTGACCTGGCACCGTGGAACGGGGCATCTGATGAACCGTCTCAAGAAAGTTGGTGAGAAACTTCAGTCAGGCCTAGCCTTACCGTCTGTAATACCATGTTTCCGCGAAAATAAAACAGGGTGTTATTTTCTTTTGACCCCCCCCCCAAATTTTGCTTGGGCCTTATTATTGGGGGGGGGACTTATTGGTTTGGGGTTGCTGGGTGGCTGCTCTCTTGTGAGCGGGCACCCAAAGAGCCGGGCACAGCCTCAGGGGCAAACAGCTGTGTTGCGCTATCGCAGCAGCACAACAAAGCCATCGTGAGATGACCACGCTCATGAGCAGCCACCCGGCAATGCCCCTTTCCAGCCGAGCAGAGCGCCACTCATCGACCCAGTAATATCCCAAAGGCGCTCTGCCCGGCTGGAAAGAGAGGTTGCGCGAACACTTGTTCTGACTCCAGCTTGCGTGCCACCCTGCCTCACCATGCCCAATTCTCCCTGCAGCACTGGGCCAGGGTGCCGCTGCAGCCGCCCCGCCACCACAGCCACCATGGCCCCACTGCCACTGCTGCCATGCTCCGAGCATAACCGGAAATCCGCTGCCGAGTCTTCTGGCAGCGGCCGCTCTGGGACTACGCTCTATGGTTGTGGGCTGGCTGCGGGAAGACTTAGTCTTCCAACAGCCAGCCCACAACCATAGAGCTTAGTCCCAGAGCGGCCGCTGCCGGAAGACTCAGCAGCGGATCTCCAGAGTTTGGAAGATGGTTATGCTCGGACCATGGTGGCACCCGCAGTAATGGGGCGGTGGCGGCGCCCTGGTCCAGTGCTGCAGGGAGAGCTGGGCATGGTGAGACAGGGAGGCACGCGAGCTGGAGGCAGAACAAGTGCTCACGCAACCTCTCTTTCCAGCCAGGCAGAGCGCCACACGGCTTAGCGCCTCTGGGATATTACTGGGTCGGTGAGTCACGCTCTGGCCGGCTGGAAAGGGGCATTGCTGGGCGGCTGCTCATGAGAGCAGCTGCCTGACAACCCCCCGCTCCAGCTGGGCACAGCGCCACCCACCATCCTAGCGGTATCCCAAAGGCATCAAGCAATGTGAGCGCCTTTGCCCACCCTCCCCCGGCTCCTGCAGCTTTGCGCCTTCAGGATATCACTAGGTTGGTGAGTGGCGCTCTGCCTAGCTGGAGGGGGTGTTGTCTAGGGGGCTTATTATTGGGGGAGGGCATATATTTTTGCCCACAGGAAAAATATGGCATTGTCGTATTATCAGGACATGTCGTGATTTCAGGGAAACACGGTACCCATGCGTCCACAGATTTACGGTATCGTCTTTTCCCTTCCTAGCTGCCAAAAACAAACAAAAGTGCCATTTTTACAGGTAGGCAGGCAGGCTGCTACCCATGTGATAAACACAAAATTCCCTGTCTGCTTCCAACATTTACATCTTAATTAATTAATTAATATATATTTACATCATCAGTACTTAGTGATACAAAGAATAAAAGAGCCGTGCACACACACTTCAGATAACCACTTCATTTTATACATAAACCATTAAAGCATAAAAGTCAAATCAACAAGTTCAAAACTGCCTCTACAGCAAAATGCATTACATATTGCATCAAGCACACTTATACCAAAGTGCATTCACAGATCTAAGAGTGGCATACCAATCAATACTGTTTTTACTGATTTTTGTGAAAACTCCAACCGTGTCCAGAAACAAAAGTGCGCAATAGAATATACAGTGCAAAGATGAATGAACAACCTAGTCAAAAATTTAGAAGAGACTTTTAAATGTAAAAAAGCCATCAGCACAAAACCCTTGGGAACTAGCCATAACTAAATTATGCTGAAGAGGCTTGCTCCATTTGACTGTATGTGTTCCCGCTGTACACTTTATTCTGTTGGCTGAGAAGCCTTCAGAATGTTTCTGAAAATTAAGTCATTATTTGACAGCATGCAGCAACTCGGGGTTGTCTGCCACTCTGCCTCCATTAAAAATGAGTTAGACGGTGGATGTTGCAATAAGAAACAGCAGTCCTTCCTTTATTCTGCAGTATAATGAATCTCAATATAATGGAATGTCAATGGCATGAAAAGTGGTTTGGTCCAGAAATCTCTTGCTGTCTCAAGAAAGACTAGAAGCAAATGGAATAGGAGTAAAATAAACTTGGACTACTTTAATTATATTCTACTTTCAGAGAGGACTTAAGACCAAAAAAATATACTAATTCTACCAATTTAGTTGTGGGAAAGCTGGGGGCTTGGTTCTCAACCTGAGCGTTAGGTGACCTTGTCAGAGAAGATCTCAAATTAGCCTGAGGCACCAGAGATATAACTGATAGGTTAAGAGAGATCAACAAGTTATTTTAGGAGATGAACAGAGAAAGTCCTAAATCTTATCAATAGTGAGCAAAATCTGTGGTCAAGGATTTTCAACAAATGTAGATCTAACTGATTCTGAATTGGTTCGCATATCATAAAAATTCCACCCAGGCTGAAGCAATTGAAGACAGGTGGGTCCTTCAAAAACAGGGCAAAATGCCATGAAAGATTTTGTAGATGACAACCAGCTCCTTGGAATTGCATCCAGAAGCTGGCAGGTAATTAATGCAGCTTATAAGGTCGCAATAACACATTGACATAATGAGAAGCACTCATCTTGCTTTGCTGTACTTTGAACCAGCTGTAGCTTCTGGATGGTCTTTAAGGACTGCCCCGCATAGAACACATTTGAAAAGTCTAGTCATGAGGTGACTGGAGTACGAGTAACTATCTGAGTTACCAACTTTATCAGCGAGGAAATCCCTCCTCACTAGTTCAAAAAAGACTGTGTGAGAGAATCAGAAAAACTCCACCCTAGTGCACATACTCTAGTTATATTGCTTCTGGATTGAAAGTAATTCAATAGAAAATAGAAAGAGAAAATAGAAGAGAAAATAATTTTAATAGAAGGGAATATATGGAAATAGTAGACTCGTTGAAATATCTGTATCCATATTATTTGTCTTCAGCTTTTGCTCTCAACATTCTGACAATTGCTCAGTATCAAATAAATGATTTAAAGGCAATTTTAATATTTTAATGCAAGGCAAATTACCTTAGTATAGACTTTGGGGGAAAAAAAACCTTTGTAGGCATAAGGATGATTTACCTTAACAGAAACCTAATATTGAAGTTAATTCATTTAATTCTTCAAGCTTCAGTTGATAACCCAATTAAAGCTGAACTACACAAACATAAGTAACCTTTTTCTATCATGTCAATTCCTCTCTTTGTACATCAGCAGGTCTTTCTATCCACTACATTTGTTCAGAGAATACTTCCTACCATAACTAAGCAGAGAAAACCTGAACTATCCGGACATTGTCAGGATGCATCTTCCAATAAAAACATAATTAACAGTCTAGTTTTCATAAGGCCTGAGCTTGGGAAAGGTCAGCTTCCTTGAAGTCTCTATCTGCCAATAGAATATAATAGTTAAAAATGCCGCAGTAGCATTTCATTACCTAGCTGATGTGGAAAAAATAAATAAAATGAGATTAAGATAAATGCTAATTAAGCTTGAGACAGTATCTGCAAAACATCAGAATCCTTTTTGTATATTTTCTGGTTATCAGAGAAGTCAGCTAATGAAAATGAAAAAGAGAAAGAAGACCTCCACTGCCGTCCAAAGCTAATCTAGTATCTTTTCTAAATATAACAAACATTATTGCTCTTTCCATGTGTTTGCTTTTCTCTGTCACGGTGTCATGCTAGAGGCGGTTTTGAATTATTCAGTATTGCCAAGTAACTATCACCTACAGGGAAAGAGCAAACAAGATAAAGCAAAGCCTTTTAACGTCGCTCTCCAGCTTCTACCAGGTGCCTAGTTGACTCAGGGTATCTGAGGTATATCTCGTGTCCATGACAATCTGCTCATTATATTATGGATGTGAGCATTCAATGTCCATTTTAAACTTTGATCTTTTTCTTCTCCATTATTAGCCCATCTTACTAAAGTATAGAGAATTCAGAGAAAATTTCAAGGCTTGTTTAGAGAGAAGGCTGGTATCTCTAAACAGAGAATCAGGAGACAGACCTGCTGAGGAAAACAGGAAGTCTATCTTTGCTACGTTGAACTTCTGGAGGTGATGACAGAGGAACAGCTAGGAGAGAACATCGAAACATCTGGAAAACATGCATAGCATCAGAGTTTAACTTTAAAACATTTCTTCATTAACAGTATTTGCTGACCAAAGGACAACTTTTTAAAGTTGCTTGCCTTTTCAGCAATGGGAAGTGATGCAACAGAAGATGATGTTAAAATGTCAGTGTTTTGTCTGGTCAGACACATGTATGTCCAAATCCCATCTAGACTTACGAGAGAGGAACAAATGAAAACATGAACTTGAAGATTATTGTCGGCAAAAAGGAAGAAGCAGAAAATATGAGACTTAAAACGATCTAAAGAAAAGTACAGAGGAACATATACCAACTGATACACAAATCCCAAGGTGAACGAAGGGCATTTTAAGAGAAAAGATTAGGAGAGGAATTTGCAAATCAAACAGAAAAAGGAGTCCTAGGAATTATTTTATATAGTACCACTAGCTCCACCAGAGGTTCGATGGGATAGCCACTTGATAATCAAACTTGGTGCTATTATGGGATTCAAACAGAAACCAAAGTGAGATCATGTTTGAATTACAAGAAGTCTATAGACTAGCAGACTATATAAACACACAATATATTATGGTTAGGTTGATATTGCTTTCTGGCTTCATACTTACAAAATCACAGATAGGAATCTCCTGGGGTGTGAACCACGGAAGCAGTTTAGTAGATTTACAAGGAGATTTAAAAACGAATTGAACTAACCAGCCTGTATTTATTCCTATATTGCTCTGTCCAAACAGGATCTGAACTCAGTACTGAACCACTACAAAGAAGATCCCCCATCATTAACCATGCCTCTGCAATCTTAGACTGGTGCAGTAAAATGCTTGCCCTCTTTACCTTCTTCACCATCTGCAGATCGTCCTGACCACAGAGCATGAATGGAGAGTAACTCAGTTTAATTGACAGTCAGCTACAGAATAGGTTGCTGCTTTCACTTCATCTACCTCCCACCCCTGTATCCTGTCCTCTTCTGTGACAAAGACATGCAGGCAATGAGATCAAACATGCTAAAAAAAAGGAATCACCCCTAGGATTTTTTTTACTGCAGTCGCAGATCAACGTATCTTTTTCACACATTCTTGGAAAGAATAGAATCTTTTTCTTTTGCAAAGGAGCACTGCTTGTTATCATAAAAACAAAATGTTTGCATGTTTTACTGCCAGCTACTTTCTAGAGATATTTATATAGTTCATTTTAAGTCACCAGGACAGCTTGATGGGGGGTCATGGCTTCTCTTTAGATCAGGAGTGTCACACTGGCTGCCCGCAGGCCAGATGTGTCACACACAGGCTACGCCCACCCCAGCTCTGCAAAGGGAAAAGACATCACAAAATGTCATGTGATAGCAACGTGACGCCACGAGTTTGACACCCGCGCTTTAGATGAACATGCATCCACCTGCCACAGCCACTAGTGGCACCTTCTTTACTGAAAAGCTCACACTTTGAGAAATTCTGATTACTAAATGAGCCAAGACAACTCTGCAAGTTGTTTACAATACCTTGGATTAGAAAATCTTATATCCACAACATTCAAAAGACTCAAAGGAGCTATGGAACGAAAGGTCGACATTTAGTACTATTTCTCATCAAGATATCTACATAGATTCCAAGTGTATATCTATGGATATTCACCATCATCCAAGTCATGGTTGTCCCAATGATTGAAAGAGGAGTCAAAGAGGCCATCTATGTTAAGACTGAATAGCCCACTCTCAACAGAGGGGGAGGCATATGACACCATCTATCTCCTGTTTACAAACCAGTCCTTTCAGCAGTTCCAAGAAGGTCCCATGCCCATTTACACTATTCAGGTGACCTCAAGGGCATAGATAAAGCTCCAAGTAGCCTCCACGACTCTCAGAAAGAGTGCTAATGACCAGATGACCCAAGGAATATAAATCCTTCCATTCTCCACCATTCAGTCAGAACTGAAGAAGTTTCTTAGGTGAGCAGTGAAATGTCTTCAAGGAAAAAGAAAGGAAGTCCAGTTGCCTTTTTTAAAAAAAAAACACCTTTGGGTTTCAGGTGTATATTCTTTGCATTACATCTTTCCTCACTTTTCAGCCTTACCCACTATTGCTAAGATGCTTTTTAAAACATTTCTGTTCAGAACCAGAGTTAAAAAATTATTTCAATTCCATTGGCCAAATAGCAATGCTTACATCAATTTTCCCCAAAGATAAAAAGTGCTGCAGCTTGGATGTGCAATATTATTGCCTTGCTTGTTTAGTTCTCATTGAAAAGAAAATCCTCCAGATTCAAAGACAAGTAGTATCTGCCAAATGCCCTCCATTAGGATGATGCCTTTTCTAATGTCAAACTGCAAATTATGAACCATCAAGAAAGGAGTACTTTAAAAGATTAATCAATAGGATTTTACAAAAGAAACAAGAACACAGTTTTATCTGGAAAGCTGCCCACAGCTCATATGCTCAAACTGCAATCTGAACATTTTCCCCCTTTGATTTTGAATTATTTGGGATTAGAATTTGGGAAACAACTCAATTATTCTATTCAAGCTCTTCTGAATTATTTATAGAAGCTAAATAAAGAATAAATTGGGATGATGAACTGAAGACCTGATGGTGGAGGGAAAGTTGCATACTGGAAAACAAGCAATTTTCTCTCAATAGGAGTGTTTATTATTTTCTTCCTTCTGCAGAAATTGACAAATTATCTTTAAAGGTCTGCTGCTTAGCAACACCAGTTCCACTGATCTGCTTGAAAGATGTTAATTGCTTCTCCAAACAATGAGAACTGTTTAAAGGGAAACACCTCTCATTTAATGGCAAGCAAAATTGGTCACAGGGAAAAAAAAGGCTGATAAGCCACTGCATATGCTCACCAAGTAATAATCTATCTAAAGTGCTCAGGTTTCACTAAGGTGCAAGAAAGCATAATTATCTACATTTATAGAACACAGAAAATGTCTTGGTATGGAACCTGATTTGGTTTGCTTAGATTTTTCTCAAGCATTAGGTAAGAGACAAACTACTTGAACCATACCAGTGAGAGGGCATTCTAATAAAGATTTGGAAACAGAGTTTATTCTGCCATTCAGCATGATGAAGCAATCTTAAGAAGAAATACAAGGGGAAGGAGAGGTAGAAAGTAGGAAGTTTCTGTGAAAGGAAGATTAAAAAGGTGGAAAGAGGGCTTTGCCTCTAGCAGCAAACAGACTTCTGTCATAAAATATTACTTCATCGTGTATGACCTTCCACACCTATATTTAAGGGTAAGTATGCAAGTGGTAAATGACTTCTAGGTGAGCACCAATATGTGGAATTCTACCAGATACTGAGCCAAATAAGGCAGAAAGGTAGGGTGGGGGAGATCCTTGATACTAGCAGAAGTGTAATCTCTTGGTAGCAATGAACAAATTAACCCTAAAACAAGTCATAAGAAAAATTAAGCACACTCATTGGTGACAGAATATGGGGTAGCTGCTGGGGAAAAGATGAGATAGAGGAGAGAAATGTCAAGATGGACAATGCCAAATCCCACTTGTTTCTACTGATTTTCAAGAGAACGTAGACGTAACATTTGTTATTTAGTTCCAGTGGGAACAAAAAATTGTTATTCCAGAAACATGCTTCTGCAGGATTTTCCAAACTTTATCTGGATCAGGTGTTTTCCATTAACAACTAAATCACCAATGGGTTGCTTGTGCTCTTCATTTGCTTGCATAATCAGTTTAGAATTTCTCTTGCCCAAATGCTTCCTACTCCCAGGGAAGTACAGCTAACATTGGGATCTGCCAATTCCAGTTAAGACTCCCTGCATTTGAAAGTTCAAGCAGTGTTGCAAGTGATGGCCTAGCAAGTCTTCCTTCTGAGAGGTTGGTTCTAGCCAACTCCTCCTATAAGCCCTCCTTTTAATGCCACCATTAAAAATCAACCTAAATATAACCTCCCTGAAAATAAGACCTCCCCGGATGATAAGCCCCATCTGAATTTTTAAGGGCAAACACTAAAATAACCCCTCCCCTGAAAATAAGACCTCCCTGAAAATATTGCAACACAGCAGCAGCCATGAGGTGACCACGCTCGCTGCCTCCTGCACCTCAAAAATAATAAGACCTCTCCGAAAATAAGGCCAAGAGCTTATTTTGGGGGGTCAAAAAAAATAAGACCCTGTCTTATTTTTGGGGAAATACGGTATGTAATTTGCTCTGCTCCATGGTCCTGAGAGGAGCAGAGGAGAATGACTGTTGGCTTACCTGAATGGTTGTTCTCTAGGCGCTGCGGGAAAGTCCAAGCATGGGTTAACTTCATCTTGCTGCCAAAGGACTGAGTTTAAAGATTGTGTAGCCACACCTCCTGCTCCCTTTAGAGGGCGGTTTAAGAAAACGAAGGCACGAGACCCAGAAGGATGCTGTGAATAGAAATGCTATGTCCATGGAGGTGATAACTCATGCTCCAGAGGTCGACCCCAGGGTGGCGTTGGACTCTCCCACAGCACCTAGAGAACAACCATTCAGGTAAGCTAACAGTTATTTGCCTAGGCGCTGCTTGGAGAGTCCAAGCATGGGACATACCCAAGCTATGTAGTCCCAGGGTGGGAAGAAGAATTGTCCTATTGAGCAGGAGCCACAAGGACCCGTTGTGAGGCCCTCCTTCCAAAAGAGGCTTCAGCAGCCGCAAAGGAGTCCAATTTGTTACTCCGAATGAATGGAGATGGTGAGGACCAAGTAGCTGCCCTGCATATCTTCTCAATGGGCGTCTGCATTGCCCAAGCAGCCGAGGTCGTGGTGCGCGTGGAGTGAGCAGTTATGCGAGGAGGGATCGGTCTAGCCTGATGTTCGTAGGCTAGCTTAATGCAGGCACGCAGCCAACATCCAATGGTGGAAGATGATATCCTCCTGCCCATGGAAGCGAACTGAAATGATACAAAGAAGGATTACGACTTGCGGAAGGAAGCTGTCCTCTTCTTATATATGTGCACCACGCGGCGTACATCCAGCTTGTGCCAAACACACTCCCTGGGATGCCTGGGGTGGGGGCAAAAATCAGGGAGGATCACCTCCTGTGTTCTGTGAAATAAGGTGTTAATTTTTGGAAGGAAGGACGGATCCAGCCTAAGAATGACTGTCCAGGTGACAAAGGTCCTCCCTCATCGACAAGGCTGCCAGCTCTGAAATTCTGCGAGCCGAAATGATGGCTATAAGAAAGGCAGTCTTAAATGATAAATGTTGTAGACTGGGGAAACAAATCGGTTCAAATGGAGTCGAGGTTAAGGTCTTCAGGACAATTGACAGATCCCACATTGGGTATCGGTGGATCGCCGGAGGGCGTAGGTTGGTAGCCCCTTTCAGGAAGCTGCGAACCCTGGGATGCCTGCTGAGAGGTTGGGAATCGTCTCTGGACAAAATGGTGGCTAAGGCAGCCGTCTGACGCCGAAGCATGTTGGGGGCAAGACCCTTGTCCAACCCCTCCTGGAGAAATTCCAGGATTTGTGGGATTGTCGCTGCGGTGACGTTGATCTGATGCGACTGGCATCAGGATGAAAACACAGTCCAAGTTGCGTCATAGATTCGCACTGTGGAAGGCCACCTGGACGCCTGGATGGTGTGGATGACCTTGTCAGAGAATTTGTCCTGCCTCAGGAGGACTCCCTCAAGTGCTAAACAGCCAACTGGAGCCACTGGGAGTCCGGATGTGGTATGGCCTCCTGGCTGAGGGAGAGCTGCTCCTGAGGTATGCGCCGGTGTTTGGTCACCGACAGACTGACAAGGTTGGCGAACCAGGACCTCCTCGGCCAGTGCAGTGCGGCCAGTGTACTTCCGCACCCTCCAACAGGATCTTCCTGATCACCTGAGGTATCAAGGGGAGAGGCGGTAATGTGTATAAGAGGCTGGGAGGCCAGCAGCAGTGGACATCATCCGTTCCCTCCTCACCGGGACACTGGAACTGCGAAAAGAACCAGGGAGGTGCGTGTTTATTGGACTGGCGAACAGGTCTATCATCGGAAGTCCGAATCTCTGAGACAGTTGATGAAACAAAGACCGATGAAGTCGCCATTCCGAGTTGCTGATGGTAGTTCTGCTTAGCCAGTCTGCTGTCACGTTGTCCTCCCCCGAGATTTCTGACATTATCTACCCTAGAAAATGGCTTTTAAAACGTAACTGAAGAATTAACAGCTATAATCTTCCTAATTCACAGGTGCTTTCTCTATTAAAAGCAGAATGAAAAGTACACTGGTCATCAAGGCTGCTGTTTTGCATTAAAGCCTTTCAGATGCCAAAGGCAGGACAGCTCAAGAAATTGAACATTTAAAAACTGTTTCTTCTGAATAATCCTAAATTGGAAGAGGCCATCAAGCCAATACCTGATCAGTGCAGGAATCACGCTTCTCCATTTGAGCACGTCCAAATAAGGACTCATCATTTTCCTTGGTCATTGGTTGCACCGCAAAACTGTTCATACTTGTTAGATCCCCCCCCCCCCATATTCAATTGGTAACTACCTTCCTATGTCATTTCATGATGCCATTTTCTGTTTTCTAGACAATAGAGACCAGGTCTTGACCATCTTCTGTGTGGCACTGCCACGGGCTAATACTGTCATATCTCTACCCAAAGCTAAACATATCATGTTCCTGCATTCTCTCATCTTAAAAGTTCTACTCCCTGGATCATCCTTGTTGCCTTGCACTCAATCTATTCTAATTTTCCTGTGTCTTTCTAAGATGCAATATCCTTCTATTGATACAACCTAAACTGAGTTTTAGTTCTTGCAGATACAGTCATGTGAAAAAGAAAGTGCAACCTCTTTTGAGTTCTATGGTTTTATGTGCCGGGGAAATAGTATAAAAATCATCTGATCCTTAGTAGTTCTTAAAAGTAGGTAAATACAACCTCAGAATGAACAATAGCACATGACATATTATACCATGCCATCATTTATTTTACAAAAAGGAAGCCAAAATGGACAAGGCAAAGAGGGCCTTTTTGCAAATCCCTGTTGTGCACCAACTGCACCCATTCTCGGATTGGGAGGCTCTGCTCACAGTCAATCATGCTTTGGCCACCTCTCATTTTGGCTACTGCAGTGCACTCTAAATGGGGCTGGAAGCAGTAAGTGGTCCATAATGCAGAGATATTAGTAATTATGAACATGCCTCACAAAAATATAATGCCACTACTTCATAACCTCCATAAGCTTTCAATATCAATTCAAGTGCTATTGATCACCTAGTAAAGCATTTCATATAGCACAGAACCAGGACATTTTTGGACCATCTATAACCCGTTTATCCCATGAGGCCCAGCAGGCAAGCATACTTTGATCCTTTCTAGGAAAAGATGTCACCTCCAAGAGATCCAAGAGGCATACTTTCTCTGTTGTAGTACCTGCCCTGTGTATCATGGCTTCCATGGTTTGGATAATCTCAACTCTATTGACCTTCCATAAGGTCCTGAAACATAATTTTTCTTCTGGTCATAGGATCAGAATGTAGGATGAGCCCATCTAGAATGCAAAGTCTTTGATGGAATATATATATATATAGCTTCATCTCAGTCATTCTATTACTCAGAATGATTTTATTCCAGATGTTTATTCTTTTATCTTTTTTTAATGGGAGTTTAAACACTTTTACAAATGGTAAGTTTCCCAGAGTTGCTTTGCAAATTGGACGTAGAAGATGTCGGGGCCGATGAGGCCTTGCCAGGCAGTAATTTTTTTTGGACCCATCATGAAGCTCAGAGATAGTTATAAATCTGTGCAAAGAAATAGCGTCTGTGGGAAAGCACAGCTGGTAGAGATCACAAGGCAGGCAAATCCAAAAGAGAATAAATCTTCTAATACAGCACTAGATCAAATAGATGAATCAAAATATTCCAAATCCAAGGGAAAAGCGTATTTAGAGAGGCTCCTGGAGATCTCTGGAGTGGAGACTAGTTCAGAGCCATAAAATCTTCCAAGGGAGGAATCTCATTCATAAAGACAAAGAAGAAGGAGGAAGTTGGCCATCTTGGCTCAGCCTTTACAGGTGGTCAGGAAACAACAAGTCCAAAGTTCCCATACATAGTTTAGAGAAGAGTCAGTTCAACCATCCTTTCTCTCGCAATTGTGGTCAAAAATTATTCTTCCATTGTTTAGAGGAAGTGAAAGTAAGTTTTTTAACTCTCTCTCTCTCTCCTATGAGAGGGAGAGATTTTGCAAGTGCCGCTTTTCCGAGGGGGGTGGAAATTCCCCCCCCTCCAATCTTAGCTCTTCCAGAGGTTGAAACAAAGTTCTAAGAAAACTGCAGTTCATCAATTGAGTAAAACAGTAAAAGACTTGGGGAGACTTCCCACCTCACTGCACTTCAGCTGTGACCTTCTAATTGATCGTTTCCTTCCAGGCTCCGCTCGGCAAAGATGCATGGCGGCATGCAGTGCTGCCGCGCACCCCCCCCCCCACTTCCCGGCTCCTGGGGCAAAGCTGGAGACCCCCCTGCGGCCGCCGCCATTCCAGGGGGTCCCAGCAAGCCGCCCCTACGGCAGGGCGCCCCTCCAAGGCACCCTGTGTTCCCCCTAAGCTTAAGGGGAGCCCACCGAAAAAGCGAGAAGCGGATGCGCACGTCCGTCGCCTTCGGGGACCGGAAGTCGTCTTATCGAGTTGCTTTGCAAATTGGATAATCATATAAAGTAAAACAAATAAAAATCCTAATCAATACATGTACTGAATGGCCTTGGCCAGCACTTCCTTCTGCAAAGAAAATCAAAATAAATATTTGACAGAGGATGAACACTAAGAAATCAACTGTTTATCTCAAATTACCAACCATGAAAATGTTATCATTCTTGATACATCTGTGAAAAACTAACACAAATAATTTCTAATATTCACAGGCTATCATTCTACTATTATTGATTCAGAACCACGTTATAAATTCATACATTTCTTGCCTTTAGCATTAACTGTAGATAAACAATACCACTTTCCACCTTTAATATGTAAATCAACATTCACCTTTCACATTGACATTTGTGCTAAGAAACATCAGGAAAGCCCTTTACTTCAGATATCAGTGTTGCTCAAAGATCCATTTGATAACATCTTTTCATTTCCATTCACTTGATTTATGATTAAAAGTAAAGTTGGCCAGAAATCAAATTCTCCTGAGGCTCTATTCTCCCAGCAATTAGAAATTATAAAAATTATTATCTCTTAGAATGCACTTCTTTCCAGTTTACTTGTATCAGTTGATATGGAAAAGGAAATCCTGCCTGTTAAATTCAAAGAAAGTTAGTTACCGATTTTGATAATAATAGCAGACTGTCTCAAAGGATTGCCAAACTGTGCAAAACTGCTGTGGCGCTTGTTTTTAATTTTGTCCTCACCTACTTTTAAATTTTCCAACGGGAAATTTTTGAATAGCATTGCCAAATTAACTGCAGTCTGCTATTTTGGACAATAGCACCCATCATCTCCAGTCAGCATGGGCACTGGCAGTGCTTGCTGTGAATAATGGAGCTACTGCAGAAGATTTCTGGAGATGATAATTTTGGGAAAGGTTGACCTTGGAACAAACTGGGCAATAACTCAAACTTAACTCAACTTGCCTCTTTGTAAAAGGCCAATATTTCTTTTTACACACGTCAACTAAACTTTCCAAGTTCATGCTTAGCACTCCTTTTAACAGTGGATCAGGCACATTTGCATAAATTTGCTTAATACAAAATAGTTTACCGGATGTTGAACATCCCCATAAAAGAACAATCTGACATTGATGTAGGCTTGGCGATGCTCACACTGAGCTCATTAATGCATTGGAACAATGGTTTGTACTTGGTTTATGCTTTTGCAAAAAGTAGTAAAATATGTCAGTATTTATCATCCAAACACCTATGCTGAAGCAGGTAAATCACGGCTTTTATTTCAGAGTAAGTCCAACTGAAAAGATCCAGTTCTGAGTGGACAAAGAGGCAGTTACATAAATGTCATTTATAGCTACATCTGAGAAAATTCACATGAACTATCTTGCTTCAGAAAAAAGCACAGGTCTTTCAGAGTATTTCTCAGATAAGTATCTAAGTATGGGTATTCCTTGAATTCTAACAGCAATTAGGATTGGAATTGGGATTGCTATTGTTATGGTCATAAAGTGCAACCCCAGGATGGTCATGACAGGTCATTGAGTGGGAAGCAGATGGAGTCCCAGATAAGGAATGCCAGGTGCCACAGAAGGGTGGGGAGACCTTGGGAGGGACAGCATAAGCCATGCACAAACTGGGGAGGGGGGTGCTGCAGAGCAACACAAGTGCAGGAAGGGCAGGGAGGAAGAAGGCTGCAGTGCATGTGCGGAAAGGAGGGCATGGTGCATGTGCGTGAGCAAAACAGTAAAGGGCGGTACAGAGTATGCATGTTTGCAAGCAAAGGAGGGAAGAAACGCGTGAAGCATGTGAGTGTAATAAGGCTGGAGGAAAGTCACTAGCAACTTCCAACTTCTCCATTGACTTTGCTTGTTGGAAGTCAGAAAAGAAGGTTGCACTTGCAAACAGTGGTGAAGTGATGGCAGGATGTTGCAACCAGTTGTAAGTGTGCGGGGGCTGCCAAGTGCTCAGATTTTCATGTGACCATGGAGGTGTACAAAAACTGGAACTTCAAGGATGTGCTGTAAGTCCCTTCATTCAGCACCATCGTAAAGTCAAACAGTCACTGAACCAAAAGATGTTAAGTGAGGACTACCTGTATTTCAAAATAAATAAATAAATCCATGAAGGTGTCAGCATTGATGTTACCTAATTGGGTAATGAAATGTCTTCAAATAAACAGCCAAGCTCAGAAAATCATCAAGAACTCCACAGTTTAATCCTGAAATTCAGATACTCTCTTCTATTACAGGTTTCGAAATTCTCTGCAGCTTTTCCAAAAGTTACTCTGGAACTTTTGAGATGATCATTTGGGGAGGAAGGAAGGAAGTGGGATTTACAGAAAACCCACCACTGCACTCCCCATCCCCTTCTGGGCCACATGCCATTCCTGGAAAGTCCACAGCAGAAAAAGGAAACTGTCTGGATTTCAGCCAGGGACTTTTATATAGTGTTTAATTTTTCATTTCATGATTCCAGACATCTTACTTTAAAACACTGATGCATTTATGTGACAATGTCAACATGGTTTTCAGTTTTTTAATAAGCTAGTCTTGGTTCATCCTTACTATAATGGTTGTAGTTTATCTTCCTGTTAAGCCATTCACCGTACTTACAATTGGAATCATCAATCCTTGTTTAAAGTAGATTATGATTCTAATTTCTTTGAGAAAAGGTAAAGGAACATTGTGGATTTAGTGTTATATCTTTTTAAATATTTTTAAATTGTTAACTGGCTTGTGTGGACACCAAGGGGAAGCAGTCATTTAAAAACTGCTGTTATATTACAGCTTCTTAAGCCTGCTTTAGGATAACCCACAATTGTCGCCAATGCCTTCCATAGGAAGATACTGTACCAGTGGGTTTATGTGAGGAACAGTGGGTTTATGTGAGGAATTTAAACAGAAACATATCCTTGTTGTAATATTCACTATAAATCTTCTACTGACTTCTATCATTCATCTGTCCCTTTTGCTATTTTCATCCTAAACTCTTTCTCATCTATTCCATGTCTCGGAACAATCTACAGTATACCCTTCAGCTAAATCTTTCTCATAGTGCACATACACAGTATTTGCTAAGCTGGAGGAATATAAAGGTAAATCCATCATTATATATTCTTCGCCATTGGGCCCTACCATTTTGCATCCCTCTAGAAGGTTAAACCAGTTTATGAGTTTATGGTTTCCAGCAACATCAAAGTACTCTTTAGAATAGATTGTGGAAATTAGAGACTGGAATAACTCTACAATGATTGTAAACAGATAGTGTGTAGAGGCAGAAATTGATAGATGGATATGCACTCTGAGATTAAAAAAAATGTGATGAGTTTCAGTACATTAGATGTATCTCAGACTGTGAGTTTTAGTTGTGAAAGCTGGTTGGGTGATTTTGGGTCAATCACTCTTTCTCAGTCCAAGTCATATCACAGAGTTGTTGTTATGGGGAAAATAGTAGGAAGAAGGAATATTAAGCATTTGTCCCGCCTTGAGTTACAGAGTGGCATGAACATGTTTGGAATAACACTGGGTTTTAGTTGTGCTTTTGGCATATTGCCTGCCCACACCTAGTGGATGCCCTTCATCCAACTGAGCAGTACTCAGTTGCAAAGGTGACTTTAGCAGTGTCCCAATATATCAGGGGTTGCCACAAAGAAGAGGGAGTCAAACTATTCTCCAAGGCACCTGAGGGTAGAACAAGAAGCAGTGGGTGGAAACTAATCAAGAAGAGAAGCAACTTAGAACTGAGGAGAAACTTCCTGACAGTTAGAACAATTTATCAGTGGAACAGCTTGCCTCCAGAAGTTGTGAATGCCCCAACACTGGAAGTCTTTAAGAAGATGTTGGATAGCCATTTGTCTGGAACGGTATAGGGTTTCCTGCCTAGGCAGGAGGTTGGACTAGAAGACCTCCAAGATCCCCTTCCAACTCTGCTATTGTATTTTATTTTATTGTATTGTATTGTATTAAAGGTGCTTTCTAAAGAGGCAACTGGACATTCTAGTTTTTCTAAAGAGCTGAAGAAGTTTCTTGGATGAGAAGTGAAATGTCTTCAAAGAAAAATCAGAACGTCCAGTTGCCTCTTAAAAAGCACTTTTGGGACAACCATGACCTGGATGACTAAGAATCTCCAGAGACATTCAACTGAGCAGTAAAAACCTTATTAGCAGGGAATGTTGCATATGGCATAGGTGCAGCTAAAAATGATGAGCATAGTTTATACTTTCTCTGTATTATTAAACAGCAAATGTGAAAACCTTAACAAAGTAAAGCCATGATGGCAGCAAAGGTTAATGATTGTGGGTCCACCTGTGATGTCCACAGCATATGTAAGATTGAGGTTTGGGATAAAACAGGAGTAATGGGCATGGATTAATAAATTAAACAAAACAAGAAAAGGACATATATGTCTGTGAAACTAAGATGAAGGGGAGGCATGTAATATATCTGTGCAACAATGATGTGATCTTGTTGAGTGAAGTTGATGAATATGTGCAGAGAAGCTAAGGCTTAGGATTAATTAGGGGGCCTGTATTAAAAGTGTTGCAAGATATGGTTTCATTCAACTGTATGAATGGAAAGATGACATAAGAAGTTGTGGAAGATGCATGAAAACAATGAAAAGAATTAGGTTAGAGGGTATTATAGAAGCTTGTGTAATTATGCTAATAAGAAGTTTGAAAATGGATGCTTCATGGAATAATAAAGTGAAAATAGGTTGTAAAAACAATACAAAGATTGCTAAAAATTACGAAATAATATTTATTATAAAGAAAAGGATAGTTATAAAGCATATAGTAAAATATAATAAGAAACAATAGGGATTAAAAAGGCAGTGACTTTTGAGAGAAGTAAAAAAAACTGTTTTGAAAATGAGCTTAAGTTATTAAAGGCTAAAACAAGAACCTACATTAAAAATAATAAATAAATAAAAGTGATCAAATAATTAAAGTAGAGAAACCCACAATAAATTTGTATTGGAATAGCGTACTTTTCAGAGTATAAAACACACTATTTTTCCTCAAAAAAGAGGCTGAAAATCTGGGTGTGTCTTATACATCGAATACAGCATTTTTTTGCCTCCTGAAGCCCCGCCCCTTCACCAAAATGGCCATGTATAGCCTTATGAAAGCTTTCAGAGAGCTTCTGGGTGCTGGGGAGAGAAGAATTGAGCAAAAAACGGTCCATTCCCCCCCCCCCCCGCAGCACTCTATAAGCCTCCATAAGGCTATGCATGCAATTTCTCTGACAAAAATGGGCCCGTTTTTGTGAAAAATGAGCCATTTGTTGCTCATTTTTGGGGAGGCCAGCACCCCAGGAGCACTCTGCAAGCCGCCCCAAGGCTATTCATGACTTTTTAAAATAAATTGGGCCCATTTTGCAAAAAATGGGCCGTTTTTGGAAGGTTTGAGTGCAAAAACTTTTTTTCCCTTTTGGAAAGCTCTTTAATTGATTGATGAGAATTAGATTGATCAAGTGCTGTGCCAGCAGAAACAAAGTCTTAGGTGCTGCAGATTGTCAGCAATTTCCTTCTCCAGAACATGGATAAATACACCTGGAAACATCTACCTACCGACCTACACTCGCTCTCTCCCTACCTATCTACTGCATTTCTCCCTCCCCCCTCTCTCTCCCCCCTCTCTCCCTCTACCTACCTACCTACTCTCTCTCTCTCCCTACCTGCCTACTGTATTTCTCCCTCCCCCCCTCTCTATCCCTCTTCCTATCTACCTACTCTCTCTCCCTACCTTCTACTGTATTTCTCTCTCTCTCTCTCTATCCCTTTATCTACCTACGTACCTAACTACTCTCTCTCTCTCTCCCTACCTACCTACTGTATTTTTCTCTTTCTCTCCCTCTCTATCCCTCTATCTACCTATCTACTTTTTTTAAAAAAAATTGCCTCTTCAAAACCTTGGTGCGTCTTATACTCTGAAAAATACGGTAATTGGTATTTTCCAAAGTAGAACTGAATCAAATGCTAGCCATAAAAATGGTGAAAAGGAAGTGATTAATTGCTGTATCTCTTTTCAGCTGGCATTGTTTATTTTTATTTTAGTGTCTTTGTTCATTGGTTTATTATACATTTCCCATAGTCACACTGAGTTAGATAACCTTATAAATGCTTTAAATTAAAAAAAAAAAAACCCAACATATTTTTGTATTGTGGCAAGAAGCAAAAAGATCCAAGGCCTCTAAAGAATTGATGAAACACCAGAGAAGAATTGGAAATCACCACCAATAATGAATTCTTTCTGTCTATCCTAACATTGTTATACAATAAAACCAGTGTTTACAAATAGATTAATATGGTTCTCTCCTCCCACTCATCCAGTTTTTCCAGTTCTACAGCAATGCTTATAATTAATCATTTCTCACAGTCTTTCATAATAAGCATCACGTTTGACATAGGTAATGATTATGTAACCTTTTAGAACTTAGACTTAGAATAACTTTATTGTCACTTTGAATGTACACTGATCAGCATGCATTAAAATGAAATTTCATTGCATACAGCTCTCAAAGGGTCACTACCTCCAATATACACTACATAAACATAACAAAATAAATAAATACAAAATTATGCATATACCCACATATATATGACACAGAGAAACAACACGGTCCAGTTTGGATGTATACATGTACATGGCGAGAAAAAATGAATCTTAAGAGTTTACCAGACGATGGCATAGGGAACAAAGCTGTTATAGAATCTAGTAGTCCTACTACAGGTATTTTGAAACCTCCTCCCAGAGGGGAGCAACAGAAACAGACTGTAAAGTGGGTGTGTGGGTCTCTAACAATGATTTGAGCTTTAAGCACACAGTGCTTATAAGCAGTATCCTAAATAACAGGAAACGAGCTTCCTATAATCTTCTTGGCTGTCCTTACCACTCTCTGAATGGACTTTCTACCTGAGGCACTGCTGTCACCAAACCAAATAGTGATGCAGTTTGTTAAAATGCTCTCAGTCATGCCTCTGTAAAAAGTGGCCAGGACAGAAGGAGAAAGATGTGCTCATCCAATGTAGGAATGCATATGCTGGTTTGCACAGTTCACTAAGGATGATGTATGGAGAGACCAGTTCAGATTGTTAGTTATCTGCACCCCCAGATACTTAATACTGTTGACCACCTTTATAGCTGCATCCTTGATACGGAGTGGAGTATGACTACGCCAGCTCTTTGTTTCTTCTTTTTCCCTGTTTATAACGATGGAGGTATCACAAATGGCATCTCAGCTGCAGAACATTCTAGCAAAGCTCATCACCTACTAAGGAAACTACTGCCATATATGATGTTTGAACTTCAGAACTGTAGAATACAACTTATAAAAGGGATCAGGTTCTACCTAATCTTCACAGCAAGCATTCCAGAATCTATGCTCTTGTTGCCATGCTCTGCATGATTATGTTAACTCTTTTAACCCCAGTAGTGAGTGATCCTGGAAACAAATGCAATAAGTTTTCATAGGAAATTCTCAATAGATATTGTCACCTATGTCATAAACCTACTATTTGCTTTAAGGAACCTGTCATCCCTCAGCCTGATATCTGCAACACTGCATTCCTGCTGCATATTAGGAAGGAAGCAGAAATCATTACAAGCAGAAGAGGAGTTAGACTACATCTGACCAGCTACAGCCAGCATTTTTAATTTTCTTCCACACCATACAGAACGCATCATGTTCTTCCAGTTACCTGCCATAGATGCATTACCTCTTCTCTTACAACAAAATACACCTCATCTTAAACTATCAGCAAGATATTTCTGAAAGCAAAGACTGGTGAACTGGAGACCAGGGTATAACTCCTACACTTCAATCATCACAGTGAAAGTTTCTTGATAGTGTGTATGCTGTTACTCACCAGAAAAGGAGAGCTTATGTAACCTAATCAAATGATGAGAATGAAAGCAGATGGCAATATATCACCACCAGAACCTAAATTATCACCAAAAAAATTTATTTCCCAGACCACAGCAACCAATTACAACCAGGAGACCTTCTACAACATGACAGAACTACAGAATCCAACCATTGGGTCTATCATCTAATCCAAGTGGAGTCATTCAATCACCAATAAGCAGAAAAAGAAGTTGTTTTGTAGGCAACTTCATCTTGAAAGCCATAGAAATGTCTGTCTGTCATCCATCTTTCTTAACATGCTATCTTCTAGGACAGGGGTGTCCAAACTTGGGAACTTTAAGACTTGTGGACATAGCTGGCTGGGGAATTCTGGGAGTTGAAGTCCACAAGTCTTAAAGTTCCCAAGTTTGGACACCCCTGTTCTAGGAGCACAAATCTGAGATATGAGGTAAAATTGATTAGGCTTATCACACCCACTGATTGTACAAACTTCCTACTATTCCAATGGGCACAAGTTATGTTTCCTAGAAGGAAGGCAGTGAAGGAGGGTAGTGATGATCTCAGGGCTCAATATTGGTGTCAATATTTCTGTTGAAGACAAAAGGCCAGCAAAAAAAAGGAAGGATTGGTGAACTCTTCAATGCAACATTTGTGTAATCAATACAGGTTTCATTTTTTTCAACACTAGTAGAAAAATCAAGAAGAGTGGTTTGCAGAAGTGAAATTAATTTCTAAGGAAAGACAGTATGTATCTGGGTAACAGGTAGCTAACCTGATCAGGATAGCTTTAAACCAGAGTATCTATGAAGATTCTCTATCATCCAGGTCATGGTTGTCCAAAGGTGCTTTTTTAAAGAGGCAATTGGACTTAGTGGTTTTTCTTTGAAGAATTTCTTCCAAGAAACCTCTTCAGCTCTGACTGGATGGCAGGGTATGGAAAGATTTATATTCCTTGCAGACAGCTAGTCATTTGCATTATCACTGAAGAGAGTGGAGGTTTACCTATGTCCTCAGTCACCTGAGTAGTGCAAATGGGAGTGTAGCCTTCTTGGAACTGGTGAAAGGACTGTGTTGTTGACCCGAGACAGATGATGATGTATCTCTCTCCCTCTGTTGAGGGAGGACTGCTCAATTTTGATGTTACCTAATTGGGTAATGGGCCATCTATTTCAAAATTGAACAGACCTCCCTCAACAGAGGGAGAGGGATACAACATACAAAAAACAAGAAAGTCCAGTTGCCTCTTGAAGAAGCACCTTTAAACTAGAATACAAGGAAGTAGGATTTGTAAAATCACTGGTGAATAACAAATTAGCAAGTAATGGTTTGAATAGAGCAACAAAGCAAAATATTTTGGAAATTACGAGTTTGAAACAAAAAAAACCCCACAAGCATAAAGGAAAGAGGAGGGCGTTCAACCCATCATTTTAAATATCTTCACTGATACCCAAATCAGGAATAATATACTAGATTAGCTGAATGCCATGAGGCATAAATGCAAGTATGATTTACTAGAGATTAAAGAAACATAGTGGAATGACACTCAGTTATGGAATATTGGACTGGATGGCCCCACCTGTTTCAGAGAAACAGAGGAACAAGAGAGAAAATGGCATATTCTATCAAGAATAAACTTACTAATACAGAGTTTTGCTAGATTCGTGATTAACAGAAGTGTTGAAAGAATCTGATAAGATAAAGGCCAAGATGAGGGAAGAGATATCTTGCTAGGTATCTGCTACAGACCATTAACCCATTAAAGTAGCAGATGAATATTTATTAAAGCAGATAACTGAAGCCTGAAAAAGCTATGAAAGAAGATGAGCTAAGATTAGTGAGAAAGGCAAGATCAGCAAGGATGCTGCTTCAAATATGCCAGGAAAAGAAAGAAAAACAAGACAATGGGATGATATTTAATGCAAAAGGAGACATTTTAACAAGTGACCAAGAGAAAGCAGAGGAACTCAAGTCCTACTTTGCCCTATCTTTATTTACATACAAAGGAAATGATTATTCAAGCAGCACAGACTAGACAAAACTGAAACCGAGAAGAGTACAGGTCAGCAAAGAAATGATAAAAGATCTGGCTAATCTTTTTTTTTTTTTTTTCAAAAAGTTTTATTGGTTTTTTTAAAAACATTTATGTGGAAAAGGGGTAGGTGGAATTACAAATTTTGGCAGTTGCAAATGTGGCAGACGCCCCCTCCCTCCAAACTCCTAGGTTACATCAAAATATCAAATCTTAATACATAATCATAAAAAGTCAGCATCTTAATTCTAGAAAAAATAATTTTCAATCAATTTATATAATTATAATATATAGTCTAGTTATAAATTCATATTTACTTTCGGTCTGTTTATAACATTGTGATTTCCTTATTTATTTTTGTGATCTGAGTTTTCTTGGTGTTGCCCCTTCACCCCCCGCTGGCAGAGCTCCGGCCCCTCCCGTGTCCTGTATGACCGTTGTAGTATCTTCTGTTTTTTCTAGGTTGGCTTTGTTTTTTTCCATAAAGGCCTGTGCCTCTATGGGTGTATTAATTCTGATTCTTGTCTCCTCCCAGAATATTAGCATACCTTCAGGCATCAACCATCTAAACCACACCCCCTTCTGGTATAATTTATTCGCCAATTGCGAATAATTTTTCCTTTTTTCCCTAATTTTTTTGGGAATCTGCTTTAGAATGGTTATCTCCCTATCACAGTATGTCAATGTTTGCCCCCTTTGCACACCCAGTATTTCATCTCTTGTGGTTTTCCTAAGAAATTTAATGTGAACCTCTCTGGGTACATTATGTGTTCTGGCATATGCTGAATTCACTCTATAAGCTAGGTCTATCTCCCAATCCATCTGTTGTTTATCTTTGTGTATGTATTCAGCTAAAATATTAGTCATAATGTCCCTTATGTTTTCCCCATCTGCTTCTATTACATTTTGAAATCTAAGGTAAAAGGACATTCTCTCAAACTCTATTTTTATTTGTTGGATGTCAAGTTCTTTGTTCCCCTTCTGTAAAGCCTCTACCCCCCCCCTCGCCTCCGCCACCCCACCCTCCACAAGGTCCAGTCTCTGTGAGTTCTTAAAAATTTGGGCTTGGTTCTGTTTAATTTCATCTTTCATTTCCCTTAACTGTTTCTTAATTTCCTCCTGACCCTGTAGGATTTGTTGAAGCATTTGTTGAAAGTCTATCTCTGTAGTCTTGGGTTGCATCAGTTCTGTTATCTTTGACTGTGTAGCTGGGCTAGACGTTGCAGACGTTGGGGCAGAAGTAGCAAATCCAGGCTTTCCAGGAGGTGGTCTTTTTGGAGGCATGGTTTTTAAAGCAATGAAGTCTGTCAAAATAGAGACTGGGCAGCTGGAGAAGTAGAGCAGGCAGGCGAATCCAGAAGGCAGAGGATCCAAACAGATGGGGATTTCTTTAGTCAGTCTAGCAGTAGATGAAAGTTTTTTCCCCAAAGAGTTCAAAGAAGAACAATCCACAAAAGATTCCTCTGGGTGGCTCGGAGACAAAGACCGGAAGCCTGAATTTTAGAGGTGGAGTCAGGTTTCACAGTTCATGAAGACAACGGAAGTGTGCCATCTTGCCCTGCCAGCTTTGGGCTCAGAGGCATAATAAAGTTTTAAAAATTCAAAAAGTTCTCAGTTCACCCATAGATTCTGGAGCTAAGTCCGATGAAAGTCACTTTTATAAGGGTGAGGCATCATTAGTTGGCTCTCCCCCCTCCTCCTTCCCCTGAGGGCGAAAGCAAAATTTTCTCAAGCCGCTTGTCCAAGGGAGGGGGGGAAATCCCCCTCCCTCTAGCCGCACCTCTGGCAAAAGTCCGAAAGTTTAACTTTTTTTTCTTAAAAAGATGCTGGAGGGTCCATAAATTTAAGATAGAGGGAATGGAGAAGGGCAGCCTCTCACCACATTGCCGCTGCTTCGTTCAATAGCGCGTTCTCCGATCGGCATGGGGCGAGGCGCGCACACACGGGCGCCCTCCGATACTGCTCCCCGGTGCCTAGAACGAAGCGGAGGAGCCCCCGCCAGCCGCCGCCGACGCCAGGACCCTCCGCGAGCCGTTCCCTCGGCAGGACACCTCTCCGGGGCGTCCTGTGCCCCCCCAGAAGCGGGGGAAGCCCACCGGGAGAGCGGGAGCAGGCAAAGGCTTGCCTGTCGCCGTAGCCGCCGGAACCGGCAAAGATCTGGCTAATCTGAATGCCTTCAAATTCCCAGGTCCCAAAGCTGCTAGACGAACTAACAAGTTCTGTTACATTAGAAGAAGTGCTGCCTCAAAGATGCATAACATCCATACTATTCTCCATTCTTTGTTGTGATCACCTCTGAAGTATTGTGTATGATTCTGGGTACCACATTTCCATAAGAATATGGACAGGTTACAGTAGGTCAAAAAAGATTGTATTAATCTGAGGACAAATGGAAGGAATGTGGCATGTCCCATCTGGAGAAATCTTGTATCAGTAGTTGAGGTGAACCATGCAATAGGGAAGATAGTCAAAAAATATTTTGCATTGTTATTTTACGATAAGAAATAATGGATATAAGTTGCATTATTTATTTCATTTAGATATAAAAAAAAAACCTTCCTGATGGCATGAACGGTATGACAGTGAAAAAGTCTATCTACAGAAGAAGTGACTCTCCATCTCTGATAGTTTTAAAGAAAAGGAGTCACTACTTAAGCATTGTTCAATTGGTTTGCACAGTAGAGGACTGGAGTAGATGATTCCAATGGTTCCTTCCAACTCCATGGTAATATGAAGAAGATAAAATAATACTGTTCTTGCTTTATAGTTTTATAAGGGTTTCAAACAAATGGTTTGGATCTTAATTTTCATTCCAGAAACAGAACAAATGTAGCTTAACTAGAATAAAGGATTTGAACCCATGCACATTCATACATGCATATAAAAAATCTGCACCTGCAAATTCAAAACCTCTTGGGAATAATGCCTAACATGAAGAGAATCATTCCACAAATACTTCCTTTATTAAGTAAACTTGGTGTAATTGGTGTATACTTGGTATACATAATGCAACCTATATGAATGAGCTGTTAAGTTGCAATTGTTTATTATGTAATTTCATTATTTATTATAAGGTAATTGGACAATTTCTAAAATTAAAGAAATAAAGATAAATATTATTTCTACAATTTTTGCTAATATTAAAAAAGCACTGTGTATGCACTTATAAATGTTATTGTGTGATCTACAGCAATAAGTAAACCAACCAGAGTACTTGTTTGAAATGGGTGGCTACAGGAATGAATGAATGAATGAATGAATGAATGAATGAATGAATGAATGAATGAATGAATGAAAAACAATAAATAAATGCATTTAAAATATTGGGGTTTTTTAGGTTCAGCATGAAGAAGCAGGCTTTCCATGAAGTACAAAATAAATGTCCTCAGACTGCATTATTAAGGAACAGCAATAGTTTTATGTTCTCCTACTCTGCAGTTTCTGGAACATGATTCCAAGAAATTGTATTTCCTAGAGACATAAAGACTGACACCTCAGATGACCAGAGGAAACCGCTGCCCAACCTTGAGAAGTAGTTAAAAGAGCCAAACTCTTTCTCCTTCCGCCTGCGATGAGTGATTCATCTCATCCCCCAGGAGGTTTGTGTTGGATGTTTATGCGTCATATGCTTGCTAGAAGCCTGGAAAAATGCATATAACTAACCATCCTCTTAAAACAAGCTGCTCATGACAGGAATAGTGCAGAGCAATACTGCTGAGCTTGGATTGAAACATGCACATTTTCTTACTTTATTTACTGCAGCTGACTTTGATGTGCATACATTATGTCATAAACCATTAACCAAAGTCGGTGCATTCTTTTTCAATATCGGCCTATTTCTGAAATGGTCAGAAATATGCAGATTAGGTGTGCATTTAAATAGTGCCTGTAACTGATCCCACACTTACAGTCATAATTCATAGTTGTCGTTAAGTAGGCCACCACGTGTCTGCACCTGATTTTATCATCTGTTTTGCAGCCATCTTTAAGTAAACACCGCAGTTGTTAAAGGAGCCCATTTTCTTCTATGGGCACTTTCTGTTAGAGCGCAGAAGTAAACACTGAAAATTGTATTTATGTGACCATGGAACACTGCAAATGGCCATAAAAGTGAGCTGGTTGCCAACCACTCAAAATGTGATCATGTGACTGGTGTGTGTGTGGCATCAGAACCTCTGGCCTACTCCCTACGTACCTCTGGGGAGGCTTGTCATAACTGTAACCAGTCATTAAGTGACTGGTCGTTAAGCGAGGATTACTTGCAGACTCAAAGATACTTTTCTTTTTCAAAAAGTTCATAATATGTTGCAGTAATAAGTAAAACTGCCCTTAAACCAATCTTTCCCAGTCTAGGCCTCAAACATGGTTGGAGAGGGGCTGCTTTAGTAGATCAATGATCTCAGAAATACACCATCGCTAAAGCAGCACCTGTCCCCCTGACAGCCAGATGTCCCCATTCCAATGTTATTTAAAAGAAAACTTAGATCTTCATCCAAATGTTGTAAAAGGAGAGTGAGACCTCTGGCTTCATCACACTTACCATCGTTTTATCTTTTTTATAATTTGTTTGATTGCTGTGAGCCACCTGAAGCCACTGGGAGTTGGATGGAATTGAAATCTAATAAATTATTATTACTGCTGTTATTAGATAAACAGAACCTGGAACATGCTAAAATGGCCAGAATGGGCAGATATTGCTGGAGACATGACACCAAACTCATTTTTAGAAGGCTGAAATAATGTCAGCTACTATTGCTTGAATGATGCAACAATACTTCCAAAAATGCCTCCAATTAGAAAAGATGAGGAGGCATTTGAGATCTACTTCAGGCAAACAAATATCTTGAGCCAGCGCTACGTTTGTGCATCTGGAGGTCACTTCACAGCTTGTAAGAGGATGACAACCCACAAACAGCACTTCCCTATAATCTTCCCCACTTCCTATTCCTTATATAGTTTCAGAAGGCAGAAGTATATTTTCCAAATTTTCACCTCAAAGTTTAAGCGGAATCTTGAATTGTCATTGTTGCATCCTGCTTTGAAAGCTGTTTACTTCAGAAGTGCAGCTGGATAAATTTTAAGATAACAAAATTTTATTCTGTGGGTGTGGCATGGCTTGGTGGGCGTGGCAGGGGAAGGATACTGTAAAATCCCCATTCCCTCCCCATCAGTTGGAACTCGGGAGGCAGAAAATAGATGGGGGCGAGGCCAGTCAGAGGTGATATTTACCCATTGTCCAAACTACTCAAAATTTCCGCTACTGGTCAGAACTTGCTGAATACTACCTCTGGACTAGCCCTTAGTTGGGAAGATCCCAGCATATAGGCTCTTAGCAGTAAATTAGTTTAATTGAACCTTCACATGTGGGTCTTTCTTACTGACATAAACTAATAAAATATAAGGGAAGGCTAGATTAATGTTACTCAGGCACATTTATGTTCATCCATCATGTTCTAAGAGGACCTTGACATCTAACAGGTTGTGGGCTGTCCATGATGTGTCCGCAGGTGGCTGGTAAGGCCTATATGGGCATGAAACATTCTACCACATGTCAGGCAGACATGTGTAGACACCATTGTTGCAGCTCTGGCTTTGCGAGGCCTCGCTTCTTTTGTTCCATGTTTATTCTTCTGTCTTCAGATGTCTGATAGCATTGGTGGATCAGTGTGCGCCACGTTGATATTTTGTGGTAAAGTGCACAATAGCTCTAAACTGGGGTCTGGGAAGAATGCTCATCAAGATACTGTAGTCAAATAGTGAATGGAGCTCAGAGAAGCTGGTATGAGAGCTTCTTCTAGGATGTCAGTTCCCTCACGTACATTTTAAAGACTTCTACATAAATAGCAATAACATTTAAATTTATATACCACTTCATAGCGGTTTACAGAGTAAACATCCTCAGAAGGATGGAAGGTTGAGTCAATCTTTAGTCGGTCAAGATCAAACTCCTGGCAGTCAGCAGAGTCAGCATGCAATAATGCATTTAAAACTCTGCAGTCCTATAAATGATTTCTTTTACACACCCATTACCTCCACCTAGAAGTCTCCTGATTGCTTATGATCAGTTCAATAAATCAGTGGTCCCCTTTTTGGCATCAAGGACTGGTTTCGTAGAAGACAATTTTTCCATGGATGGAGGGGGGGGGGGGATGGTTCAGTTTTGCTCACCTCCAGCTGTGCAGCCCATTTCCTAACAAGTCATGGATCAGTACCGATACATGACCTGGGGTTGGGGACCCCTGCAATAGATCATTCCATATACAAAATGTTTTCTTAAAATAATTAAAATGCTAGGGCAAATTCTGTTTGAATTCTGCAGTTCTTTGTGCCAGATCTAGCTTTCTTTGGTGATTAATTGGAGAGGGAAAAGGCACTAGCTATCATCTTAGGTTCCTTATGCTAGCTAGGGCTTACAAGAATTGAAGTCTAACACAAGGATAACAAGAAGGGGAGGAAAGTTCAGAGGCAAGACCGCAAACTCGAGACTGCAAAACTATTTGTGTAATTTTAAAATGGCTTAAGGGGAAAAATAGGCACATGATGAATCATTTTAATTATATTAAATTTAATTTAAATTGAATCAAATTTATTTCCCTTATTTAATTTCTTTGTTCTGCACCCATGCACTTGTTGAGAGTGCAGTTCATAACCAAACAGTTATAGAAAAATGCCAAGAAGAGGGTCTAAGAATATAAAAAAATCAACAAACCTCTGAGGGTTTCTTCTCCTTTTGCCTTGACCAGCCAGATTTTGTATTTGGAATTTTGGAGCATCTTGAAGTTGATGTTGTTTGACCTTTGAAGAAAAATAAATTAAGTTACAAGATAAACCAAGCCTTAAATTAAGAACAGCTTAATTGCAAACCAAATGTTGTTTGCAGTACACAAATCTCAAATGCTTTCAGCTTTCAGCATGGAATAGCAACATATGCCAGCAATTTCAATTTGTCAAAATCTGACATTAAGTCTGCGTGTTACATATACCATCTTAAGCTTCTGAACAAAAGGGATAAATAAATCAAATCAATAAATGGATTGCGCTGTTAGTATCCTTTGGCATTAAAATATCTGCAGATTATGCAAACTTAAGTTACTGCATTTTTAAAAGTTCTATCAGTATTGTCAGTGCGTCTTACCAGAAAATATTATCCTCTTTCTCAACTCTGAATTTCCAAGTAGAAAGATTAGGCAAATAACTTTAATTGCAGGGAATCAGGAAACAGTAGATATGCAATTCTGCATGTGTCTATTTATGTGTATGTATGTATGTGTGTGTGTGTGTGTGTGTTGTATTTGTGCTGATAAATAAATAAAGGGAGACTAGCCACTAAGCCACAGGCTCTCCCCCTTATCAGCTGAGCCAGGGAAATAGGTATGTATTTATGCTACAACCCCTGGTATGCCCAAATATGGGAGGGAACTCACTACTCCCCCTTTCTGTCTACCAGCTCACTGCAGGAGACCATCCAGGCAGAAAACCATATTTTTAATGTTGCCTTTTTATATATGTGTTGTATTTGTGCTGATCGATAAATAAAGGGACAGATACCAGGGGTTGTAACACAAATACATACCTATGTATTTGTAACACAAATACATACCTATTTCCATGGCTCAGCTGATGAGGAGGAGAGCCTGTGGCTTAGTGGCTAATACATCTGCCTAATATGTAATACAGCCCAGGTTCGAATCCCAGTAAGGGTATGGCTAGCTGATGAGAGCTAAATAGCTTAAAATAGATCTATACTAGTCTCCCTTTATTTATTTATCAGCACAAATACAACAGAAATATAAAAAGGCAACATTAAAAATATGGTTTTCTGCCTGGATGGTCTCCTGCAGTGAGCCGATAGACAGAAAAGGGGAGTAGTGAGGTCCCTCCCATATTTGGGCATACCAGGGGTTGTAACACACACACACACATACATACATACATACATACATACATACATACATACTTATGTCAATCTCAAGGTTAAAAATCCTTAGCTTCCTCCTGCTTTACCAACAGACTTCTTTCCCAGCATTGAAGCTCTGTCATACATCTCGTTTACAAAACAGTTTTCTCATGCATGAAGCATGAAGGATCTTTAACTGAACAACTTCAACCCTTTCATGTATTTTTTAACAATTTCCCCATGTCAGCCCTTCCCTTCAGGGTGAGATTTATTCATGTCCACAAAGGTGATTCTATGGCATGCTTGCTACTTTCATTCCTTTTCCCCAAAGAAATATAAACATTTACTATGGATTAATCTCAAATCTCCTGACCTGCGTGGCTTAAAATGGTTCATCTTTCTTCTCATTTTTTTCTTGGCTAGAGAACTATCAAACTTCTAATCACCATCTTAAGTAAAGAAAACAGAGCAAATTTACTCATCAGTTCCCCAAATCCAAACTGGACTCAGGTATCTCTTTCTAAATGAGGCATTCAAGATGGGCACAGATAATTAATTATTTGTTGCTTCATTGTCTTGCTGCTAGATTCCCCAAAAGAAAACAGAAAGTGTACCAGAAACCAGTAGGTTGATTTGCTTATATGTTTGTATACGAGTGCTGGGACCTTGGGAGACAATCTTTATTTTAATCTTTATTTTCATTTTAGAAAGTAATTGAATACAAATCTAGAGGCATGTAACCCATCACCAGGTAAAGGATGAAAAACCCAATACTTGACAATATTTTAAAATTCTTTTTACCCAAATTTTATTTTTTTACTTGGCTATTCCAGAGAAGTAGAAATGACTGTGGTGTACATAATGTGTGTCTCCAGAGTTCTCAAACCCTCACTGTCTGGGGGTCATACAACATGCTAAGCTAAAATATTGTTAGCTAATTTATTGGCTCAGTGTATTTGCAAACCTAACCAGAGCAGTTAGGTTATGGTCCTGAGTACTTTGCAAAGCCAGCAGTTGTACCGATTCACAAAATAAAGCAGTTTAATTAATTGTAAATTAGAATACATCTGTGAACTCAGAAATTACTTCCAGTCTCCTTCAATTTGCTTTGCAATTATGAACTTATGGTCATGTGTCTTTTTCATGTAACTGGGTCCTGATAGAGACTGGAGTAGGAAAATCTGGGTTAAATTAGCATTTTTGTGCAGTTCATATTTCCCAGCCTTGGGTTTTGCACCTGTGAGTTTGAAATTGCTTGCCTCGGTTTGTCTCTTTCATGGAATGAATTAATATTAAGCAGAAAAATGTGGGTTAGGTAGATTTCCTCCATCAACCGCCCCTCTTCTGCACTCACAAATTGTAGCTAGTTGCCCAAGTTTTCCATGCAATGAACTATGTTTGAGAGAGAGAAATGGTGTCAAGTCATTGCTTTTAATACTGATAAACAATTGCATTCATACACCGTGCTAAGTCACAATGTATATATCTGGCTTTCAAGTAGGGTTCAAACTTCAAAGAGTGAACCCTGACAATTTGTTAATTGAGTGGTAGTTAAGAAGTCTACAGCCCATTTCTAGAAGCTGTATAATCTGATTATTGCTAAAATGACCATTGTCTTATCTGAAGGGTCGTTTTCAGGGCGCTGTGAAGGAGAGTCCAAGCAAGGGTTAAATACAGCCAATCTGCCCAGAACTGAATTGAAACTTTAAGCCACGCCTCTGGTGCTGACTATCTTCAGATTTTTTCAATGAAGGCGTGGAACTGTTGCGCGCTGAGAAGTTCAACAATAAGTCAATGAACCATATCCAACTTAAGAACCAATCAAACTGGAACTGCAGAAGTTTGCACGGATAAACACGAACTAGACCCCAGGGTGGGGTTGGACTCTCCTTCACAGCGCCCTGAAAACGACTCTTCAGGTAAGACAATGGTCATTTTCCAGGGCGCTGTTCTGGAGAGTCCAAGAAAGGGACATACCCAAGCTAAATGTCACTAGGGCGGGAAGCAGTCGCGTTCAGGGTCTCTCCACTGGTATGAATGCCCTGAAGAACTCGCCTCCCAAAAGCCCTTCCGCCGAGGCAAACTTGTCCAACTTTTAATTCCGAACAAACGGAGACAATGAAGTCCAAGTAGCAGCCCTGCAAATCTCCTCAATCGGTGCCTGCATCGCCGAGGCCGCCGTGGTGGCGGCACTCCTAGTAGAATGTGCCCTGATGTGGCTAGGCACAGGTTTGGACTGAAGAACATGAGTGAGGGTAATGCAAGAACGTGAGCGAGCGTAATGCAAGCTCTCAACCACTGTCCGATCGTAGAGGAGGAAACCTTGCGGCCCTGGGAGGCCGGTTGGAAAGAAACGAAGAGCAATTCGGAATGACAGCCGTGCGCTTGACATATTTGCAGAGCATCCGACGGACATCGAGCATGTGCCAACGCTTCTGTCTCGGGTGACTTGGATGGGGACAAAAATCCGGGAGAATGACCTCCTGGGCCCAGTGAAACCAGGAGTTGATCTTAGGGATGAACGTTGGGTCCAGCCTGAGGACCACCCTATCCTCTTGTATCAAACACAAGCCCTACCGAACCGATAGGGCTGCCAGCTCTGAGATACGCCGTGCAGAAGTGATGGTGATCAAAAAGGCGGTCTTAAAGGTCAAATGTTTAAGGCTGGCCGACCGAAGTGGTTCAAATGGAGGACCGATCAAGGCGCAGAGGAAAATGTTGAGGTCCCATGAGGGGTATCTGTGGACCACTGGGGGCCTCAGATTTGTTGTGCCCCTCAGAAAGCTACGGATAGTAGGATGACACCCAAGGGAGGAGTGTTAATCAGGAGCAAGTATTGTGGAAATTGTGGCCACCTGACGTTGTAGAGTGTTGGGTGTCAGGCCTTTGTCAAGTCCTTCTTGGGCCAGTCCCTTTCCCTCAGTCCCAGAAAGAAGGCAATGGCAAATCACTTTTGAAATCATGCCAGGAGGTACTTTCAGGACAGTCACTAGGAATTAATGCTGACTTAAAGAGTTATTCTCTCTCTCTCTCTCTCTCTCTCCCTCCCTCCCTCCCTCCCTCCCTCTTACTTTCAGGGCAGTCACTAGGAATTAATGCTGACTTAAAGTCTCAGTCTCAGTCTCTCTCTCTCTCTCTCTCTCACACACACACACACACACACACACACACACACAACCTCATCGTGTTCTTCATAGTACAACTTTTATATCCTTTTGGGGTCAAGTTATGTATTAAAGATGCTACCAATAAGGTGACTTGTAAGCCTCAGATTCAAGAAGGGATTGATATATGAGGTAACCTTCTCAACTAGAATAAAATGTTATCTACTGGGGTTTGAAAATAAAAGAAGCAAATGCAATTAATTCCTTGTGACAATTTACTTTGAAAGTAAAGAATGTTCAGATTTTCCGGAGGAATTTTGCAGGATTAGCCAGGATTGGGTATTGTGATGTCCAATTGTCCTCGAGACAGAGTTAAAATTGAAACCACGTCTCTGTGCTCCTTGCTTCTGATTCTCAGTTTCAATTTTGTCTGGCTAAAGAAAGACGAGTTGCTTTTGGTTCCTGATTCTTCAATCCAAAAAATCCAGTGCCATCCTGCAATTTCCTCCTCCCTGCCTTCTTCCCCTTGCCTCCATCTGATACCTGGAAGCCTCCCCTTGGTGTGGCTTGCTCCCGGCCGCCAGTAAGGGCTTTAAAAGTTGCTTCTTGGGCTATAGAGGCAGGATGCCATTACGGCAGCCATTTTGGGGCAATTTCTTGCGGGCCGCAAGAGCTGGGGCGGAGGCTACTACAGAGCCTCGTTTTCATCCCTGCCTTCCTGGAATGGCCATCTCTTCTGCAGCGGCGGCAAGGCCCTGCGGGCCCAGATTGACACCAGGAGGCCCAGAGCAGTGCGGGACAGCGAGGACCGCGTGGGTGCCACGTGGCGCCGCTGGTAGCTGGGCAGCTTGCAAAAGGGGCCGGAAAGGTCTACCGGAGGCTGATTTCGTCGTGTGGAGGCTGTGAGTGATTGGGGGAGCTGTTTTTGGTTGCTGCTGTTCAGGTGGGCTGAACCTGGTGGAGCCCTGACCTGGTGCCATGGCAGATGCAGAGGAGAGGCTGGATTCCTCCCTTCCCTAGGGAGGGCACCTCCAGTGGGGCCCAAGTGAGGCCCACAGCCTCTGTGAGACTGCGAAAGACTGCAGCAGCTGGAAAATCCTCCAAGGCCTTGCAGAAGGGTGAGGAAAGGAGACACAGGGCCCTGGAAAAGCAGGTGTCCAAGGCTGAACAGAGGGGTAGGCCTAGTTCTCCCCTGAGGTCTAGATCGCCCATTAGATCCAGGTCTAGGTCTCCTCACAGGGGAGATTTCCCAGTGTATCTGAGGGACATTTCACCTTCCTCCCCCCCACTCTCCATGGTGGAACAGGGCCCCTATCTAAGGGATCCTTTTCAGTGCAGGGGGGCCAGGGGGGATAGTCCCATCAGGCCATCATTGGCTCCACAGTCTGAGGACTATGCACAAGAGGAGGAGGAGGATTCCTTCATTAGAGACATGGAGCAGCTTCTAGCAAGCATTCAGAGGTTTATCTCCTCTGCAATTTCACATGGAATTTCTGCTGGGTTACAGAAGGGGTGTGTGCGACCCGCAATGGTGGCAAAGGTCTCTGGGGGGGGGGTGCCACTGCTCAGGCCAGGCCGAGGCCTTCCCCCTTGGACGTGCGTCGGCCTGTTTCTCCTTCTCTGGCTAGTGAAGGTTCCATGGTGGGGGATCAGGTTCAGAGAGAAGTAGACATGTACGATGATGAGGATCCCTCAAAGCCTGAGGCACCAGCATTCTCTGGTTTGTTTCCTCCGGATTTTGTTCAAATCACTGCTGCGCAAGGCCAGAGCCACAGAGCAACTGGGTGAGACGGAGGGTGCCAAGTCAGGTGCTAAGGAGGGTGGTCCGGAGAAAAAGCCGGAGGATCGAGTTTACTCAGAGCCTCCTCCAGCGAAGGAAGACATCCCTGCCCCTAAGTTGTTCCTAGAAGTAGTTAAAAAGCAGTGGGGAAAACCAGGGACGTTTCCTAACCCCAGCAGCAGTGATCGGAGGTTCTTTAACATGAAACCTAGTTTCTCTGAGACTTTGAAGGTGCCCACAGTTGACCCTCCAGTGGTGGCATTGGCTTCGTCAACGGTGGTGTCCGGCGATGTTGCTGATTACTTGAAGGCCGAGGACAAGAAGGCGGAGCTGACCCTTCATAAAACATTCCAGTCTTCCACATCCATGAAGAGGGTTACTCCAGTACAGAAATAGGCAAGAGAGCGAAATGCCATTGCACCACAGTGAGCAGAGTGGTTGAAAAATACCAAATAACTGGTTCAGTTGATGATAGGCTCCACTCTGGAAGATCAGGAAAGTCGACAAAACGGCAAGATCGGGCTCTGCAACGCATTTCGATGGCTGACAGGAAGCTCACCTCACCTCAGATTACAAGAATTTGGGGTGAAACATGTGATGTAAAAGTGTGCACAAGCACAGTGTGTCGCAGACTGCTTGCCAGAGAGCTCAAAGGCTGCAGGGCTCGAAGTGAACCTTTGCTCACAGACGCTCACCGCTCTCATCAATGTTCGTGGGCCAACAAGTATGCCAAGTGGACCAACGAACAGTGGGCCAACATCATCTTCAGTGACAAGAGCAATTTCTACTTGACTGGGAATCAATGCAATAAGTATGTCAGAAGATTTCCAGCTGAAGAATTTAGGCCGTACTGCCTGAATCTATCTGTGAAGCATCCATTGCATGTGATGGTCTGGGGCTGTATCGCTGCTTCTCGTATTGGTCGGATTCAAATCGTGCAGGGAATCATGAATTCCAAGCAGTATGTTGAAGTCCTGGGAAAGACCATGCTTCCTCCAGCTCAGCAACTTGTAGGGAAGGACTTTTACTTCCAGGATGACAATGCTCCTTGTCATTGAGCCAAGTCCGTCCAGCAGTGGATGAAGAAGCATGGTGTTTTGACTCCTGGATTGGCCAGTTCAGAGCCCGTATTTGAACTCAATTGAGAACCTATGGGCCAAGATTGGTTACAAAATAAGTAAGAAGCATCCGAAGGCCAAGCAGGAGCTGATTGAATCCATTATTGCAGCCTGGCACCACATTGTCATCAAAAATCACATGCAAAGGCTTATACAGTCTATGCCAAAGCAATGCTGCCTGGTGATAAGCAATAAGAGCTGGCCAATTTCATATTAGTAACCATGTTTGGTTACCTAAATGGTCCTTTTCAGGGCCACAAACCATACAAATATTAACAAAACACTAGCATCGGCCTTAGTAATTGCAACACATATGCCATTGGGTATACATCGGTTAATCTGTTTTCATAATCATTGTAAGCATGCAAGAAAATTCACAATCCCCATCCAAATTGCAGCACCAAATTGCAAAAATGTTATGCTTTTCACTTAAGAACCACCAGTATTTATTTAAATATAAAAATATTTGCATAGCAGTTAGCATAAAATATCATAAAATCAATGGCCTATCCAAAAAATGTCATAAACCATAAACCGTAAAGTGTGCAGGACTTTTTCACACAGCCGTAGGTACAAACCAAAATTTAAACCAACGCATTTGCAAAATTTAGACCAAAGCAAATTTTATTTTAGGTGATATTTGATTTATGCTGTGCCTTTCTACTCTAATGAACAAAATGGCTTTTTTTTTAAACTAACAAAATATTGATACATATTATTTTTTAAAATTTAGTCAATTTGCAAGCAGTGCCAAGACTGCACGGAGTAATGCTGTCCTATAAACATCAAACGTACTCTCTACACAGATACCTGTAAATCAAATACTAATCTTAATAGGGAAGGATTTCTTTCCACACTGAATCACGCATATTTTTATAATACTTTAAAAAACCCTATCTTCAAATAAATATAGAAATAGCACAGAAAGGTAAAAGTTTTTAATCTTTTATCTGAAATTTACACATTTCAAATTCTGATATATACTGCCTCTGTGTGTATGTGAGGGGGGGAAGGAGACAAAGACAGAGAGACAGACAGACAGACAGAGAGAGAGGGAGGGAGGGTGGGTGGGAGGGAGGGAAGGAAGGAGAGGAGAGAGACGGGGGGGAGGGAGAATGAGAGAGAGAATGAGAAATTACAGGTACTGGGCAAATCTGACTCTTTTCAGTAGTATTATCTTTTCTGAAATTGTGACTCTCAGAGGCCTGAGGGAAAGTGGCAATAGGGCTTTCTACATGTGTATATGCACACACATTTATAGAGTTATCCAGCCGAGTATTGTTTCCTCTGCCTGAAACAGCCACAGAACCACCTGAGGACAAAGCAGGTACCCACTGGAAGGACTTCCCCCTCTTCCTGTTTGAGTAATGTTGCAACACCCCTGAAATACAGTAGTCCTAATAATATACGGTTTTGCCTGCAGGCTTAAACAAACACAACTTCTTTAAAATCAGTCACTCTTTAAACAGCTCTGCCTCATCTCTGCTGGCTTTGCTTTTTATATAGTGGGTCATATTTTAACTAGAGTAAACATAAACCTAACTACAACCTCCCTTTTCCAAGAACAGATAGCAGCTTCATAGTGTCATGTGGCTCTAAATGTCACGCCTTGTACCTTGTTTAAAGGTAGGTAAGGGTTTATTGATAAGTTTACATAGCATTTGCAAGCCAAAGTAAGTTCCATGCCTGGTACAAGTCCAAAGCCAGTTCCTTTGGTGAACTGAGATAGCTGTTCTGACCTAGGCTTCCTAATACAGTAAAAAGCACATGCTTAGTCCCCAAAACCCTCATTTTATTTCAAAGGCTGTGAATTATGTTCATTCACAGCCCGTAATGAGTCCCAAATAGTTGTAAACAATCCTACAGTAGGCTGCCAAAGTCTTTCGGGATAAGGCTGATAAGCACCTACCTTTACCTTCCTTGAAGTGCTGCCAAAGATTTAATTGGCAATTAGCTTGGCAAGGCCACATGGAGCAGAGTCAAAACAGAGCTTCAGAAGGTAAACTGACCAGCATGAAGAAAGTTGCTTTCCGCAAAGGCTCCCAAGCTTTTGCTCCTCCTTTAAGTCCTATGGGAAGGGCCATATCACCTCCAAGCCTTACTCCAGAGTCATCCCTTTTGTCTTAAGTGTTCTTGCCTTCTAGCACCTCTGTGCATGTGCGCACTGGTAACAGGGGAAGATGTCTGACTTTGGAAGCCCCGGAAGCAGCACATAACTCCCAGATGGCCCTGGCCCCCTCTCTGTCTCCAACGCAGAGCCTTCCCCAGGCTCCAGGACTGGCCGATGTTCCTCCCCAACCTTCTCGCTATCAAACTCTGCTGCCAGCTCTGCAGGCCGCTGGTGGACCACAACAATAGCCTTGCACAATTCATTTTTGTGTTATTATTGTGTTATTTGTGTTATTATAACTGGGGTATTTTAACGGTGATTTTTAACTGTCTAAATGTGATGTAATTTGTTACCTCCTCTGTGCATGTATGTCCTTGTATATATGTATGTTTATGTGTTTGTACATAAGTTTTATGTTTTATATGTTCTATTTGTACGCCGCCCCGAGTCCTGTCTGGAAAGGGAACGGCTAATAAATTCAAATTTATTATTATTATTATTATTATTTTAGCTAAACTCTGGATTGCTTTAACTGCCCAAACTCAAACATTTGTTCTTAAGCACCAATGGTTCTGCCTAGGGCTTAGGTTTAACTGCCCAAACTCAAACATTTGTTCTTAAGCATCAATGGTTCTGCCTAGGGCTTAGGTTTTAACAGGAAGAAATAATAAAAGTAGGATATCTTCATAATGTCACTTGGATATGACAAAGTAAGAAATGTAGAAGGAAAGTAGTATACTTTTGACTAAACCTTTTGGTTTGGAGAATAATTTTGAAGCATGTTCTACTTTCAATATCCCCATCCTTGCAATTGTTGTCCAGCTACCAGATAACTCCACTTGAAGCTCACCTCTGTTTGCAGATAGGCTAGATCAAGATTTTGCCATTGGCCTATTTTACCCATATTATTTACAACAGGAAGACAAGTACACTAGTTATAAGACTTCCATTGACAGGTATGTAAATAGATATTTACTTCTTGAAATATATTTATAAGTAATCCCTGTATACAATTCATTGTCCAGGGACTACCTGTAACATGTAGTTTCCCCAACTGTCTGCAAATAATTATTCAAATTCTTTCCCTGCTGAAGGTGAATCATTTGGTTATCTTGTTATAAGGCTTGAATAAAAAGTCTTACTGTCAGTGGTGTCTGAGTTATCACTGCTGATTGAGTATTTTCGCCGTTTCTCTTCCATCTGTAAAAAAAGAAATTGAACATTATATTTGCTGTTCAAGAAACTCATTATGGCACCAAATCATTGCTATCTCAGGAAATCCACACATCGCATTTGTTAAGTAATTAAGCTCCCCGTTAGAAGAGCGAGTATGCAGAGAAGCATAATGAGAGTGATATGCAATAACACGCACAAACCAGCATACAGGGACACCGAATAGTATAAAATATAGTAGTTTACTATGTAGAAATATAGAGGTATTCAGAGTCCGGTTAACAGTCCAAGTCATATACGGTTCAGTAATTCAGTTATCAAAATAGTCAGTCTAACACACAAAATATAGCTAACAGTAGCAAACCACAATACCACACAATACACCGACCAGCGACTAACAAAACAGAGAGCTAACAGCCATTCTGGCTCCCTCTTATGGCTGCTTGAGGTAACAAACCAATTACATCTCTTAAGCATTTAAAGTAACAGTAAAGTAATCATAATTTATATACGTTGCCAAGCCAAGCATAGTGTTACATCCCTAACAGCATTAACACAGCAGCACCAGTGAATATTTAGCCTAATGACAGTAAATTACTAAGGGTCTTTTTTTAAAAAAAATTTAGATGTAACATTATTATCTTTTCAAGTCTCTGCCTCTTGGATGCATGAGTGTGTCTTGCTTTTAATTATGCAACTTGTATTTTCAAACTACCCTTACAACTTACCCAAATCTAAGGAATCTCCACTAAGGAATTTACTTGGTAAGTCCATAGAAATAATGCAACTAAAATGCTACCTTACAACTTATTATTCAAGTTCAACAACCCAATGAATTAAGAGTTTGGGAGAATCCATTTCAAAAGCACCTGAGGATAAAATTACAACGGCATGGACCAATGGCATAATAACAAAGTAAAACAAGGATGGAAACAGTTTTATTTTGAAGCAGTTGTATTCATACATAAATGGGAAGGGAAAATGAGGACTTGGACAAGTAAATAGTATTTTGGTAGTTTGCTTGGAATTTGGTTGTTCTACACAGAAAGTCAATGAAATACAACAACCTACTCTGCAGATTTCAAAATTTCTCCAAAAATTAGAAGCAGTTGGGGTCAGTTTTCTTAGGATATGAAAAGTATCACTCCAAAATGTCAGCTTTTATTATGCTTATGACAAAGTGCTGACTGTTTTCCTTCCACAAGATTGTTGTAAAAAAAAAAAAATTCCCATAGCCATTTGCTCCTTGCTAAGTTTTTGGTATGAAACATGTGACTCAACTAGATCCTGTCGCATTACTGTAATTATGCACACTGTAATGTGTACGTGACTGAGTTTAACTTCGTTTTTCTTTAGTAACCTTTAAACCTCTATGTATAATTCTGCCATATTTACTTTACTATGTATGTTTATGTGTATACAGTTATTTCTAGAGCATGTTAATTTCTTCTGTGAAATCTACATGGGAAGCGGATTCACTAAATACAGGGCTAAATAAATAAATACTAAATAAATTTCTTTTTGCAGCCCTGGTTTTAATTACATTTTACCCAGATAATGGTTTTGATGAATACTGAGTAAGAAAATCATTTAATGATATTTCAGTAAGTGTAGTCAAACCTGAAGCAATAACTACAACAAACAGAGGTTGTATTCCACAGGTTGCAACTGTACATTAGTAGATGTGAAAAAACAGTATGAAAAAATTATGAGAAGATTTTACATGCAATTTAAAATATAGGCATATTATTTGCTTATATAATTACAATTTTATAAACCAATTGACACATGAGGAATTCCAAATTGCATATCTATAGCGCCTATAGCAGTATCCCCATGTTACAATAGAGGTGAGCAGGTAAATATTAGTAAACATCACACATATATCACCTGGTGCATATCAGATATAAGCCATCTAACTGTATACAAAGCACACAAATGGTGGGAAATCATTCCTAGAAGTTAGATACGGCACTATCTATACCAGCGATGGTGAACTTTTTTTGGTTCGCGTGCCATAAGTGGGGGGAGTGCAGGGGGGGAGTGTGCAGGTGTGCCACACCCATAATGCAATGCACGACCCCCCAGTGCGCATGCACGCACTACAGGCACGACCCCCATTTTTTGCATGCTTTTTTTTGCCTTCCCCAGGCTCCAGAGGCTTTATAGGAGCCTGGGGAGGGCAAAAACAGCCTTCCCCGCCCCCCGCAGGCTTCAGAGCAGTCAAAACGACCCTCCGAGCAAACCAGAAGTCCGTTACCAAACTTCCGGTTTCCCCTTAAGGCTGGTTTTTTGTGCTCCAGAGGCTTCAGAGAAGTTCATGAAGCCTCCGGATGGCCTCCGGGGGAGGGGGAGGCTCTTTTCACCCTCCCCAGGCTCCTATAAAGGCTCTGGAGCCTGGGGAAGGCGAAAAATGGCTTTAAAAAAGGGTGAACTCAGCTGGCCAGCGCGCACATGCACAGGCCAGCTGACAGGGCAGCGCCTCGAGTGCCCTGACAAATGGCTCCGTGTGCCACCTGTGGCACGCGTGCCATAGGTTCGCCATCACTGATCTATACAGATAGTTCTTGACTTACAACCCATTTATTTAGTGACTGTTCAAAGTTACAAGAACACTGAAAAAAGTGACTTATGACTGTTTTTCACATTTACGACCATTACAGAATTCGCAGTCACATGATCAAAATTTAGATGTTTGGCAACTAGTTCATATTTATGGTAGCTGCAGCATCCTGAGTTCATGTGATCACTTTTTACAACCTTCTGATAAGCAAAGTCAATGGGAAAGCCAGTTTCACTTAACAGACATGTAACTCATTTAATAACTGCAGTGATTCACTTAACAACTGTGGTAAGAAAGGTTGTAAAATGGGGCAAAATTAACTTACTGTAGTTTTTGGCGTATAAGACACACTTTCCCCTCCCCTAAAAGTGAGTGGAAATGTCTTTGCGACTTATACAGCGAATATTGTTGAAGCCCCACCCACCCATCGATTCCCACCAGCCAGCCATTTTCAGCCTACACGCATCCCGTTTTTGGCCTCTGCACGCCCCATTTTAGACCTGTTCCAGGCTGCGGGGATCACCACAGCAGATCGCCACCGATCGTCACTGATTGCCGCCTCCACGTGTCAGGTTTTCAGCCTCCATGCATCATGTTTTCAGCCTCTGCATGTTCCATTTTTGGCCTCCGCACATTGCGTTTTCGGCCAATTCCAGGTGGCAGGGATTGCCAGTGCTGCCGATTCTTGCTGCCTGGAACCATCTGGAAACGTGACACACAGAGGCTAAAATACAGGGCATGCAGAGGCTGAAAACAGGATGCGTGGAAGCCAAAAACGCAACCTGCGGAGGCAGCAATGGAGATCCTAGCAGGCTGGAATGGGTCTAAAACAGAGTGTGCGGAAGCCGAAAATGCAACGTGCAGAGGCCAAAAACACAATGCACAGTGGTGGCGATGGGCTGTGGTGATCTCCGCAACCTGGAACAGCTGATTAACAGTATTCTGGGAGGCCGATTCAACCGCCAATCAGCTGCTTGTGCTGAATCAGGTTGGGATAACGTGCTGAAGCTGACCAGACTGTTTGCTGCAAGGACACTAGCCAGAGGAATACAGATGGATGCTGGTAGGCAGAGGCAGAATTTTTTTTCTTGTTTTTCTCCCCCAAAACTAATGTGCATCTTATACTCCACAAAACTAATGTGCATCTTGTACTCCAAAAAATATGGTTACTGTCGCTCGGTAACAGAAATTTTAGCGTCGATTATAAGTCAAGGACTACCTATAATTAATTAATTTGGATATTTTTTTCCTACTTTCCATGGAATCAGATAAAAGATATTGAGAATAAAACAATATCAAGAGTTCTGTGACAGGAAAGAATCCTTAGTCCAAATTATTCACAAAAATATGCAGGTAATCTTCGTTTAACGTCCACTTGTTCAGTGACCAGTTACAACATTAACGAAAGGGACTCACAAGGGGTCCCTGGAGTTTAAAGCCATTGCACTTTCGGTGTGGTCATGTGACTGTAACTCAGGTACTTGGCAACTGACTTGCAAATACAATGCTGCAGTCATGTAATTGCCATTTGCAACCTGTACTGCCAGTTTCTGACAAGGAAAATCAATGGAGAAGGCAGCAGATTATCACAAATGGCATTCATGTGACCATGGGACACCAAGATCGCAAGATTCATCTAATAACAGCAGCTGGTACTGCTGGAACACTTGCCACTGAACAGCCGGCAGTCATGTGAAGTTGTATCTTATAATCACAACACTTAACAACAGTGTTCCTGGTTCCAATTACCACTTGTTAGTTAGAACTCCTTGTAGTTATATTGGGGTTCATATGAAAGTGTATAGATCTAATCATAGCAATATCCTGCATTAAAATAATGGGGCAATTGCGTTCTCTATTTCCATATTCAGTAACCTAAACTACTGCGGTAGATCTGAAAGATACAGATGGCATCCCTTATTAGACAAAAACTATCAACATCCGAGGACAAAAGATCCAAGGCAAGCACAGGCAGTCTTAGACTTATAACAGTTCCTTTAGTGACCATTCCAAGTTACAACAGCACTGAAAAAAGGGACGTATGGCCATTTTTCACACTTACAACTACTGCGGCATCCCCATGCTCACATGATCAAAATTCAGGTGCTTGGCAAACAGTCCTATTTATGTGATCACCTCTTGTGACCTCCTGGCAAGCAAACTCAGTGGGAAAGCCAGATTCATTTAACAACTGAATTACTAGCTTAACAACTCCAGTGATTCACTTAACAACTGTGGCAGGAAAGATCAAAATTCACTTAACAAATGTCTCACTTAGCAACAGAAATTTTGGTTATAATTGCATCCTTTCTAATTACATGCACTATATTAGCAGAGGTGTGGAATATAGTTTTGTGGCCATTTTCATAGCTCTAATCTATATCAAATGCAAGATTTTAATAGCTAGTTGCCAATTTGCAACCTAGAGACAATATAGGCAGCTCCATATATCCTGCAATAAAGAAAAATGAGGTGGCTGCAATTTCAACTTCTTCCATCATCTCTTCTTGTTTTTCTCTATCCTATTTTTTTCCCATTAACTGTAATAAGACTAGATCACAGTCTTGTTGTTCTTCATCCTCCTGTTTTCCTCCTGTCTCCCCAAATTGACAGATGCATGTACACGGGAGAGAAAATATCAGAATCTCTTTAGAAACAGGCAAAAGAAGCTAAAATTACCTGTTTCCTTATTGCATGAAAAAGTTATCTGCATCATCTTGGGGTCATAATTTGACTACACCTTAAGTATTAAGGGCTCATATATTTTCCTGGCACGAGAAAAAGCCTTTGTTGACACACCTGCTTTACAAAAATTGAAGCAATGCAGGTGTATTTAGCACGTAATTACAAAATTATCTCATGAAAGGAAACCACAAAGAATCTTAACACGCTGGTCTGAGGTTCTCTAAGCTATCGCCAAAGAGATACTGTTAAACTTTCTCTAAGTCTGAGGGAGGAAAGAACAACCGATGGAAAAGAGTTTTGTTTGCGGTTTAATCACTAGAGCTATTAGAAGAAAATTGCACTTGATGACAAGACCACAGGATGCCATTATCCTTTGGAGGAGATGACAATCTGCAAACGAATTCCCATAAATACTAAATCATAAAACCTTAAGTACTGCTTTCATCTCCAACACATGTGCAGTGTTTTAACGTACCACTATGAATGATAATAACAGTGAACTTACATAAACATTTTTACTGACAATGCTGTGATAAAAAATTGCCCTGTCAAAACATGATTAAAATTACTTCTTACAATATGGCTATATCAATACTTCTCTCCAGTAATTCAGAGAGAACAGATGTTATTAAACTAGCCTTGTACTTGACGGCTATTAGATTTCAGGGAGAGAAAAAGGTGCTGAAGATGGATTGAAGACAATTTATAGAGCTGAAATTCCAACTGAACGCAGTATTTATTTTTGCTGACTAGGTCAGTGTAAAAACCCCAAAAGGACAAAGGTAAAAAAAAAAAAAAAGCTATAATAGGGTAATTCCTGTTTCTTGAAGCTAAGAAAGAAAAATATTTTAAGTTCTCGTGTTATCCTACATAATTCCCTTAGAATGCAGTGCCTGTGAGTTATATTTAATGGCATGCTATCTAGATCTAAAATGAGGGTAAATGAAATATACCTATAAATTCTACTACTCGATTTTTCATCAACATAAACCAACCATTTTGCTACTTACTACTACTTCTATCCTTTATTTTTTACACCTATGTGCTCTTTCTTGAAAATAGAATTTATGTGGGAGAAATCCATTAGAATGCAAGAAGCAGCTTCATCTAGTGAACTAGCACTCTCTAGAATTTGTGTACCAGCACAAGCTCACTAATCTGCACAATAAATGAATAACTTAGCAGAGTTTAGCCGGATTTTTTTATGAAGCTGTATAATTTTTCCACTTGTAAAATGATGCTAAAAGTCTGGTGCTTATTTTCCTTTTACGTCAAGCTTCTCTCCTAGATAGGAGCTTGCAACATCTTACCTTGTAATTCTGTCTTCCCTAATATGGTACTCGTGAAGCTACAACTTCCAAAATTTTCAGGCATGTTGGTGGGAATTTTGAGAATTGCATTTCTAACACACAAGGAAGATACCTTTTTGGGGTAAATTGTGATAACATGTGGAATCAAAAAGAGCTTTACAGTTCAACTATTTGTTTAATGTACAAACCTAAAGGCCAGATACAATTATAGCAGCCTTTCTCAACCTGATGCTCTCTACACCTATCAGAGTTTCAACCTCAGATGAGCCACACTGAACTGTAGCATCACTGAGAAATGGCCAGGGTCTGCTTAAGTGCATGCAATGTAAAAAATCAAGACAGGTATTCCTCAACTTATAACAAAATTGAGACTAGAGTTTTTCCAGGGCGCTGCTCTGGAGAGTCCAAGCAAGAGTTAAATACAGCCAATCTGCCCAGAACTGAATTGAAACTTTAAGCCACACCTCTGGTGCTGATTATCTTCAGATTTTTTTCAATGAAGACGTGGAACTGTTGCGGGCTGAGAAGTCCAACAATGGAAACAAGTCCAACAAGGAAACAAAAACCAACTGGAACCGTAAACGTTTGAACTGACACCAGCAGAACCAGACCCCAGGGTGGGGTGGACACTCCTTCGCAGCGCCCTGAAAACGACCCTTCAGGTAAGACAATGGTCATTTTCCAGGGTGCTGCTCTGGAGAGTCCTAGCAAGGGATATGCCCAAGCTAATTGTCACTAGGGCGGGAAGCGGCAGCATTCAGGGTCTCATCGCTGGTGTGAATGCCTTGAAGAACTCGCCTCCCGAATGCCCCTTCCGCTGACGCAAAGCTGTCCAACTTATAATTTCGGACAAATGGAGACAACGAACTCCAGGTAGCCGCCTTGCAAATTTCCTCAATTGATGCCTGGGTCGCCCAGGCCGCTGTGGTGGCGGCGCTTCTAGTCGAATGTGCTGTTATGTGGTGAGGCACAGGTTTGGACTGCAGGACATGAGCGAGGGCGATGCAGGCCCTAAGCCACCCGCCGATCGTAGAGGAGGACACGTTCCTGCCCTGGGATGCCGGCTGGAATGATATGAAGAGTGATTCACAGCGTTGAAACCCTGCTGTGCGCTTGATGTTCCTGCGAAGCGTTCTGCGCACATCCAGTAAGTGCCATCGTTTCTCCTTCGGATGCCTAGGATGCGGACAAACTCCTGGTTCCTGCTCGGTGGAACCAGGAGTTAATCTTGGGGATGAATGACGGGTCCAGTCTGAGAACTACCCTGTCTTGTCATATCAAGCATAAGTCCTCTCTGACGGACAGGGCAGCCAGCTCCGAAATACGTCGAGCCAAGGTGATGTCGACCAAGAAGGCTGTCTTAAATGTCAGATGTTTGAGACTGGCAGTCCTGAGTGGTTCAAACAGGGGCCCGATGAGGGCATGTAGCACTACGTTGAGGTCCCAGGATGGATATCTGTGAACCACTGGAGGTCTCAGGTTGGTCGCACCTCTGAGAAAACTGCGAATGGTGGAATGCCGGCTGAGCAAGGAATTCCCATCCAGAGCCAGGATGGTTGAAATTGCGGCCACCTGACGCCGTAGAGTGTTAGGCCCCAGGCCATTGTCCAAACCATCTTGTAGGAAGTCTAGAATGACAGGGATCGAGGCTGAGGAGGCGGAAGACCCACGAGCAGTGCACCAGTTGGTGAAGGCTCTCCAGGTAGCGTCATAGATCCGGGTCGTGGACGGACGCCTGGACGCTTGGATGGTGCAGATGACTTTGGCCGAGAGGCTGCCTCTGCTCAGGAGATCCCTCTCAAGTGCCAGATGGCTAGTTGCAGCCACTGGGACTCCGGCTGTTGAAGAGCCCCCTGGCTGAGAGAGATCTCCTGCGGAGGGATCCGCCAAGGTAGTTCGACAGAGAGGCTCACCAGGTCCGCAAAGCAGGTTCTCCTGGGCCAGAACGGTGCCACCAGCAGTATCTCCGCCGCCTCTGACAGGATCTTCTGGATGACTCTGGGAAGGTTGGGCCCCTAGCCCTTGACAGGGCGAAGCCTGGGACCGGGCCTGGGGAGTGGAAGCTGCAGTGCCAACGGCCCCACGGGGGCTGGCCCCTCCTCCAGGTCCGAAGGACAGGCGAAGTGGTCGGCCTGATCCACCATCGAGGGGCCTGGTGAAACTGCCATGGCCAAGGAGGCCGTGAGCGAGAATTCCTGGCCTTCCCCATCGCTATCGGAGATTGGATGAGCCTGGGCAAGGGTAACCTCCCCGGAGGATTCCTGAGGGTCCACCAACTGGGAGGCTTGGGCCTGATGCTGGGCCTTAGAAAACTGTTTCTCTAAGGTCTTCTGACGGCGTATGGCATCCTTATCCTGCCCCGATCCCTGCTTAGGCCCGGGTTTGGAATAAGGTTTGTTGCCTCTGATGGCCTCCCTGGCAGCCTTGCCAGCCTGCCTAGTGAAGGCTCTGGAAGAAACCCCCATTAGTTCAGGGCCTTCTGGGATCTGATCTGCCATGGTGTTAATAATGGGCCCAAATCGAGACAGGTAGGGAACCACCTCCGCTCACCACCTCACAGTAGCCCACCGCAAGCCAAAATGCTCAAGAAGAGACACAGAAGATTGCAGGATGAGATTTAGCCAAGGCAGGGGTATGGCGTGAGCAAATCCAGCTCCCAGCACCTGCAGGAAAGTAAGGGTTGTGATCCAGGCGACCACAAACACTTGCCGCTTTAGTTCGAAAGGCTAGGGGCCCAGATCACCGGTCTGTCCGGTCAATGAGGTCTCTACGCAGCTCCTGCTATGAGTCAAGCTTCAGGCATCTGCGGCATGAGGTTAAATCGAAATCAAAATAGAAACTGGCAGGGCTCCAAAAATGGCGGCCGGAACTCCCTGCCGCCTCTCCAGATCTTTTAAAAGTGCCGCTATCACTTGGGAGAGCCCCGAGGAGCCACGCCGAACGCCGGCTTGTAAAAAGCATGGACGACGACAACGGACAACAGAGGGTTGCTGCAGAGGCGCTGGCGTCGGTAGTCCGACCCACGCGCTTCCCCAATAGCTGTCTGTGACCCTGCGGGGCCCGAGCAAGATCGGGACACCGGGAGGACTAAGAGATGAGAGAGAAGCCAAATTGGGATTTAAAACAAATTTTTTCTCACCAAGCCTGCTCCAAAGTAAATAACACGATCTTTTCCTTTCTGTAATGTAATTGAGAGTCCAAGCAATCTATCTAGAATTGAAGAGAAACTCGAAGCGCGACCACTGGGCTAGCTGAATTGAAAAAAACTGAAGATAATCAGCACCAGAGGTGTGGTTTAAAGTTTCAATTCAGTTCTGGGCAGATTGGCTGTATTTAACCCTTGCTTGGACTCTCCAGAGCAGCACCCTGGAAAAATTATCAATTATCCATTCATAGAAGAGGAGCCATACAAATAGGAGATGCCCCCATGCTGGCAGCATTTTCTCATGGGGACATTACCAGCACACAATGTCACAAAGCCTGGCAGTTAACTACCGTAAATTGCTACAAAGTGGGCTGAGGACTCCACTCTTCCATTACTTATCTCTTGAAGAATGCAATAAAGGAAAATATTTATAGCCCAGGGCTGAAATGATGCCCTTGATGCTCTCTGAGCTTGGTTATTTTGTTACGCAAAATAGTTTCATTACCCAAACTAGGTAACATCATCAGTGCTGCGGTCATCACTAAGCACTGGATGGTGTTACCTAGTTTAGGTAATGAAATAACTGCCAGAAAACGACCGAACTAAGTGAGCACCAAGGACCCCTTCTCTCAAAGAAAGGAAGGGTGTGTGTTTTTTCAGACAGTTGCCTGACAACCAATTGTATTGCTTCCTCTAGTTTCCTCTAAAAGAAATTCTGCCAGGCTTTGACAGTTACTTGTGGTTCTAGAGTCTTGAAATAACAACAATCTGCAGATTAGATTACTAGGTTTCCCCATCCAGCAGGGTAAGTGGCATTCTCTACATTCTTCGCACTGTTTCTCTGTTAGCTGTATCATTCTCCCATGCAGAGAACCGGCAGGCTTACAAAACTCTCTGGTTTCTGCAGATCTCTCTGTGAATTATATCACACTCCCATGTCCAACTTCTTGAATTTCAGTATCAACCATCCAGAGGCTTCTGGAAGCCCATAAGTAAAATTGGTAATTATTTGTGCAATTGAGTCTTCCTGAATCGGGCACCTTTCAGATATGTTAGGAGTATATCTGGCCCTGTTGAATGGGCTTTCAGGAACTTCCATATTATTATTATTTTAAATTCCAATTATATGCAAGCTGCCCCAATTAAAGAAATCTAGGTAGCTTACTATGCCAAACCAACTTTAAACCCTTTCAAAAATCTGGTTTCCATTCAAATTAACTACCCTCAAAATCCTAAAGAAGATAACATTTTTCACTAACTTCTTAAAAAATAAAAGGGTAATAAGCTATTCTAAAGTGACAAAAATGTCCCTGAGAATGTATTTTCTAAGTCTGCACCATTTAATCTAAGATGGAGGACCAGCAGCAAGCAGATTCCATCTGGATAAGGCAGTCCCAAAGATAGAAAGGACCCAAGCCATATAAACTTTTAAAAGCAAACAATCAGAATTTTGAATTATGGCCCATTATCCTACTGGCAACCAATGCAACTTTTGGAATATAGAGGCTGAACTAACTAGCACTGGTTAGCAGGTGAGCAGTTGAGTTCTGTGCCAGTTGCTGCTTCCAAGTCATCTTCAAAGACAACCACACCTAGAACAAATTACAATCGTCTGAAAGACAACCACAAATTACTGTCTTCAGTATCTTCACGTCCAAGAATAAGTGCAACTGATGGGTGTTGCTGTTGCAGCTACCAGACAAGGCTCCCGGCTGCAGCTCCTACCTGCAGTTCCAGCAGGAGGTCTGAGTCCAGGAGAACTTCCAAATTGCTCATCAGGCCCTTTTGGAAGACTATAACTTCATGAAGGACAATATAGAAAGCTATCATGGAACCAGACATTTCTTTATATCGTGCTGTAATTTAGTCTTAGTTTATTTCACCCTATTAGGCCTTCCACAATCTCCAGCCCTAGGGCTGCCACCACATTTCCTATTTGGTAGAGGCTCTCAGGGTATAATGAACTTCATCAGCATATGGATATCAGGTTCCAAACTGAGGGGTTTTTACACAGATGTCAAAAAAGACAAGAGATAAGGCCATCAGTGGAGGGGGCAGCACACAAAGAATGACTAAGGGCTTGACTGACCTAATAAAATTGATTGGGACACTTTGCTCAGGAAGCTGAACAAAAAAAGTTACAAAACTGTGCCTCCAATGTCCATAACCTCACAGAATGTCCAAAAGGAGACCACGGCTGATGATTCTGAATGCTGCTGAGATATCTAACCAGATGAAGAGTGCAAATTCCTACATCAATCCAATGCATGTTTAGAATCACAATCTTTTTAAAAAAAATAGGTTATCATTTTAGGGGGCAAACTGGAGAAGCAGCAAAGTTATTAGTCATCAAATAATTTTCTCTGAAATGCCATTAGCATCTCTACTTGCTTTTTTCCTGTCTCTTGATGACTTATTTTGTGATAAAGAAGGAAAAAGCACATGCTGGGTTGGGCTGAAAAAGAAATAAGACAATTTACCATTTGTTCTTCCTATTTATCTGTTGTTGTTTTTTAAAAACTTAAGCCAGGAAAGAAATAGCAAACCCCAATGGCATTTTAGAAATCTTTGAATCACTAACTACCCTCCAGCAATCCATTTGGTTCTTATTTTCTCAGCTGAAATTAGATGGGCAGTCCAGCACTGCTTAGCCTTTATGTTAATGATGTAGTACTTTCTAAAAAAATAAAGCTAATGTTTTCTTAGATAGGTAAAATATCATTAAAATGTTTTGCTGGGGGGGGGGGGAAGGCTGCTGAGAGATTCATTGCTTCCACAGGGAGTCCTCCTAAGGGCAGAATTCAAAAGCTAATGTATAACTATTCCGTATTTCCCTTATTAATAATTCTTTTGGCAAGAAAGCAGTAGTACTGGTAGAAAAAAAATAAGTTCAGACTCTTCCCACTCACAAATTCTATAATTAGGTTAGACATGTCCAGGACAAGCTTTGTCCTAGACTTTCTTTAGTTATGTCATCAAATGTTTCCTCTACATTTTGGGAATCAAAAGCTAGAGCTCCTGGCTAAATTTGGATTCTGCCTCTAGTCTGCAATTTACAGGTAAAATTTATTTCCATCTGCAGCATGAAATAATACAGATCAAAGCCACATTTATAACCATGGTGAATATAGTTCTCTTTCACAATTCAAGCAAAAGGACTCATGAGCCTATAAAAGCCTTGGAATTGATACAACTTTCTTTAAAAATACCCCACTGGGAAAAATATTTATTAAAGTTATATTTTTAATAAAAGCAAAGACGACTTCTAATCATGATTACGGTAATTCCACTGGCAACCAACCGAATGCAGAATTCCTGGGGCTATCCTGTCTATTAACTAGCAACATATGTATCCTTATAAGTGGCAAAAGGGAAAGATAGGCTAAAGGGCACAAGTGCTTTCTTCATGATCACTAAACTGCAAATTCATGAAAGTTGTCCTCAGGAGAACCAGAGTCATCCTGCATAGCAAAGAGAGAAAGGGAAATAATTTGTTCCCACTGCAAATAAAAAACTTTATGGTAGTTTCTTCTTCAAATGATTCAGTGTAAGTCATTCCTTTATAGGATGATGTAAAACATTTCCTCATATTTTTAAAAAACAAATACAAACATGCCTTCTACTCTACATGGGATCTTTGCAAATTTCTTCTTGTGGAGGGAAAAAAAACCCTTGTAACCAGGACTCCAGCCTGTTCTTTTCTGCACCACCTACCCTCACTCTACCTGTCAAAGAAACATAGAATTAGCCATGAAGAACTTATATCTCAAAGGAAGGTATAATCATATGATAGTTCTAAAGAATAATAAGATTGCTTCAAACTTTCCCTATTCATTAGGATACGGCATTACTTAGTAAACTGAACAGAGGATGACATTCTCAGTGTTGCCCTCCTCCACTAGTGACACTACTTATGACTGTTGTGCCCTTTCCTGACAAAACTACTGACGTACCTTGCTGCCACATGATCACACACAGCATATCGGTGAAAATTCGCTACTGGTTTATGTATCTATGCCAAATGAAAGAATCAGAATGTGCCTGGTTAACACCCGTGCCTTGCATGAAGAAAGGACTAGATTCAAACCACCATCTCCCAACAGGACTAAGGAAGACATTTGTCCAAAATGTCTGGAGGGCCATGGTAATCAGTCTGTAGAAACAATCTGAAGGTTTAGGGACTAATGACCTAGTGTATTGATGGCAAAACATTTTTGGCTGCAGTGCCAAAAGCGGGGGGAGCACTGAGGGAACGTACGCCGGCATGCCACACCCATAATTCTTTGCCCACACGCTACCCATTTATGAGGAACCATACATACGCGCGATCAGCGACCACCAGCCCTCCGCTTTTGCCGTGTTTTTTTCGCCTTCCCCAGGCTCCAGAGGCTTTCTAGGAAGCCTTCCCTGAAGGCTCCGGAAGTCGAAAATTGGGCTTACGTACAAACTGGAAGTCACCATTCCCGAGCTTCTGGGTTCCTCGTAGGGCCATTTTTCGACTTCCGGAGGCTTCCATGAAGGCTCAGGAGGGCAAAAACCAGCCCTACGAGCAAACCGGAAGTGACTTCCGGTTTGTCTGTAGGCCGTTTTTCACCCTCCAAAGAAGCCTCCTGAAGGCTCCGGAGGGCAAAAAAGGTCCTATGAGCAAACCAGAAGTCTGTTCCTGAACTTCCAGTTTGCCCTACAGACAAACCGGAAGCCTCCGGGGGATGAAAAACGGCCTCAAAAGAAGGCCGAAGTCAGCTGGCCAGCGCGCGCATGCACACTGGCCAGCTGACAGGGCAATGCCTGGTGTGCCCTGACAAATGGCTCTGAGTGCCATCACGGACCTAGTGTATGTTTCTATAATACATAATTTGAGTTCTCATTCCATCTTATATGTATTTTCAGACCCAGAAAAATATTGTTTTTCTATTTAATTTTAATCGTTAATATGTTCCAAGGGTTGAACTGCATTGTCTCAGTGTCCTGAAATTAAAAGTTTCCCAAATGTTTAGAATAGTGAGACCATTCCATGTAATATTCAAACTTCTACTTTATTTATAAGCCAAGTTGTAGAAAATCTATTTTTTAACAAATTGGGGAGACATTTGTCGAACTATCCCTAACATCCCAGAACACCTGTTGCCTTTGGAGTGGAGTATTTAAAAACAAGAACCAGATAATACTTTCTCTGGTAATTATAAGATGGTAAACAGAGGGGTACAGAAAGCAAAGGAAGCAATACCCAAAGTACCCTGCAAAATTGATTGAGTTATCAATATAAATTACATTTCAGGTGCTGGGGAAGTCCTAGACTAGCTGCATCTGTAGTTTAGAATTTAAATCCGAAGCATCAGAAGAACCACATAGAAAACTGGAGTGGCTTTATCATAATGCAGGGGTGTCCAAACTTGGCAACTTTAAGACTTGTGGACTTCGACTCCCAGAATTCCCCAGCCAGCAGAGCTGGCTGGGGAATTCTGGAAGTTGAAGTCCACAAGTCTTAAAGTTGCCAAGTTTGGACACCCCTGTCATAATGGGATCACAACTGTCTGTAGCTGTACAGCCTGAAGTGGGAGAATACTCTGGTTGGGGGTTGGGGGTGGGAGGTGTTTGATACATTCAGTGAAACAATGAATAAGATTCCTTCCACAGTCAGTCATAGAAATGCATTATTACAGCACTTTGCTGTTCCTGTCCTCTGAAGGGCCATAACGTAAACCAGGCACCTTGTTTACACAGTAGTTAATCCTTCAAAGAACGGAAAGAACAAGGCATTATAAAAGTCTTTCCAGCACTAGGAATCTTATATCTTGTTTCAACACACACGCACACACAGAGACCAATTCAACACTATACTAACAAAACAGCGTTTACTAAAGCTTGTGGACTATTTTTTAAATTAATTCCATCTAACCTTTTCATTGTACACTATTTATTGACCTCTATTTTGAGAATCCAAGGAAACTCCAACAGAAGGCTGAAGTTTATGCAATATGGATTATGAAAATGTGTACTGTATATTCAAATTTCCTGAAACCTGAGTAGAAATTGAAAAAATAGTATCATTATAAAGTAAAAGATCATTACTGAATATGGATGAAGAATTTCTTACAAAATCCATATGGTTCAATAAATGTTTCATATGATGCTTGGATCTGATCCTGTATATTATTTCATCAGTTGATCTTTATTAATATGGTGCTTGTTATGCTTAACCTTGTTTTCAGTCTCCTTCACCTCTTGGTTGCTTGCTTTTACTCCATTTTTCTTTGGGATAATTTTCAATTTTATGCCTGTTTATTTCAGCCTACAGCAGTTTCCAAGCTGAACAGCAGGCCCTCTGCTGGAGAATAACAAAAAGAAGCAAAAGAGACCCAGTAAAACTATTTTTAAAATCTCTTACCATACCCAGACTTAGAAACTAACCTTCATTTTCAACATTGTAAAAACACTGCAGCAATTAAGTACCTTGGAATTAGAATTATTAAAGCCTCTCAGGCAGTGAAAGAGGAGGGCTAATAGAACAAGTTGATCAATTAAACTCTACTCCACTGAGAAGACTGTAAACAAAACTTTCCCGCCTACAGAGATGAATCATTGGGGCAGTCTTTGGCTCTGTCTTCAACTTTTTAATCCAACTTTTGTCAAAAGTGTTGATGAATAATAACAGAAGAATAATGAAGAATGAAATACTGATATATATTTTTTGCCAGAATCACTGGGCGTTTTGCGATCAGTATTCTCTCTGAATGTCCTCATTCAGCAGTACTTCCTAAAACATCTGTCTAGAAATTAAATTAACTGGCAGAATGGAGGCCAATTCAGGTTGGACAAGAGAGACCCAGGACAATCCTGAACTTGGTAGCCCCAAACATTTTCAGTTTGAATCCTCATCCCTGATAAAGGGATTTTATCAACAAGCATAAAGCCTAAATGTGCTTGGTTACTTTTTTTAGCCATGATCACAGGAACAACTGTCTCCCCCCACTCCCATTGCTGAATAAACTGCTAGTAGAAAAACTGGGCAAACTGAGTCACAAAACTAAGAAACCTGGTCCTAAATGTAGCAGGGAAGTTCTCTCCTTTGTTTTCTTGATATCCTTATTTTTACCAGCTACCCCAGCGGGATTTCCAATACCTTAGAATAGGGAAAACTCAAGAGTTTTCTGAGAAAGCCTCAGAAAATTCTCTTCTCTTTTCCTCCCACATTTCTCAGCTTCATTCTTCATCCAGTTAATCTTGTATAGGTTTTACTCACTAATACAGAGGAAGTAGGTAACTGCTCAGAGGATTTCCCAGATCCCCTTCCTCTTTCCTACAAGCTCTGAGTAGGATGGGTGAGTGGCCTACACTGAGGAGAAAGGAACACCAACTCAATGTAATGAATGAATGTATGTAATGAATCTCTAATGAAAACTGCTTAGAATGTCAGAATTCGTTGTAGAACAGTCATTTTCAAACTCAACTATTTCACTAATGTTGCTGAAATGCAAATTAGTAGGCAGGTAGAGACTGCTTTTTAATGCAAAAAAGTCTCATTAATATGCCAGCTTTTAAGATCAGTTACGGAATCCCAAAGGAGTTTATAAGGCTTGGAAAATCAGCCTAAAAAAGAAGCATAAAGTGAGTTCTATCATAGGAGACATTTACACAGGCCCGAATTCCTGCTCCACTTGTCATTCAGCTTGAAGCCACAAGATGTGGGCTATTTAGTTCTACTGGAGCAGAATCTAATTCTGCCGAGTGGGCAGATTAAAAGGTATTAGCCTGGTGGAGGTTCCAAGCTTAGTCCTGGCACCTCCTCTCACAATAGCTGGTGGTCATAACTGGCTTCTTCTTTTGCCTTGGGCCAAGGATAGCAGCTGCCAGCCAGGGAAGGCAGTATTGAATTTGCTGACTTTTTGATCCACAAATAATTTAGCCTCAGAATTAGAAGTGATGAACAATCTGGGGAAGGAGCCAGAATGCCAGCAATATCTTGCTTTCGTAGAAGTACCTTAATCAGATTGACCACCCCCATCCTTGAAATAGAAAAAGAAAAAAAGGTCTGCTGGAAAACTGAAGTATTAAAGTGTTTCCCGTGGAGAACATATAATAATCTCTTCTGCACAGGAACCGCTGAGGAAAAAAATCTATTTAGTCAAGAATGGGAGAATCTCCTTTAACTGGGGATCTGTCCCTACCTTCCTTGGGGTTTCTCATTAGAAGAAGAACTCCTTCGTTTGCTGGACCCAGTCCTCTTTTTTTAAACCAGGAATGATGGAAGATGCATTATAAGGACAATTGCTGAGTCCCAGCAGCTACATTTTAGAAACAGATAATGTACCTATTGATTCTTTGAGCAGTCTGCAAATCCCTTCAGAAGATGACTAACACCTGCTCTGGGTTCATACTGCACATAATTTTAAAATAATTAGCTGGGTTTAAATGTCAACCATTAAGGCAGACTAGCCCCAAACCTATTCCTTCAGGCAGAGCAGAAAATTAGTGTTCCCAGTTTAAGGGGGAGCAGGAATCAGGGAAATTATTACGAAAATGATAACATTTTCATTTAACAAGCTGCTGTTAGATATGACAGCCTATTATTAACATTCATGCCTTCCAAACTACTATAGTATTACCTGTAGCAACAATTCTTTCTACCTAGTGAAATGGCCCTGTTTTGTTGGAATATGGATCACCTATCTTTTGTTTTAATAGGGTTTTAGGCCCTAGTCAAGGATCTTCTGAATAAGCTATTTAGATCCCTTAATAACTTATCTATAGCTTCTGCCTGATTTAAAATAAGGTATTTCAAATAAGTATGCCCAAATTAGTTTGTACTTGACAGAAATTTTAGTCCCTGTTCCTCAAGTGGACTACTGCTTAAGTGGACATCACAGTGAACTCTCAAAAGGAAGCAGAGTTTTAAGGAATAAACATCTTCTAATTGTTAAATCAGGAGTTCCTTCAAATCTTCTAACTTTTTTCTCATTTTATTCTAGGCTATTGATTATTGCTGCAGGTTTCCTTCTCACAGAGACATCACAACTTTCAAGAAAAAGGACTTAAACATTTGTCTATTGGGCCTAAATAACTTTTCAAGGAAGAGAAGCTCATTCCTATCAGGATTAATATCTACCAATCTTAATACTTCACAGTAACTTAACATTAATATCTAATGATTTATAATATTTCTATAGGGATAGTGTCCATTATAAGCTATACATAAAAGGACAGGTGTGAAATTTGCTATTATCCTTATTTTCCTTAACACTCAAAGGAAATATCTTTCACCTCTTCATTTTTAGAAGTGAACATTGGGTATATAAGCAGCTAACATATTTTACCGTGCAGAAGAGCCATTTCTAAAAACCAAATGTAACCAATTCACTTACATTTAATAGATTAACATATTTAACCTTTGTGCATATGCATACACATGCACGTAAAAAGTTCATTTAGAATCCTGGAAATTGTTGTTTTTATTTTTAAGGAAGGAAGTTTTTTCTGATTATTGATAGAGAAAAATCCCAGTCTGCCAAAAAACCGTACTTAAGCAAAGATTTCAATTTGTTTTTCAATTCATGTGTTTACAATTTTTATCTTCAGTATCACACTTAGACATTATACAGCTGAAGGTAACAACTCAGAATAAGAATATAATTCTACAGGGTAGAACAAGAAGCAATGGGTGGAAACTAATCAAGGAGAGAAGCAACTTAGAACTGAGGAGAAATTTCCTGACAGTGAGAACAATTAATCAGTGGAACAGCTTGCCTCCAGAAGTTGTGAATGCCCCAACACTGGAAGTCTTTAAGAAGATGTTGGATAGCTATTTGTCTGAAACGGTATAGGGTTTCCTGCCTAGGCAGGGGGTTGGACTAGAAGACCTCCAAGGTCCCTTCCAACTCTACTATTGTATTGTATTGTATTGTATAATATATAATGCCATGTCAATCAGCTGTGTGTGGATGTTTCATGGAAATGAAAAGCAAATTACAATCAGCTTGTATAACCAAACTATGATGATGAACTGCACACCACAATTCCAAATATATGAGAGAAAGATTTGGTGTTGGACAAGTTAATCTGTTGTAAAAGGCTTAAATTAATATATACATATCTGAATATTATGCCACTCATGTTTTATATCTACCAGTAAAATAGTTATGAATACATCAGACAGCAGCAACAAATTGAACACTACTTAAATAGATGGAAAGGTTCCCACAGCACTGAAACTCTTCAACTTTAGAATCATGTATTGTAATTTTAGATATAATAGCTGTGGTCTGCTAAAGCAGGGGTCTCTAACTCTTGGGCTGCGGCTCATTTGGCTGCTGGGCAAGCAGTGGGCAAGCGGGTGCACGCATGCAACTCCACTTCCGCAAGTGGCATGCATTTGTGCATGAAGCTTCATTTGCACAAGCGGTAGGTGCTCACGCTCATGCACAAAGCTCCATTCGCCGCTCACACAAATGGAGTTGTATGCCTGCTACTCATACAAAACTATCATGTCTTCTCTCCTTGGTCTGTCAAGCCGGAAAGGTTAGGGACCACTGTGCTAAAAAAACCCAATTCTAAGAGAAAAATATTATACTTCAGAGCCAGACCATCTTGCCACTAACATTTTATGCATCCCAATACCACTAATGATAACTAAGTGCTGCACCGTCACTTTTTACACATTGTTTCCATTATCTCTAAGATCTCTAGATTTCAATTTCCATTTAAACCTCATTTTGTCAATAAAATATATTTGGGGGAGGGGAGGTCCAGGAGACAGTAAACCAATGGATTCACCTCAGTGTCACAGATGTGTTTATTGTATTATCATCAACCGTATCATTCTTCTGGACTAAGTGGAAGACACTGAATTATAGTAATTTCAATCACTTTCATGTGACTTTTTACAATATACGGTCCATCTTGTTTCCTGTATTATTTACTTCTAACCTTTGATGACAGGAAGTTCTGTATTTCTTCTTTCCTCCATTTAGCAAAAGGAGTGATGGAGGCAATATTTGACATCTTGTAACAGCAACTGATAACACTATAAGGGCCTAAAAACTAAAGCTGAATCCTGGCCAGATTTCCAAAATTTGATTATATATGCAACTCAGAGTGGATATTACATAGCCTCTATATGTTGATGAGCTAGTATAATTCCAAGGAACTCCAGTCTGCATGGTCAGTAGAGAGAACCTAGAACTTAGAATAACTTTATTGTCACTTTGAATGTACATTGACTGACAAACATTAAAATTAAATTTCATTGCATACAGTTCTCAAAGGGTCATCACCTCCAACATACACTACATAAACATAAATAAATAAATAAATAAAAATTATGCATATACCCACATATAATATATGCATTGGATGGGGAGCTGCTAAGAAAATGTTTCCTAATTGTTAGTTCAAATACAGGTGGAAGACTGCAAATTGGGTCAGAACTTCTAGATCTCGCAATATGAAGTACATCTTGCCAAGACCTGAACTTCAGGATAGTTTCTGAACAAAACGAGTGACAGGATTGACCTTTTCAGGCACAAATGACATGATGGCTGGCTCACATGAGCCTCCTCCAAAGTTATGTTTGCCATTTCAAAACTTTTTTCAAGTGCTCTCTGATGAATATAGACAGGCAGTATTTCTCTATTGTGGCGTCCTGCATTTGGATTGGTCTTCTCAGGTAGGTTCAGTGTGAGAATTGGCCAGCCTGATTTCAGTATCAGACTAAGACTTTCCAATTGCTTATTTTTCTAGTCTATCAGCTAGTTGGTTTTAATCTGGTAGTTTTTACTACACTCCACGGTTTTTGTAGTTTCATTTTATAGTCTTCTGCTGTATTGTGTTGTGCAATTATATTTATGTTTTTATCATTGTTGCATTTGTTTTATGATTTCCAAAGCTACCCTGAGACTTCAATGCCTGCAAGGAAGCATATAAATCTTTACATAAATAATCATAGGATGAAAATGTCATTCTGAGAGATATTGTTTGACATCATTCAGCAATCTATAATCTCTTTTTAGAGCTTCCCATGTTAATCCCAGAAGCCATGCACCTTCCATCTAAAATCAAGAGTTTTTGCTAACTGAAGAATAGCTGTTAGAGGAATTTGCTTTCATTTACCCAACCATACTAGGGAAAAGTACAAACAATGAACATAAGAATGTACAATAAAGCATCTTCCAGAGGTTATAACCAGATCAGACTCAAATTATTCTACTTCCACATATTATGCAAAGACCTAGATATCAGGAGAAGCTCCAAGGCTGGAATAGGTAGATGGAAAGAAGAGGATGACCAACAGCAAAGTGGATGGACTAAATTACAAGGGTGATGAGTGCACTATTGGAAGACCTGAAAGACCCATATATAGGGATGAATTGTCATGGACAAAATCTATCTATATGGTCACTAAAGCTCAACCGCAACTTGATGGTACATAATCAATCAAAGATGGTACGACCACTATATCCCGAATTTTCAGTATGTTAAATATGGGTCATGGGAATTAAGGCTGTAGTAAGATCTGGATGATAACATATTGCTCAGTTCAGCTTTAATGGATTCTGTCATTATAAGAACATGCTTTGTTTTTATTGAGGAATTTAATGCATATTGATTGCTATTATTTTCATACTGCTACAGTAATGTTTGATGTTTTGGTTCTATGAAGAACTTCTAATCTAAATTTCCCCAACCTTCAGATATGTTGGGATTGTAACTCCAATCAGTATGCCTTTAGAGAGAATTTTCTCACTACATCTAGAGGGCATCAAAACTGGGGAATTCTGTTTTAATCTTTCTGAAATATAAAACAAGCTGTTTTGGTGACATCTAAGATACCCATATTTATGATTCTAATTTCTCTTTTGCATTTTTAACCATTATTTTATATTAATTCTCTGACCAATCAAAAACATATTAATAAGTAAAAACGTAAATGATTATTAAGATACAGGGAAAGACAGAAGCATTACAGACTGTGTTTAAATTAGAATAGCAATGAATAAATAGAACTATGACAGCTTAGCTCACTATACAGAAAGTAACCATGTTACTTTGGAAAGTGATTGGTAGCAAAGTTACTTCAAGATATTACATTTATTACCAAGAGTGCAAATTTCCGATTACTTAGTAAACATTTTCAAAGATGGTGAACTCCACAAATAGGAATGAGAAAAAAATATTTTCTGCTTCTAAGGACAACTTTTAGCTGAAGAGGACACTTACTCTTAAAGGTTAACTAAAGCACAGTATTGCTACTAGTAATTTCCTATTCTCCTCAATATTTATGTAGTTACTTTACAGATGTCTATGTTGGTATTCATCTTGACTCAGAAATAGGCAACATTGTTGGACAGGTGGACATATATCACAGTCAAATGGCTATGATAGACATAATGTGCAGTATCAATATAGATCAAATGTTAACCCTCTTAGTCTGTCAGGATGCTCCCTACCAATTTACTATAATTTATTTTTCTTGGCACATAAGCTGTCTCAAACTAAGTACTGAGTTGCACCCATCCATCATTTTTTTTAATTTTCTAAGAATATCTAAAGAGTTTGTGAGATGATAAAGTGCACTGTTTTTTTAAATAAAAAATATCTGAAACAAAACTGATATGCAGCATACTAAGATAATGATATCAACCTCTCATTATCAAAACATTCCAATTTCTTTTTCTTTCTTTCTTTATATTATTCTATGTAAACACTAGAAATTTAAGTGATAAATGTGGGTTGCTATCAAAGGAATACCTGTATCATGTTCCTATTTCATTCATTTTAACTTGATACCAAACATAAAACAGAAACTAAAGCCAACTTTTAGTTCCAAGAGACATGCCACGTTGACTAAGAACTTCAAGAGGTATTGTGGATTAAGATAATGGATTTGACCAAAGTGAAAAGAAGGCATGTTTTCTACATTTTTCATAGGAATATAATAGAGACAGTTTCAACAGGTGCAAATTTTCTCATTATTGTATTAATGGTAAAATTCCTTCATGTTCTCTATACCTAAGTATCATAATAAGAGGATTAGTAACTACCTAAAGATACATTCTAATGATAATCTTATGGAACAAAATGAATAAATAAAACTAGTTTCTAAGAAGCAAGTTTTTCTTCTTGGTTTTAACTGATTTGATTATTAAAATTCAAGTTGAACTTTCTTACAGAAGAGCAAAACTAACATCTTTACACACTTTTCCACTAAGTGTCAATTATGCTTCCACCTAAGTACCCAGGAAGTGTTTTAAAGTCAAAAATTCTTAGCACCAATGATAGACTGAGCAAATAGTACTGTATTCAATTAACAACCAAAAGCCTTAACTTTTAAGTTTGATCTTATTTTTGGTAAGTTTGGTGTTATTTTTCAATAGACATTAGATTTAATGATTTCTGAAGGAGCAACTTTTTTTGCTAACCAAAGGCTACTGGGCATAAGATTAAGATCATTTATTAATAGAGTACATTCAAAGTTTGACTTTTTAAAAATGTGGCTAAGGACATATTCAATCTCCACAAACTCAAACTTCAAATGCAATTTTCATAGACTAATTTCAACATATAGTTGTGTTGGTTTGATAGATCATTAAACTGTCTATTTCACTTAATATATTGATAATTTAATAGTATACGGACATTTGCTGTGTACATTTTTAAATTTTCAAGAGTAAAAAGTAAAGAGATGAATTCATATTCAAGACATAATAACAATAACAACAAAAGAACTGTGGAAAAAGAAAGCAAAGCTAGTAGTAGGTGCCTTGCTACAATCTCACATCATTTGGAGCCCTTCTTGAACACCATCAGCATTGCCAAAAATCACCATGAGTCAATTGCAAAACAGTTTTACTTGGAAGGGCTTACATTCTGTAACAATGCCCTTAACAACATCTAATAACAACATCTGCCTATCCCAGATTCTTGAGGAGGACTTTTGACAGGTGGATAATTCCAAACACAACCAAACATTTGGCTGACTCTGTGACCAACCATAACAACACCATCAAATCATGTAAAGCAGGGGTGTCCAAACTTGGGAACTTTAAGACTTGTGGACTTCAACTCCCAGAATTCCCCAGCCAGCCATGCTGGCTGGGGAATTCTGGGAGTTGAAGTCCACAAGTCTTAAAGTTCCCAAGTTTGGACACCCCTGATGTAAAGAAACAGTTTCTAGGTACCGCTGAGGTTTTTTTCCCAGTAAGAAGGTTTTATTAATTAAACTCTAAAGTAAGGAAGGAAAGTAATGAATACTGAAATGAAAACAATGCTTGAAAAAAGCAGGGATAATGAAGTCTCATTCTGAGGAATGGGATAGTGATACAGCAGGGAAAAGATAAGATAACCAAAGAAAACTAGCTGAGGGACAAATGGAAACGGGTAAGAAATTAATTTAGTACTATTTCTAAATAACAAAACAATACACTAAGCAACATGTTATATTCCTATTAAAGTATTCATAGTTCCTTGAAAAGAAGAAAAAATATGAGTGTTGAAAGGGTGGAGGGCATTAAGAATATGCAGGGCTGCCCAGTGAGTGCCAGTGTGGCGCTCCCAAAGTCCACTGTGCTAGAATAGAAGGTATTATTGGAGCATCAAGGAGGGTTTAAGCTATCATCAGGGATTAGAAATAAGTCCCACTGGGGAAGACAGCACCAAGTGAGAATGTGAGCATTTCCATGAGATTTAAAAACAACACTGAATGGTGACTAAAAAAAAGTGGGTAGAAAAAAGTTTCTGGACAGAAGGTTCAAGAATTCAGAAACAGGACAAAAAACTGCAGGTGAAATGAAGTTGACACAAAGTGTTGGGGAGGGGGGGACAGGACAAAAGGAAATACTGGAAAGAAGAGACAAGGATACTAAAAAATAAACTAGATAAGCAGGTGAGTTTCACTAAGAAGAAAGGATAATACTCTTAAAAAGCAGTTCGACCTGGACTAATCTGATTGGGAATTATAAAAGGGGAAAGATGTATTGGGGGAGGAGCAGATGAATGAGAGCATGGGACAATTGGGAGCCACTTCTAGCTTCCAAGTCAGATTCTAACCCTTTACTGTCTTTCCTTTCTGGAATTCCCTGTTCAGAAGACTGAAGGTCCCACCCAGCAACACCAGTTCTCCACAACAATCTGTCCAGAAAGCTGCCCATAGTTTGTGAGGGAGATCTAAGTGTCCCCTATGGCAGAAAATGAGGTGTGAGCAAGGAGAAGGGAGAACAAGCTTCATCCCAAAATAGAATAGAGGAAAAGCCTCCAACACACACACAGACACAATTTCACTCTCATCATCCTTCAGTCATCTCGCATCAGAAAAATAAGATGGGCAAGAGGGCGTTCGGGACAGGACCCATGAGTTGGGAGGCAAGTTCCCTTATAAAAAGGGACCATCTCCTCTTTTTGGTAGCGGGGAGCTGCCCACCCACCTCCCCAACAAAATGACAGGGAGGGAAGAGGAAAGAGAGATGGTGGCAGGAGAAAACAGCAGAGCAGCAACGACGAGACGCTTTCGGAAGGAATGCCTACCGCAGGCAAAGTGCAAGCCTGTGAGGGAATGCAGGGAAGGGGGCAGGCAAACCGGGTGGAAGAAAACGCCTCCGAGAAGGGAGGAAAGAGCAGCCCGCGTATCCGCGGGCGGGCATAGAGGGGCGGGAGCGATTCGGTAGCAGAGATGCAAAAGATGAGACGCCCCCGAGCAGCCCTTTGGGAACAGAGAGAGTTTGAGAAGGTAAACAACAGCCACGCCCCCTACAGTCCTCAGCTCCACCGCGCAGCTCAATCGCAGCCGCTGCCTGTACATTTCCATTCCCGAATCTCTCTGGATCCCCCAGCGGCGTGACTCTCGTCCTCGCTCCCTCCCTTTCCCCCCCCCCCCTTCACCACCACGAAGCCCAGCCATCCTTCGCTAGGTTACGGCGCGGCTGCAAAAGCCATCAGCGCCCCAGAGAAGCTGATGCCATTCAAAGCCCCGTGGGGCTCTCCCACCCTAGCCGAAGACTGCGCTGCTTCTTCTGCTTGCCTCCTGGGCGCATTGTTTATGTCTGTGGCAGGAGCTTGGCAGGAACCCCACAACCTCAGCACGTGAGAGGAGCCGATCATGTGGGTGCACCAGCTTCAAGACAGGCAAATGCTCCAAAACGTGCTGCGTCTCAACAAAAATGAAACTCCCGTCTCCCAATTGCCTCGCGATCCCCTTTTGCACGACTTAACACACACACGTTATTCCCCACATGCAACGCACATTGGGGTTTTTTTTAACCCTCCAACACCACCACCCCTCTGTCCTGGGTTCATATTCTGGAACCCTATTTTTCCTCTCGGTGTCCTCTTTCCCCGCCCTCCCCCCGTTTGGTCTTAAACTGGCGAGTCCCTTTTCCCCCCTCACCCCCTTAAGACCTTCTGGGGTTACCTCTGCCGCAGTCATTAATCCGAGGCACCGTTTCCCGAGGCTTCCGTTCCTTTAAAAAGTTGTTGTTTACATTCCTGCCGCCTCCCTTTTAAAACATGACTGACCAACATGCGCAATCAATCTCTAAAAAACGCTGCACATCCCCCCCCCTTCCTTTGCAGGCAGTACAGTCAGGGAGCAGTAAAACAAATGCAAGGAGGGAAGGGAGAGAATAGAGAGGAGCTGCAAAACCCGGGGGGGGGGGATAGAGCAATCCTCCACCCATTTTACCTTGGCTGGGAGAGAATGTCCTCCCAAGAGTTGAGAATCTCCGTCGGGCTACCAGAGAGGAGTAAGCGAGAGATGCTCCAGAAATGGCAACGCTTACGGAATCTCCCTTTGCAAAGATCAACCCGGTACCATTGCGGAGGGGGAGAACGACCCCTCCTCGTAGGATCCGAAGATGATACCCTCCCCTTTCAGGAGTAGATACAAAGTAACTCCATAGATGCATTTAAAAAAAAATCCAAAGAATTCCTTCCAGCTGAGATGGCCGCTCTGTGCAAAATCCAGCAAGCCCTGCGTGCGTGTTTCTGTTTCTTTTAAAAAAAAATCTAGACTTCTTTCCGGATCTTTGTGCAATTGCCCGAACGTCTGCGCCTAGTCTTTTTTATTATTATTATTTAATCCCCTCGCTGGCGAAGAACGGACTTCTCCGAAGGAGTGTATAAATTAAGACTGATGCTGGCGAGTTCGCCCCTCGCCCCCCTTCTCGCAATTTCTTCTTTTCTTGCTTGTTGTTTCTCCCTCCTGACGAGCAGCAGGTCCAGGTGCAGCTGCAGACGTGGGTCCCATCCCTGATTGTGCTCGGCATGTGTTGCCTCCCACCCCGGCGCACTCTTCGCCCACCCCCTCCCTCCCCTCTCCTTGTTTTCACCCCCCTCCGGTGCGCCGAGTCCCCATCTCTTGTCTTTCTGGTGCCCTGGGCAGCTGGAAAAGGCTCGGGTTGCACAGGCGGAGTCGCTTTTCCCTCGCGCTCTCCCTCCCGAGCCTGCTCGGGTCACTTTCGCAACGATCTTCAGCCTCGCGCGCTCTCACAACAGTGGCGGCGGTGCATGCACAGATCACAAGAGCGGCAACACTTTCTTCGCTTCCTCCGCTTTTCATACGCACACACACACCCCCAACCCGGTCTCCTCTCTCGCGCCCCCCCCCGCCCGTCGCCGCCGCCGCGAGCGCTTTCACCTCCTCGAAGCTATGCAAAGGCGTAGCAGCTAAGCCTGCTGCTGCTGCTGCAACCTTACGAAAAATAACCTTATACTTAACAAAATCTTTTGGCGCCATATTAATGACGTACTTCAAATTTGCCATTTCTTCCTGCGTCAACTAGACGTTTCTTACAAATAACAGATGAGGTGCAGAGCGGAGAGGGCGAGCGCAGGAGTGAGGGGGAGGGGGGTAAAAATGGGAGAAAGACCCTCGGACCGATTGTTGTTTTTTTTTAATTAAAAAACCCAAAAAACCTCGCATGGGGGGGGCGGGGCGAGCGATCTCCTCCGAGTAGACGTGCACGAGGAGCGGGCAGGGGGCAAAGTAACCGGGGCAAAATGTAGATGGGAACGACATTTGCTCTCCCGCGGATCCCAAAGTTATTCGGCGGCGAGGCGAACGGTGGTTTGTGGAGGGAAACGGTTCTCCGGGATCACCTTGGGCTGAGATTAAGCTGGCTTTAAAGCACTTGCTCCTTTATGTTTTAGGAGAGGTGCCAAGCGGGCGAAAAGATCGGAGCAAGGTCGCTTTTCCTCTCCCCGCACCCCCTCCCCACACTTCGTCCCATGAAGCCAGGTTGCTATGTTCCGGGCAGTCTTTCTTTTCTTCCCTGGGCTTGCTCGCTCTCTTCAGGGCTTCTGGAAAGAGGCGAGGGAAACGAAGTTTGCGCCGTTTTGCACAGGAAGAAAAAGCCCCAGGGCCGCCCTCCTCTACTTCTCGACTTGACCTTGTCATGCACAAACAATGCACTTAAAGCCGTGTGGCTGGGAGGGTGTTTGTCTGTTTCCCTGTGGCGGCAGCGGCAATTGAGAACTGCTCCGACATCCAGCTGGCCACACCCACCGCTGCTGCTTTCGGCAGGCACCGACTTCCAGAAGAAGGGCGATTAATTCACCCTAGAGAGGAAAAGAGCGGGACAAGCAGCCTACCTGACCGGCTCCCGCCCGCTCCAGACACCAGTCTCTAGCCCTGGATGGCATCCTTTGCAAACCCCCGCTGTCCGGGAACTTTGGTAGCCTTTTCTCAGTGGCCCCATTCCTTCAGTCCCAGGGAGAACTTTTTTTTTCCTTTTCAGAGCTGGTATTGCTTGCTTGGGTTTTGGATTCAAGTGTTATCATTGCTACCAATTGTCACTCGATAGATTGGCATGTTTTCTAGCTGTGGAGGATCGCACTACATACAGCATGCGAGCATATCGCAGCTCTGACTGTAGCCTTACTGTTTGCAATTGGAGTCTATTCTGTTTTTTAAAAAACTTGCCTGTTAGTCCTCCTGTCTCTTGGCCTTTGCTCTTTTTTGGACAGTAAAATGAGAGGCGTATTGTGAAAACAAAGCAAAATTATATTAGTTACTGTATCCTAGGATTTTTGTTTTAATTGAGGTAAGCTTCCTGTCTTAAACAGCTGATGTGGGGTCCCTGGATAATGCTTCTCACAGTAATAATAGCTATGAACAAGAGTATCTGCTGGAAGAAGATAAAAAAAAGTCAGCATGGTATCCATTACCTTATGATCAAAGCCCTACCTTTTTTATGTGCATCATGACATATGTAATAACAGGTAGGAGCTTTGATTACATGATTATGACCACCATCCTGGCGCTTTTTTTTTTACCTCCTTACCGTGGACACCCTTTTTCCGCAGATATTGAAACATAATTTCAATACTAAAGGAAATCATAAACATATTTGGAGATCACAAGAATAAGGAAAATAATTTAAACCAAATTTGGCTTGCAGTATATTTGGAGCTATGATTTTCCCAGTTGCAATGTATGGCTGTGAAAGTTGGACCATAAGAAAGGCTGAGCGCCAAATAATTGAGGCCTTTGAACTATGGTGCTGGAGAAGACTCCTGCGAGTCCCTTGGACTGCAAGGCAATCAAACCGGTCAGTCCTAGAGGAGATCAACCCTGACTGCTCTTTAGAAGGCCAGATCCTGAAGATGAAACTCAAATACTTTGGCCACCTAATGAGAAGGAAGGACTCACTGGAGAAGAGCCTAATGCTGGGAAACATTGAGGGCAAAAGAAGGGGACGACAGAGAATGAGGTGGCTGGATGGAGTCACTGAAGCAGTAGGCATGAGCTTAAATGGACTCCAGGGGATGGTAGAGGACAGGATGGCCTGGAGGAATGTCCATGGGGTTGCGATGGGTTGGACACGACTTCGTAATTAACAACATATTTGGAGATAACTTTGAACAGACTAGAACCAAATGCTAAAACATAGGTTTCCCTCAAATAGGATATTGAATAAATACCAAGTATAGCAGGCTGTCATGTCTGTTACTCAGTCAATGCACTGTACACATAGATCATCTGTTACTAGGAGTTGAAAATGACTTGATGACACATCATCATCATCATCATCATCATATGTTTAAGCTTCTCCTGCCGTATTTCCTAATAGAGTGGTATTACGTGGATTGTGTGTATATACTTCCTTCTCTTTTGTCATGTTCTCATCGTGGCTAAATAAATAATAAATACATGGTCTGCCACCCCCCATCATTCAACCAGCTGTCCTGAGTGAGGACAAGGGAAGTTACATCATTGTAACTTGCATTGTTACATCAAGTTACAGGAACATCTTGTGGACAATCACTGAAAGAAGACTATTTTGGTTGCTGCATATATGTTTTGCATACCCCAGGATGTTATCAAGAGAATAAATGTCCATATTTTGTTTTGACTCCTTACTTTGAATTAGCAGGCTCTATTTTTATTAAAGATAAAGAGTAAAAATTCAAATTTTTTTACTACCGGTTCTGTAGGCGTAGCTTGGTGAGTGTGGTATGGCTTGGTGGGCTTGGTGTGGCTTGGAGGGTGTGGCGGGAAGGATACTGTAAAATCTCCATTCACACCCCACTCCAGGGGAAGGTTACTGCAAAATCCCCATTCCCTCATGATCAGCTGGGACTTGGGAGGCAGAGAATAAATAGGGGCAGGGCTAGTCAGAGGTGGCATTTACCGGTTCTCCGAACTACTCAAAATTTCCACTACCGGTTCTCCAGAACTGGTCAGAACCTGTGGAATACCAACTCTGGAACATACATACCTAATATCCCTTCCTCCTATTTCCCCCCAACAACCCTGTGAGGTTGGGTTGGCCTAGAAAGAGTGATTGGACTAACAACACCCACTTGACTTTCATGCCTAAATTGAGATTAAAACTCCTGGATTCTAGCATGGTTCCTTAACCACTAGATCAAATTTTGTGTGTGTGTGTGTTATTGAGTATATTATTAAACCATTAATATAGTACTCCATAATAATATCATTTAGAATTGTGGCTAAAAAGCTTCACTCTTAGAAATTGTCAAAATCAAGGAGTTGTCATAGACGTGTACATATATGAACATTAGTAGTTTACTATCATATATGTCAGGAAAAACAGAACATGTCTGTTGGGTCTCAAGTAAGAGAATAGAGAATTGTCATTGCAACATTGATAGATAATTTCTTCAAGATGTGTACCTCATTAATTCAAACAAATATAGCATCTACTTATTATAGGGATGCAGGTGATATCCAGGACATGAACTAAGATTCCCATTCTCAAACCCACTTTTTTAGACTTTGTTACCCAAATCTATTGTAACGTTGGATTCAATATCAGCAGACTGTTGGCCACAGATCAAAAGAAATGAATCACTGCTGTAGCAGGCTTACAGATAATATATCTTCACTCCAGTCTAAAGGCACATAGTCCATAACGGCTTGATGAAGACAACTTGTTAGTTTCTGAATGAGTATCCCAACTGGAAAGTCCCTTGTGCATATTATTTTGAGCCTTACAGTAGGATATATTTATAATTGACAAATAGGTATTACAGATGCACACAGTTGTGCAGCCACAGTTAACATATACCTCCTGGTGTGAGAAGAGAGAGATATCCCATCCTCAAGGTTGCAAACATGGAAGAGTAAAAAAAGAGAGCTGGAACATTCCTTAGGCACTGAGAAAGATAGTATTCAGAAAAGTCATAAATAGGCTCCTCCCTGATTCACTAAAATATAAGAGGGAGGGGAGAGACAGCTGAATCAGGCTTACAAGATTTATTACAGTAGTCTATCTAGCCTGTAACTTGAGTTTTTCTTGTGGAGTCTGTTTCCTGATCTGGACTATTCCATCAGGGACAAAGGATTCTTCTTCTAAGTCAATGGTTCTCAACCTTCCCAATGCCGCGACCCTTTAATACAGTTCCTCATGTTGTGGTGACCCCCAGCCATAAAATTGGTGTCTTGGTTCCTAAGTCCATCAAAAATATGTGTTTTCTGATGGTCTTAGGCGACCCCTGTGAAAGGGTCGTTCGACCCCCAAAGGGGTCCCGACCCACAGGTTGAGAACCACTGTTCTAAGTGGACTTCCTTTTTTTCTTTTTCTTTTTAAAAAGGGAAACTCCATCCTTGTTTCGTTTTATGTTTTTTGCTATTCATGTTATAGGAGGAGCTGCAACTTCTATTCCTGGGTTGGCAGGACTGTGGACTATTTATTTAGATAGATGGCAAATATGAAATGGATATAAAGTGGAATAAAAACACAATTCTTAACCCCTTTTCAGATGCCTATAGCAATTCTTATAGTTTCAGGAGAAGGCCGCAAAATGACTTACAAGAATATATGATACTTTTTTCCTTGTAAATTTTGTTCTAATTCATCTATGGAGATTCTTAATCATCAACATCGTGGTTGTCCCAAAGGTGCTTTTCAAAAGGAAACTGGGCTTCCTTGGTGTTTTTTTCCATGAAACATTTCACTTCTCATCCAAGAAGATTCTTTAGTTCTGACTGAAATGTTTTCAAGGGAAAAAACCAAGAAATCCAGTTACTTTTTGAAAAGCACCTTTGAGACTCGTTCTAATTCCTTGATTCATCTAATATTTCTAAAAGATGAACTAAGTGAGTAATCTGAGGCAATGCTTTTTACAACCTAACAAACCCTCAATTCTGTTTCAGTTATAGGATTGATATATCATGCTAGCTAGGTCAAAAGTTTTAATTTATGGTTTGTAAACCAGGAAGGCCTATTTCACACAGAAATGCTGGCTAACATTTCAGAAATGATCAGTTTCCGGCTTCTAGGAGGGCCTCCGGCCCAACCTTGGGCCCTTTTTTCACCCTCCCCAGGCTCTGGACGCTTTCCTGAAGCCTGGGGAGGGCGAAAACTGCCTCACCCAGCCGTCTGGAAGGCAAAAAATTAGCTGGCTGGCGTGCGCATTTCTTGCCAGCAGATATGGTTCTGTGTGCCACCTGTGGCATGCGTGCCATAGGTTCACCATCCCAGTGCTAAGCCATAGTAGCTGGGTTCACATGTCACACTAAATTCAAAACAAAACAAAACACATCATAGTTTAGTGCAATGTCTGAGGAAGATAGGTGGTTCAAAAATGTGCGAAGCAATCAATCAATAAATAAATATGTGAATCTTTATAGCATCTCAAAAAGGAAAGTAGTGGTCATTAGCATTCTGGTTACAGGTTGGTGATGGACATCAATTTTTTCTCCTGCTTTTCCTGTCTCAGGATCAAAGTCTTGCTTCTCCTTTCTTTACTCTGTATTCACTGAAAAGCAAGGGGGCAGAGATTCTTTATAGAACAGTACAAGAAGAACAGGAATATTTCCAGAACAAAGATTGTTCTGAAACTCTCATCATATATTCAGTCTATGTGTATGTGTTCATAAACCCTATAAATCTTCAGAGACATCTTGTCAAAGAAACTGAATCTATGGTAAACACTGATAAGCCTGAAACTTCTGACCCTTTAGAAATGAAGTATGCATGCATAACTGCCTCCAGAAGTTGTGAATGCCCCAACACTGGAAGTCTTTAAGAAGATGTTGGATAGCCATTTGTCTGAAACGGTAGAGTTTCCTGCCTAGGCAGGGGGTTGGACTAGAAGACTCCAAGGTCCCTTCCAACTCTGCTATTGTATTGTAAATAAGCAGCTATCAGAAAACTTTTGCTTTAGCTTTTCTAAGTTCATCTACTTCATTATTTGGAAATTGTTCCTGTTATGCCAATAGAAAGCAACAATGGTGTGCAGACTTCACTAGGAATTGTAGTGGATTTCTCTATTTACTAAAGTCAGAAAGGCAAAACAGTTTTGCAGTTGGAAGAAATATAATTTCATGGGATGAAGTCCACTCTGTTTTTGTTTAATTTGGATTTATTAAGTCCATGCTTCTTGTTCTGTTTGCTTATTTGCAAGAAATGTAGCCTTTTCATGATGAAGACACAATTGGAATTACCACATGTTATGGTATAAAGAGTTAATCTTTTATCAGATTTATATACATTTTAAAATTAGTACCGTAACTAAAGTTAGGTTTCTAAGAATCACAAATTTTTAAATTCTTCAATAAATATAACTCATTCTTCAATAAATATAACTGCTGCTGCTGAAGACTTTTACGTGTGTCAATCCCAATTTTTGCCTCTTTGATGCCTCCATTTATCTAGCAATCATCTATCTCAAAACATTGCATTATGGATTAGTATTGAAATCAGACTATCTAAATAGTATTAAAAATTATTTCAGGCCAATTTCTTGGGAGAAATTTTGTTAATTATTAATATTATAAGCAAAGGCATATTGGGAGGCTGAAAAATAAACCATGTCAGTTTTCATATTCTAGGATCAAATGCTCAAATGGCTTACTGGCCTAGAAGTTTTCTGTATTGCATTTACATAGTTGATAGTAACAGCAGAAGCCCAAGAAACAGAATAATATTAATTGAGAAAAGAAGGAAATTACAAAGCAAATATATGATCGTGTGGGCACCAAAAATGTTATTGCTAAGACATGATTTATTGATTGATTGCTTTGCACATTTTTGAACCACCTATCCTCCTCAGACATTGCACTAAACTATGATGTGTTTTGTTTTGTTTTGAACTTAGTGTGACATTTGAACCCAGCTACTATGGCTTAGCACTGGGATGGTGAACCTATGGCACGCATGCCACAGGTGGCACACAGAGCCATACCTGCCAGCAAGAAATGTGCACGCCAGCCAGCTAATTTTTTGCCTTCCAGACGGCTGGGTGAGGCAGTTTTTGCTTGAGTCAATCTTTGCTTGAGCCCCATGGATGTCCTCAGAAGTCCTGAATAATTATTATACAATGTAGGAACAAGAAGATCTTACCCACTTACTGTGCTGTTCTCCTCCTACTTGCTCCCCAGATATTTCTTTTATTTATGATTATATTTTTGTAAGAGTTCAAACAAGTACACATGAGGGAGGTTCCCCTTTATTTCGTCATATTTGCAACAGCCCTGGGAGGTAAGCAGGTTGAGGGATAGTAACTGCTTCAAAATCAGGCTAGTAGAGGTTGAATAATTCAAGACTTCAACTACCACAGACAGTTTGGTGATCCACTTCAAAACTATGCCTAAGTTAAGTTCACTGCAAGGATCAATTCTGTCAATAGGTTAAGAGCAATAGCAAAAGTGAAAGAAGAGAATTGCCTGCCAGATATGGCCTGCTCTGTGCCTTATAAACTAGTTTAGTGTCTGTCACATCACTAATGTTGGTAAAAAAATCTAGTCAACTTTTGTTCCTGGAACAGGAAAAGGCATAGTCTTGTTTGGGAGTGTTCTTCTGTTTTATAAACAGAGAATTTACCTGCATAATAGGGAAGAATCATCAGGTAAACCTCTTCCTGAAACACACATGTGGGCTGTATGAATACATAATACTGAATATACAGCCTCGCTAAGAGATAACTAGCCTCAGTATGTGTGGATGAACCACATGAAGGTGCAACAAAATGATATAAAAATACTTCTTGTCACAAGCACAAAGAAGTGAAGCATTCTTTTAAAGAAACCATCAATTAAAAAAATAAATACATACAGTAGAAACAAAGGTGATTAAAAGTTTCACCTTAAAGAAAAAGCTGCTTTTGTCAACAATCCTAACAAAGGTTTGTTTTTTTCTGTTATGTTAACCTACTGAATTTGTTGACCTTTTGCAGATCATTTACTTATTAAAAGAGCTTCCTGCTGGCATATAAGATTTTCCCCATTGTCATTCTTTCCATTCGCTACCCACAAATTCTTTCATACTTAGATCCCAAAGATGCTTTTGGCGACAAATGTCTTAGAAGAGTGAGAAAATTACTTAACATTTCTACCATCTAGCCAAGAACATTTAACAAAAAACAAACCATACTAAAGTATGCAAATGTTTCAATGACAAATAGTGTGATGATGCTTCTACTTATATCAAAATTAGCAGTTTATCTTTCTTTCATTAGAACAAGCCTTAATAACAACATTGCACTTTTTGAATGTATCCAGAAGTTCATCTCCTATCATTCCAGGATGGTCCATTGTCCCAATATAATATGCATGGCTTATACTAATGTTTTGTTCCACGTTAATTACAGATAATTCTTCCTGGAGATGTGCTAGTATTAACATTGTTAGAGTTTAGATACTGCATGGATTAAGGGAAGGGAAGGCAGGGGAGGGCAGGGGAGGGAGCCTCACAATGCCATGTTTAGACTCACTCAAAAGCATGATAGAAATATATGAAAGAAATGCTACAGCAGCAGTCCTGGAGAATAAAATTGTGGCATCCCAGGGAATAAAATTTACATCCAGCTTTGCTGAGATGGATTTCAGATTATATAATTAAGACCTAAGATCAACAACCGGAAAAATAGTAAGAAACAGCATGTATCCTACTGCTTGTCACTGGGACAAAAGCAGTACAGTATTATACCCTCCTTCCAAATGAATAATTTAATAAGACATAATGGTTCTGGTAGGCCTAACAAGGCCAAAGGATGCATCACAGAGGACTGTCATCCGTTGTGACATCTTTTTGCCATCCTTCCTTTTAAGCGTAGAAGTTATTTATGTATGTTCAGATATTTCATTAGCTTGGGCTTGTGCTATATAGAATATCGCTTCAAATGGAACCAGAACATCGGTCCATTTAGCTCAGTCTAGTCTACAACAATTGATAGAAGAACCCCAGGATTTCAACAAGCATTTTCCTAGGTGCACTGAAACTGCAGGCATTGAGGCATTTTATTTTTATTTTTTGTCTTACCACTTTGCTACGGTTATTCCTGACATTGCATATTTGTACTGCCACAATAGTACAATATAGGTCACGTCACAGGATATTTACCAGAATAGAAGGAAGATGTATTAGGTACAGCTATAAAATTAATTGTGTTCATCTTAGTTCTGTTCTAAACATGCAGCTTCCTGCAGAAGTTTTTTTTTTTTTAAGATAAAGTTACTGGGATTGGGAGAAAGCTGTTGATCATGCAGTTATGTTCTAGGACACATTTTAATATCTGAGCTACCTTCCTAAGGTGTTCTCTGGTTCAGCTCACACAGCGACATGGTTTGTTTGTTGCATTTTTAATGATTCACATCCTTCCTCAAAGACCACAGATCTATACTGTACACTTTGAAACAGTTTTTTCTAAACCTCAATGCGGAACTCTAGCCACTACAGTATGGCAATCCCCTTCTGCATGACACTGAGGCAGAATCTGTATTAAATCTCTTTCCACATCTAATGCACAGGACTGGCAATATGTCTCCTAAACCCAGTTGCAGCTCAATCGGCACATGGCAAAGAGTCTAGTCTAGTGCAATGTTTTTATAACATGAGTTTGAAGCCTAAACCTTGGAATTCCAGAAGAAAAGTAGGGACAGTACTAGAATCTCCACAGCTTGTTGGTTGATTGAACTTATTAGATTTATACTCTATCTTTCCTTCTATTCATCTAGATGATTTTAAAAATAAAGAATAGCAATAGGATTTGGATTTATATAACAACACTTCATAATGCTCTACAGCCCTCTCTAAGCAGTTTACAAAGTCAGCAAATTGCTCCCAACAATCTAGGTCCTCATTTTAATCAAACTCACAAGGAGTCAACTTGGAGCCAGTGAGAATCAAACTGCTGGCAGTCCACAGAATTAGCCTGCAATAATGCGTTCTAACCACTGCGCCACCATGACTCTATAAAGAAAATGCAAAATATAAAGAAAAAACTGTAGCAGCATTACTATTAAATCCAGGTAAAAATAAAGAAGCTAACAAGCTTGGTGGAAGACATGTGCATTTACAACTTCCTAAATATGAGTGTTATCAATGATGTTGCTAATAAAATTTCTCTCTTTAAATCCATAAATTATTTTGTTTTTTCTTCTTCTATGTCTTGCCATCTGGGGTAGAGTTCCATTCCATTTAATTCCTCTTTCAGTATTCCACTCTTTCTATTTCCAGACACAAACCAATCACCATAAATACCAGCAGATTTAATTTGTTTATGGTCATTTTCCTCTTCGGTTTTTAGGATTCTAACCTCCACTTTTTCCGCTTGATAAACATCTCCAACTTCTTCATCATATTTTACTATTAGATACTCTTAAGTCTTCCAACTTCTTCTCCGTCCTCTCAAATGTGTTTGATAATTTCTGAATTTCTAATAGTATTTTTGCAGGCTTAAAGTTTCTTTCTGCTGTTGAAATTGTGCCATTATCTCCAGCTAACAAACACTGCTGCTCTGGCTTGGAAGATTTTTACAAGATTAGGCATAAATTCACAATAAAGTTTTATTTTCACTTTTCTCTGGTTAAAGATATACTTCAAGGGGACATCTGTATGCTTTTCTTCTTATCACTCTCTATAAACAAGCAGTGAGACCTTGGAGTGCCAAGCCAGGATAATCAGTAAGGAAAGTAAAAGTGTTTTGTTTCCAATACACAAACCTCCAGCCTCCGAGTAGCAGTGTTATTGTTACAATTTTCTTTGTTTCTTTTTGTATGTTTTTTATATTCCAAGTTAAAAAAAGGTCCAATTCTTGAATGAATTAGAAAAATACCCACAGTAATGAAAGAGGAGAATTTTAGTCCATAGGTTACAAAGAATAATAAAAGAAAAAAATAGAAGAAGAAAACTTAATCCATTCATTTTAAAAGGCTTGCATAAATTCTATCCATGAACATAGCATTTAAAAAGTAAGATAACCCACTGTCCAAAATCATTCAAAGTTTAATTCTGCCGCTTATTTCTTCTGTTCTCCAATTTAAATTAATTTTAAGTTTTTTATAGGCAGTCTCTTTTAAAACAGTAAAAATTCCTCACCAGCTGGAAACACTTTCTCTTTCTGTATCCTTCCATTTTGGAGCCGCCCTGACTTCATCAGCCTTGGCTGGATTTTTTGTCGCCAGCTTGAAGAACTTCTCTTGCATCGATCAGGAACTTTGCAATGTCCTTGAGATCAGCAAGGCGTATTTTTCCTGTTCACCATCTCTGCGGGACGGTTTAGGTCTGATTGGACCACCCAGTGGCAAAAGTTTTAGCTGCGGTCTCGGAGCATCGAGACCGCACGTCCGTATCATCGCGACATTGGCTCCTTCTCCTTTGAAATTTTAGAGTACGATATTAAATAGTATGAAAGGGCATTCCAGAATATCCTACCACAATAGTGAGATGCCACAAATGCCTGCAATTTCATCCAATCTTAAGTGACCTAAGAACTATTTGTTAGAAAATGTTAATTTATTAAAAAGGCAGAAATCCGACATTTTGTGTAACTTTCTTTTGGCTGCTCGGTATATGAAGCATTTAGACAATTTCCACAGCATCTCTCTTGGATATTGAAGAAAAATACTGTTGGGAAGTCTCTAGGGAAAAACTTACCAAAATGCAAGTGCATAATTTATTGCACGTCAGGATTGGAGCTTTTTTTTTTTTTTAATGTGAACAACAAATTGCAGAAAGAATCTATGAGTGCCGCATTTTAGGAGAATTTAATTTGGCTTAGAAGTGTCATTAAAATATATGCATTGTAAATTGCAGTTGTATAAAATGATGTATCTGTCAAGATAATGATACTTGAATACTCTCCTGTTGCACTGATAAAAAACATTCTAGTAGTTTGCACAGTGAAAAAAAATGTTGCCATATTTTCAAATTGCTATTTTGATTTGTGTTGTTGCCATTAAATAAATATTGAACTCTGTAAATATGGAAAGGAGTGGCCTATCAGCCTCAAGATACCAGATTCTGAAGGAATTGCAAAAATTATGTCTTCCATAATAAATATACTAGAAACGTTTAGTGGAATATTTGGAGAGGTTAGGATTTTGGATTTTGAATGCTCCCTGCATCTCTGAACTATATTACACTAAACGTTTCTAGTATATTTATTATGGAAGACATTGTATGTATGTATGTGTGTGTGTATGTATGTATGTATGTGTGTGTGTGTATGTGTATGTGTATATGTATATATGTATATATGTATATATGTGTGTGTGTGTATGTATATGTGTGTGTGTATATATATATATATATATATATATATATATATATATATATATATATATATAATACATATAAAAACACACACATATATACATACACAGTATATATACACATACATATACATACGTATGTACATACATATGAGCAGCACAGTGGTTAGACTGCAATTTTGCAGGCTAACTCACTTCACTGCCAGTTTGATTCTGACCAGTGATGGGATTCATTTTTTTTACTACCGGTTCTGTGGGCATGGCTTGGTGGGCGTGGCGTGGCATGGCTTGGTGGGCGTGGCTTGGTGGATGTGGCAGGGGAAGATTACTGCAAAATCCCCATTCGCCCTCCCCATCAGTTGGGGCTTGGGAGGCAGAGAATGGATGGGGGAGGGGCCAGTCAGAGGTAGTATTTACCAGGTCTTTGAACTACTCAAAATTTCTGCTACCAGTTCTCCAGAACTGGTCAGAACCTGCTGAATACCACCTCTGATTCTGATTCTGTTCAAGGTTGACCCAGCCTCCCATACTTCCGAGGTTGATAAAATGAGGACCTAGATTTTTGTGGGCAATATGCTGACTCTCTAACACTTAGAGAGGACTATAAAGCACTTTGAAATGGTATATAAGTCTAAGTGCTATTGCTACATACATATATACATGAAAAGCCAAGCACCCAATCCATCAATTATACTCATTCATGTATAGAATTCTTGGGCTCCAGCCTTATTATCCCAATGCTTGGGGGTGGGGGGATGGAACTGCTCTTCATGGCTTTCTAAAAAGTTAAGATGGTTGAGAGCTTGCTGGATCTCAAGAGAAAGAGTGTTTCACAGGGCAGGGGCTGCTAGAGAAAAGGCACACTTCCTAGATCCCACTAAATGGCAACATCTAAAGGAAGGGACTAGAGAAGGCCTACTCTATCTGATCTAATGCAGAGGTGGGTTTCTACCAGTAAACACCGGTTCAGGTGAACCATTAGTGGTAATTTGGCCTGGGTTGCAGAACCAGCAGCAAACCAGGCTGGCCATGCCCCCGAACCAATTCCCCGGTCTCCGCTGCCGTTGCCGGGATGTTTTTTATTAATTTTTCATGCACAGAACAATTTACAGTGAACGCGAAGCGTGCTCAAAGCAAACCGGTATCAACATAGGTAAGAACCCACCCCTGATCTAATGGAATGGGCAAATACCTTCAGGATAAACGGTCCCACAAATAACCATGAGACAAACCTGCTTGCTTCAGTCATCATCAATAAGCAATGCCATCTAGTGAGATAGAAAACAATCCTTCTCTGTTGCAATATCTGCCCTTTAGGGTATTGCTTCTCAGCCCCCAAACTTCCTGCCTTTAAGAGAGAGCTAAGAACACAGATCTTCCTTCAAGTCTTGGGTTTGAGGGCCTGATGGGCTCCTCTTTGTTGGGGGCATCATAGAGGATTGTTTGTTTTTATCCCCCCCCCCCCCTCAGGGCAATTGTGTTTTTTATGTCATACCGTTGTTTTTTTATGTTTTTAATTTGTTTAATCTTGTGAAGCTACCCAGAGTACTTTTATTATTACTTTTTGAGACGGGGCAGTTTAGAAAATGGATAAATAATTTTGCACTTAGGATGGTCTGAGATCCTCTCTTCCTTGGAGAGGAAAAAAAAGTGGTCTGATAAATATAGTGAGTTGCAGTGGAAACAAAGCTTGTGAGTGTGATGGGAGCAGAGAAGGCTAGCAGGCAATAAAATAGTACTTATTTTTCTTGCTCAGGAAAAGAAAAAAGATACATAGTGTCAATGGAATTCTTAAAACCAGAGCACAAGGTAAGCTGATGAGCCCTGGCACATGGTTCCCTGCCCTGGTCCCCACCGCACCAGACAAAACGGACTACAGCAACCTGTGACTCGGAGAGCTGAGATGGCTGCATATGCTGGAGCTCTATGGAGAGCTTTGTCTGTTGGGATGCTTCAGGCAGTAAATGTGCTTTCTATAAGCCATTGCAACATTCCCTGTCTCCTTGTTGAATACTGCAATGAGGCACGTGGGATGCTGTAATAGCAGGGATGAGAGAACAGTTTCCTCACAGGTGATATTGTGTTATTCCTGGTAAAGATGAAGACTTTAAAATATTTCCAATACGCTTTTTAGAGTATTCATACTTTCGTATTCTATTCTATCCATCCTTGAGTTGGCAGAAAGCCATGCTGGTATGAAATTTGGAGCTCCCATTGCCTATCCCTACCCTGTTTCAATTGGCCTTGTGACTTACTTGTGCTGGTTGGTGTCCTGAATAAATGGCAATTTCTATATTTTTCCTGGCTTTGTTCAGGAGACAGAGTGGGGTTGAGGGAGAGTGGTTCCATCATTCCAGTGTGATATTGTTTTATAACCCTATAGATGGCATGTTAATTTTGATATCTAGAGTTGTTGCTTGGAACCCAACATATGAGCAAGTTTTGAAGATATGGTTCTTATAACGTCTTCCATAAAAATAGCTATGGAGATCTAAAGAGCTTACCAGTTAAGTTCTATAAATTTGGCTGATGTAAAACAGTTGTTGGCTAATCATCAATCTTGGTTTTTGCTTCCTTTGTAGACCAGAAAAATTTATTTTGTTATAATTAAAGTGTTGCAATAAATTATTAGTAGATCCTTGCTTCATGGGTTAACTTTTGGGCCAGTCACCTTCTCTCAATCTAATGTGCCTCACTGATTATAACTGTGGGGGGAAATGGGAGGAGGGAATTCTATATACACTCCCTTCAGCTCCTGAATGAAAGTCGGGATAAATATATTATAAACATATAAACATGTTTATATAAACCTATAAGCATATTTCATTATTATAGAAATTATGATATAAACATAAATATGAAGTCATTGTGTTTTAGGTCCAGTGGTAATTTCTATTAGAATTGCATTCCTGGGGATCCTGTGATGTATTCTTCTAAGAAATATCTGACTCTGGTACCATTTTAGAAACATTCAGATTTCTTAAATGTCATGTAACATATGTCATTTATTTGTTATACAGTATGCTGCCTTTCTCAAGACATGCATAAACTTCCTGCTTGTGGTCCCCCCCAACCTCCCAGCATCTAAAAGCCCTGTTTAGTACTCTGATCAAGGAACATATGGGAAGTTCAGCATTTAAATTAGACTGAGAAGTAAAAGAAAAAGAAAGAAAGAGAAACCAAAAACCCTTAGAACAATATTTGAAGGGTTGCCACCACAAAGAAGAACCTATTCTGCAAAGCACTTAAAGGCAAGACAAGAGGCAATGGATGGAAACTAACCAAGGAAAGTACACACCTAGAACTAAGGAGAAATTTACTGTCCACGAGAACAATTAACAATTAACCAGTGGAACGGTTTGTGAGTGCTCCATCACTGGTGGTTTTAAAGAAGAGATTGGATAGGCATTTGTCTGAAATGGTACAGGGACTCCTATTTGAGCATGAAGTTGGACTAGAAGACTTTGGAGGTCCTTTCCAACTCTGTTATTTGTTTGCAATCCTCATACAGAGCTTCAGAGGGATAGTAGTTTCAGAAACACCAGGGTCAGCGAGAGAATGTCAAAAAGCAGCATGCCATCCCAGGAATGGCCTTCAGATCTGCATTTGCCCAGATTACCAACTAAAGCAGGGCATCAAGACATTTTTTTAATTGACAGAAAGGTTCATATGGAAAGAGGTGCAAAGTATCAAGAAATGGGTGAAAATCCTTTAAAAGTAGAATAATTAATAATCAGTTTATCAATAATCAGACCATCACATTTTGCACTGCAATTTCATTTCTCCATCACCATCACTGATTTTACACTAATGTAGGGATAGTGGGATGGAACATTAGACTGCATGTTGGGGCTGGCAGTATGGAGACAAACAGGCAATCAATCTGGGAAGAAGCATGTCACCCAGCTTCCTGGATAAGCAATTTGTTAAACTATAAAGCCAGAGCGCTGTTATAAAATCAACTCAATTTACCTCTTCAGTCACAAACCTACTGGAGCTGCAATACAGCATTCTGACTCTTCCCCTGTAGTAACTTGTATTGAAGCTCAGATTCAATACCTTATTTTCTGAGAGTGCATGTTAGAAAAACATTTAGCATTTTTCAGCCCACTGGAAGACGGGAATTGAGTTCTTTCTCTGAGAAAGGCAAGTGCTGTTTGTTCTGATAAAAATACTGCAGGGTTGAAAATCAAAGGTATTAGCTATCCATTTCCTCTTATGGAGCTTCATTCTTGTCAGATTGTATTCACTTTACAAGATCAGACATTTTTTTCTAGAAAACAAGGCAGCTTAAAAATAAAATTTAGAATTCACCACAATAATGGATAGGTAAGAGAAAAATTCTATATACACAGACACATACAATCTCCTGCTGTGCTGTCTCTTCACAGCGGGAGAAGGGTTTATTGGGAGGGCACCGGGCATGTGTGCCAAGGGTATATCTTCCAAGCAGCCTCACTCAAGGTGTGACGATCATCTCAATTGCCTAGCTAAAACAAGCAGACACCTATGTTGGGCAGCAGTGATATAGGAAGATGTTAGAAGCAGATGATCACTTTAGTGGCAAAGGCATCATTTTATACAACACAGGAGAAGACAATAGTAAATCATTACTGCAATTTTAGCAAGAAAGCCACACGGATAGACAATGTGAAGTGATTGATGATATGGTACCTGATGCCGAACATCTCAAGTCGGATGGTATTCAACATGCTACTGAGGAAGAACTACCAGAAATACAAATGTGAAAGATGAAGTAAATCAATCACATGCTGACATTTTAGACAAGCTGAAATGTACTGGGATTGGACACCTGCAGTTAGAAGATCATAATGTTTGCAGTATCACTCAGGACATGAAAAACAAAGAAGGTATTGCATTGATAGTCAGGAAGGATATAACAAACAAGTATTTGAGTTCAATATAGTCAGAAACCAGATAATACTGGTAGCAAATAGACTTTATGGACAATACTTTAATATGATGGTTATCCAACCATGCTCTATTCACTGATGCAGAAGGGAAGGTTGATGAGTTGATGTCTGAGTTTAATCTGAAGTCAACAGAACATGCAGGCAAGATGCGTTGAATATGTTTGGAAACTGGAATACCAAATATGAAAATATTAGAAGAAATGTATAGTTGGATTATGTTAGATCGGGTAAAGGAAGGCACAAGAGGCTAGCGATAACAGCTCTTTATTTAGGTACGTGCAGACATCCACTGATGAGATGGTTGGACAGCTCCCCTTTTTAAATGGTAGCTGTCCAGCCTTTCAGCCAATCAGGTGCCCCTCTGTTCCAGCCGGCAACAGAGGACCTGAGTGGAGACTTCCATTGTCTAGCAGCACTAGAGGTGGAGTATCTAACACCCCTCCCCTCTAGGATGGAACATCCTAACTGGTGACGTAGTCCCATAGGTAGGTGGGCCTTTGTGTCGTTCTGCTGGACCTGCGCAGTTCAGTCTGCTGGTTGCCCCCGCACAGGTTGGGTGGACCTGTTGTTTCTCTGGACCCACCCAGTGGAACCTCCTGGAATCTTTCACCGGCCCTGGTTGGAACTTCTGGTGGTAGATTCCCCTGGCCCTCATCGAACCCAGATAAGTCACCTGATGTTCCTGGAACTATCTGGGGATGTTGATATTCGGGTCACGAGGGAGTTATGGTTGGGTGTCTGAGTGGTGAGTTAGTCACTCGGCCGCATAGCTGGTCGATGTGCCTTCTCCAATGACGTCTCTCTTCGAGTCTCAAGGAGTAGGATCACGGGCCGGTAATGCCGACTATGGTCGCAGATACCCACAGGACCCCCTGTGTAATTGTGTGCATATACCGGGTCGCCTATGTTGAATGATCTGACCCTGTTCGTGGAATCAGGGGGTGTTTGTTGAATAGTTGGGGTGTAGATGATCCAGGTGGGACCTGAGGCGGCGCCCCATGAGGAGTTCGGCTGGGCTTCTCCCAGTGGTGGCGCTGGGAGAGATATGTTGTATTAACATGTAGTGGTCAATTCGTATCTGCCAGTTGCCCGGGCCCATCTTGTTGAGGGCTTCCTTAGTGGATCTTACCATACGTTCCGCCTGGCCAATGGAAGCCGGGTGGAACGGCACGACTAAGGCATGCCTGATTCCCTGTGCCGCTAGAAATTCTTCGAACGCTCTGGCCGTGAACTGCGGGCCATTGTCTGACACCAGCACATCAGGGAACCCATGAGTCATGAACAGCTTCCGTAGTGCCTTGATGACTGAGTCCGTGGTGGTGGATGTTATCAGGACTACCTCTAGCTACGTTGAGAATGCGCCTACAACTATAAAGAAGGTTTGCCCATGGACTGGCCTGGCGAATCTATATGTATCCTGGAACACGGTGCTTGGGGCCTCTCCCATTCCTTCGTGGGCGCCTCTGGGGGAGCCGGCCTGGATTCCTGAGAGGGTGTGCATCTGGCTACCCATTTCTGTATGTCTTTGTCTATGTCAGGCCACCACACATAACTCCTTGCCAGCACTTTTATCTTGACTATCCCCAGGTGCACCACATGGAGTGCCTCCAACAAAGCTATTTGTAGTTGTTTAGGGATGACTACCTGGTCCCCCCACAACAGACGACCCTTGATTACTGACAGTTCATCCTGTTTTGCGGCATACAGTTTAAACTCAGACCCAACCGGCCCCTTGGGCCACCCTCTCCACACCCAGTTCAAAATTTGTTTGATCACGGGGTCCTTTGCAGAGTGCCATGCCACGTCGCTGGAGGAGGCTGGTCCCAGTTTCAGGCAGTCAAGCAGGAGCACCACGGCCTCAGGGGTAGGGTCAGTGAGCAGTTCCGGTAGGGGGCAGTGGCTCAATGCATCGGCGTGGCCTAGAATGGTGCCCGGGAGGTGGATGAGCTGATAGGAATAGGCAGCCAGGAAGATAGTCCATTGGGTCATGCGGAGGACCAGTGAGACTGGGGTGGGGCAGTCCCCAGCCAATAGTCCTAGTAGAGGCTTGTGATCTGTAGTCAGTTCAAAGTCTCTACCATATAGATATTCATGGAAACTCTTGACTCCCACTACTGCAGCCAGGGCTTCGCTGTCCAGCTGGCTGTAGTTCTGTTCCGCCGCGGACAGCATCCTCGAGTAGAACGTGATGGGGGCTTCTGTGCCATTCAGCATCCGATGGCTCAGGACAGCGCTGACGCTGAAAGGGGAGGCGTCTCAGGTCAGCACCAAGGGCAGGGTCTGACTGTATTGCACTAGGAAGGAGTCCGCAGATAACAGTCCTTTCACAGCGGCGAATGCTTTGGCCTCTCTTTTGCCCCATGCCCACTCCATGTTCTTCGCCAGCAGTCGATGTAGCGGCTCAGCAACCGTCGCTTTCTGCTTGAGAAATATGCCATAGAAGTTAAGGAGCCCAAGGAATGCCTGTAACTTGGTCTGATTCCTAGGTGTGGGGGCTTCCTTAATAGCTTTTACTTTTTGGTTCGTCGGGTGAATCCCAGAACTATTGATCATGTACCCCAGGAACACTACTTTTGGTGTATTTATTTCACATTTCTCTTTTTTGAGACGGAGGCCCTTGTCTCTGATTCTGCTTAGAACGGCGCGTACTTGCTTTAAAAGTTGTGCTTTGTTTGCGGCCGATACCAGTATGTCGTTGAAATAGGGGATGATTCCTGGTATCCCCTGCAACAGACGTTCCATAACGCTTTGGAATAGTTCAGGGGCGATGCTAATGCCGGATTGTAGGCGGTTACATTTGAACGCCCCCCTGTGTGTCACGATGGTTTGGGCCTCCGCAGTGGTGCCATCTACTGACAGCTGCTGATATGCCTGTGCCAAATCTAATTTTGCAAAAATCTTTCCCGGACCGAGGGAGTGTAACAAATGCTGGACTACCAGTACCGGGTATGCGCTTTGTTGCAACCCCTTGTTAATTGTGCATTTATAGTCAGCGCATATTCTGATAGACCCAGCGGACTTAACGGGGGTCACGATCGGTGTCTCCCAGCGGGCGTGATCGACTGGTTCGAGGATGCCCTGGCTTACCAGTTTATTGATTTCTTTGTCAATTTTTGGCCGGAGAGCAAAGGGTACTCTCCTGGGCTTGAGCCAAATTGGGACTATGCTTGGGTCTAATCTAAAGGACATTGGGTCCCTCTTGTACTCACCCAGACCGGAGGTAAAGACATCCTCGAACTCCTTAAATATGGTTTCGGCGGCGCTCCCGGTGGCGGTGGCGGCTGGCCCTTCTCCGGTCTGCTTCTTGTCCACGGTGTTGACTTCGGCCATGACCATCCCCAAAGCCTGAAACCAATCCAGTCCAAATAGGCTTTGTAGGTCGTCCCTGACCATGATCGCCTGTAAGTTCTTACTGATCTTCTTGTAGTGCACCCTGAAGGTGCCTTGGCCCACGAGGGGGACCAGGTTGACCTGATAGTCGTGAAGGCGGACGTCTGGGCTTCGGAGGTCCTTCTTTTGTATTGACAGGATCGTTTGTTTCAGTACCGTGCATTAGATTATTGTTAAGGACGACCTGGTGTTGATCTCCATCTCGCAAGGGGCGTCCTCAATGAAGATGGTGACCTTTAGTTTCTTGGGTCGATTTGTTCGGATGTGCCTCACCGGAACGGTGATGTTCGGCTTTTTGGTGCAATCCAGGTGGCCTCGGCTGGTCGACGTGAGGTTGGCGATCTGGTCATCAGCCTCCGCCCTCCTGAGGTACCTCTGGTTGGTACGTTGTCTTCAGTCTGGTCCTTTCTCCGTCCTCTCGGTCGACCAGAGGCTGTGGGGAACTCACTGTGGCACACCCTGGCGATGTCCCCTTTCCGTTCGCACCGCTGGCATGTCGCATCTCGGAAACAGCAGGATGACCTGATGTGATCCCCTCCGCAGCTAGCGCAGGGCAGATTTTGCGGCTTGAATTTTCGTGACGGCATTGTTCGGCTACTGCGCATGTGATGGCTGTCTTCCTCCTCACTTTTGGAGATCTCGGGTTCCATGGTTTCGTGGTGGACTCGGGTGTTTCTGGTGCCACCATTTCTGCATTGTGGCGCTGGAGGGTCTCTATGGACTTGTTTGCCGATTCTGCCACCCTAGCCTCGTCGAGTGCGATTTGTAGGGAGAGGTTGGATCTGGCCAGGAGTCTTGCCTGTAGACCCCGATCTCAGACTCCCAATATTATCCAATCTAGAAGGAGATCGTCCAATTCACAGAACTCACAGTGGGCTGCGGCTTTCCGGAGTGCTGCCACGTACTCGTTTATTGATTCGCCTTCCCTTTGGTTTTGTATATTGAATTGGTATCGGCGAATGTACTTCAACGGCTTTGGTGCATACTGTGTCTTCAGCGTTTGTTGCAGTGCGGACCACGAGATGGTGTCCAGGGGTACCGGATCTGAGAGGTTCTTTGCTGTCTCCAAGACTTTGAGTCCACAATACCCAAGGAATAGGTTTTTCTTCCGAATTTCCAGAATGCCACCGAGATCGTTTGCCTCTAGGAAGACTTCGAATTGCAATAAGTATGCATCCCGAATTGCAATAAGTATGCGGCTGGGTTGAATGGAGGTGGTTGAGCGTAGGTGGCCATCCCGATCTCTCTGGGTTAATCGATTCTCAGTGGGAATCCGTGATGGCCCTTCTGTTGTCTCTCCTGCACTCCAGGTGGATGCTGCCGCACGATAAGCTCTCTTTGTCTGGAAGAGTTCGCTCTTTGTTCGCCTAATTGCCTTCCAATCCCATCCTCGTTGCCAGATCGGGTAAAGGAAGGCACAAGAGGCCACCCCCTGTGGACCTGACCCGCCCCCGAGTGGAGGACCTGGTAGACGCATGGAATAGTGCGACTACCGGGGCCCTAGACCGGGTGGCGCCTTTGCGGCCTCTCCTGCGGCGACGAACCACCCTGGCACCTTGGTTTACCGAGGAGCTAAGGGTGATGAAACGCCACAAGAGACGCCTAGAGAGTCGTTGGAGATCCTCCCGTTCCGAACTTGACCGAGCACAGGCACGAGCCTATTTGAAGACGTACCTCGTGGCATTAAGAGCGGCCAAACGTCAACATTGCGCCGCTCTTATTGCATCTGCAGATAACCGCCCTGCCGCCCTGTTTCGGGTGACCCGTTCCCTCTTGTTTGAGAGACCACGGGAAGCCCCACTACAGGGCAGAGCAGAGGAGTTTGGGAATTATCTACAGGACAAAGTCGCTCAAATTCGGATGGGATGGACCCCTTTCAGTGGTTCAGTAGAGACGCCCGTTGCGAGTCTTGAGGGACCGCTTTGGGAGGAGTTTGACTCGGTTGCCATCGAGGATTTGGACAGGTTGCGTGGACGTCTGCGACCCACCACATGTTTATTGGACCCGTGTCCCTCCTGGCTTGTACTGGCATCCTGGGAGGTTACGCGCGACTGGCTCCTGGGCCTGGTGAACGCCTCGTTGGGTGAGGGGTCTCTACCGGCCGCCTTGAAAGAGGCGGTGGTGAGGCCCCTGCTCAAGAAGCCTTCCCTGGACCCAACGGACCTAGTCAATTATCGTCCAGTCTCCAACCTTCCTTTTTTAGCGAAGGTTGTAGAGAGTGTGGTAGCACAGCAGTTCCCACGTCACCTGGAGGAAAATGATTATCTAGACCCGCGCCAGTCCGGCTTCCGACCCGGGCACAGCACGGAGACGGCCTTGGTCGCATTGGTTGATGATCTCTGGAGGGCCAGAGATAGGGGTTGTTCCTCTATCCTGGTCCTATTAGATCTCTCGGCGGCGTTCGATACCATCGACCATGGTATCCTGTTGCACCGGCTAGAGGGGCTGGGAGTCAGGGGCACCGTTTTACGGTGGTTTGGCTCCTACCTCTCTGATCGGACGCAACGTGTGTTGACAGGGGAGCAGAGTTCGACCCGGAGGCCACTCACATGTGGAGTGCCACAGGGATCGGTGCTCTCGCCTCTCCTGTTCAACACATATATGAAACCGCTGGGCGAGATCATCCGTGGTTTTGGGGTGGGATATCATCTGTATGCTGATGATACTCAGCTATACATTTCCACTCCGAACCACCCCAATGAGGCCGTCGAAATGATGTCCCGGTGTCTGGAGGCCGTACGGGTCTGGATGGATGGCAACCGACTAAAACTCAACCCTTCCAAGACGGAGTGTCTGTGGCTTCCGGCCTCCCGGTTCAACCAGGTACTTCCATCTCTGGCCATCGGGGGCGTCCAACTAGCCCCCATGGAACAGGTGCGCAATTTGGGCGTCCTCCTGGATGCCCGGCTGTCCATGGATAACCATGTAACAGCCGTGGCAAGGGGGGCGTTCCATCAGGTCCGCCTGATGCGCCAATTGCGCCCCTTATTGGACCGGGATGCCCTACGCACAGTCACCCATGCGCTAGTGACGTCTCGCCTGGATTACTGCAATGCTCTCTACATGGGGCTTCCCTTGAGATGCACTCGGAGACTACAGTTGGTCCAGAACGCGGCCGCGCGGGTGATTATGGGGAGGACTAGATTCTCCCCTGTAACACCTCTCCTGCGCGAGCTGCACTGGCTTCCTGTGGTCTACCGAGTGCGTTTCAAGGTTTTGATTATGATCTTTAAAGCGCTTCATGGCACAGGGCCTAGTTATATGCAGGATCGCATCCTGCCCCACACATCCCTACGACCAATTCGCTCACACAGAGAGGGACTTCTCCGGGTGCCGTCCGCCAAACAGTGCCGGGGGGCGACACCCAGGAGCAGAGCCTTCTCTGTGATGGGCCCAGCCCTGTGGAATGACCTCCCTGGCGACATCAGGATTACTTCCGATCTCCGCTCCTTCCGTGTACAGCTGAAGACCCACCTCTTTCAATTATCTGGCCTGGCTCAATCGCAATCGTAATTTTCTCATTTTTCCTAACTGTTTTTTAAATTGTTCTTAAATATTAATTCTTAACTGCATATTGGGTTTTTACAATTGGGGTATTTTAAAGCTGATTTTTAACTGTCTAATGATGTAATTTGTTTCCTCCTCCGTGTATGTATGTATGTGTGTTGTGTATGTATGTACGTTTTTGTGCTGTTATTTATCTTTTATGTTTTATGCTCCATTGTACGCCGCCCCGAGTCCTACTCGGAAAGGGAGCGGCTAATAAATCCAAATTTTTTATTATTATTATTATTATTATTATTATTATTATTATTATTATTATTATTAGCGATAACAGCTCTTTATTTAGGTACGTGCAGACATCCACTGAGGAGATGGCCAGACAGCTCCCCTTTTTAAATGGTAGCTGTCTGCCCTTTCAGCCAATCAGGTGCTCCTCTGTTCCTGCTGGCAACAGAGGACCTGAGTGGAGACTTCCATTGTCTAGCAGCACTAGAGTGGGAAGTATCTAACAGATTATATGGCATAGAATCTGAAATGAAGCAGGAGAATGACTTATCAGTTTCTGCAAATCCAATGATATCATTATAGCGAACATATTCTTCAAACAATTAAAAAAAACATCTATTTAAATGAACATCACCAGGCAGAGCACATAAAAATCAGTGTAAGGATAGCTTCTGCCTTTTTGGATCTAGAGGAAAGGAATCTGCAGTCCAGAAATACGTCACTGACTAGCATTTGGTAGGATAGCAATGAAGGCCTTGAAAAAAACAAGATTGATCTGTCTATACTTTCAAAGTTCAAAATCAAGCAGAAAATGTATTTATTTTTGATGCTGTACGAAGCAAAAGTTGAACTTTGAAAAAGCGGCCTGGAAAGAGATTTCATATTTTTAAATGTTGGTGTTGGAGAAGAACGCCATGGGTAACCATGAAAACAAATAAATAGATCACCGAAAATATCAATCCAGAGTTTTCACTCCAGGAACAAATGACCAGGCTCAACTTACCATATTTTGGGCAAAAACCTAGCTCCCTTGAGAAAACAATAATATTAGGTAGGAAAGAAAATAAGAGGACAACCCACAACAGAGTAGATGGACTTGATTACAGCAGGCTTGGAACAAAAGGTCCTGGAGAAGGTCTGCCTGGATATTTGCTAAGAATCAACACAGACCTGATGGCATATAATCAGTCAAGAGTACTGCACAATCTAGTGAAAACACTCCCTCATTAGTGGTCATAAGCCAAATTCTCGGTCCTACCTATATTTGATGTTCACTTGCAAAAAGACTACCTTTTTATCAATTTAATTGGAAAGGCACATATCTCAAATTAGGCTAATTTTAGTGGTAAAATTCACTTTAACTTAATATACAAATACAAATATATAGTCTTATTAAATCATAAGCAGGCGACTAAGATTAGCCTTTTTTCTGTAGAATAATGACAACCATTTAATTTTGACTGACACAAACTACACAGTTGGAGTAATTTGTGCTATTAAGTCATGAACTGTATGATGTCAGTGCCCCCCCACAAATGCTCCTGTCTTTCTATTATACAGAGAACCTTAAAGATTTAAGAGGCTGATGCTAAGAACAATCTTCCTTAAAAGGCATAGGTTTAAATGTAAACAAAGCAACTCTTAATTCAGGTTCAGGTTTTGCATGAATCCACCCTACATACATGCATCATATATACTGGAGTTGGGGGAAACCTGGCATCACTAGTAAATCACTGAAGCACCCTCTTTCTCTCTCTCCATGTCATCAATGCTTAATTGAAAACTCTCATATCTTCTGGAAATTCTTCCAGAGAGGAGCTGGTTTATTCTGGAGAAAGATAATATTTGAATGGTTGTCTTTGAATGGTCATGATCTCAACTTGAGTCTCCTCTCTTCAGCCCTGGAAAACAGTTATTAAGCAGAATTAGCAATGACAGCCCTCTTTTGAAGGCTGCTTCCTATGTTTCTAAAATCCAAACAAATATCAAGCCCAGTGTGCTCCTGGAAATTAAGCCATAGATCCACATACTTAGGAGTTCCCCTTACTAGCCAATTAACAATGTTATTGTTAATACTAATTTAATGATATAAGTGCAATATCTCACTTTAGAACCTTTTTTCCCCACGAATGAATTGTGGCATATCATACACTAATAATAATTTTATTAAGTTTATCAAGTACAAAAGAAAGTGAAAATAGTGGGGAAATGGGGTAGGAAAAGGGGAAGAGAAAGAAGTGTAGGGTAAAGAGAAAAAAGAAAAGAAGAACATTGACTTCCAACTCTTTTTAGCACAGTAAAATAAGAGTGAATTACAGCCTCATCTTTTTATTTTTATATACTTAACATGTACTAGCCATTTTTATAATAACAAATTTATCTAATCAGTAAAATCCAAAGTCAAAGTTTCATTTTTTCCCCAGCTCAAGCACAAAATCCAGAAATGGTTTCCAAGCAGAAACAAAGTCAGAGGTATTCTTTTCTTTAATTAAAGCAGTCAATTTTGCCATCTCTGCTAGTTCCATCAATTTTTCCAGCCTTTCATCCATTTGTGGGAATTAGAGTATCTTTCCATTTTTGTACATAAGGCATTCTTGCTGCTCTCAACATACATAAGAGCAAAGTTCCAGATTTTTTTTTCAAGATCTTTGTCCATTAAGCCTAAAAGAAAAGTCTCTGGCTTTACTTTTATATTCACCTTAAAAATATTCTGTATTAAAATATGACTCCTACCCCCGTATTTCTTTACTTTGTCACAAGTTCACCAAAGATGGCAAAAAGTTCCTTCTTTAAATGTACATTTCCGACATATATTTGAAATATCTTTGCACATCTTTGACAGTTTATCAGATATTAAATACCAACGCTACATCATATAAAAGAGTTGTGTTGATTGCCACAAGGATCGTCCAACAGTTGCATGTGATATCCCTGCTAGCATATTCTATTATCAGATCAGACAGAAATCAGTAGCAAGGGTGTAATCAATTGGAGAGGAATTGGGAAGAGAAAAGAAGATATTTTGTCTTTCATAGCTGAATTTCAAATGTACATTTATCACATAGTAAAGTGAATAGGAACAGGAGAAGTTTTGAACTGCCTTAGGTCAACATGGCTTTTCCTGGCTTCTTTTTCCTTCAAATAACAGAAAAGAATAAATTTAATTATCAGTGTTTCTTTTCTTCTATAACTTTGCGTCATATCCACATTTTCTGAAATTACAGTCTGAGATTATTTTAAACCCAGGAACAGTGGGCTGTAGAATTTAACAATCAAGAGGCAAATTGAATTTGTAAGGGGAAAAAAATGGTTAAAGGCAGCTGCCTTCAAAGATCACTTAAGAGGAGAATACAACATTGCGTGAATATCAAATCCCACTACTTGTTTCCTTACTTTGTACTTCAGTGTGATGTTTCATATTATACTTGCTTTTCCCACTTTTATTCCAGCTGTAATTAAATCACTGAAACATTAAGGTACCAGTTTATCCAAACACTTAGATTTTATCATTAACTGCGTGAAAATAAGTGTGAGGTGCAAATTCTCACCATAAATAAAGAAGTTATATGTGCTCTGAGCTCCGTGTGAACCTCTCTTCTTGAATAAAGAAAAGATACAACTCCATTTGTTGCTTTCTGTCAAGTGAAATAATGGATAAGAAACGGGGGGCGGGGGGAGAGAGAGAGAGATTGATTATCAGTAAAATTTAGTTTATATAGACCAACATTCAGACTGGACCATTCTTTCCAAACAGGCTCCTTCAATTCACTTTGATGTCACTTAGAAAGATGATTGACTCAACAGTGTTTTTCTAAGAACAGTTCTAGTCACGGCTCTGCTAAATCTGAAACAAGAAGCTCATGTCAGTTTCAAGCTTACATTACTAAGAGCTTGCTACTGTTAATACTCTTTCAGCTTACACATCTCTATCCTGCTGATTAAAAAAGTAGCATGGGGCCGTCCCTCAAGTGCTCCCCTTGAAGTGACAGAAAACTACAGTGGCAGGAAATTTGCAGCCTTCCCCCCACCCCCAGCAATCCCTATCCTGCCACAGGCATACCCCCTGCAAATGGTGCTCTCATTTATGATGTACAGGACACAGGAAGGGAAAGGACTGATGGATTCTCTTAGCTCTGTCTCCCCACCCCACTCAATTGTCAGCAGCTAGTGGAAAAACATGCATCTCTCAGTCGGCTTACTTTGGACTTGAATTAGATGTGGAGAGAAGGCAAATTTTGACAGATGACTAGAAGAGCAAGCTTAGCTATGTGTCAGAATCTTTGGTTTTATACAAGTGTGAATCACAGGTGCATTCAAAGGAAGATTGATATCAGCTGAGGTCCACTGATATTTGGAATCCTTTTGGACACAGGTATAATGTTATTTCAGAAAAGGAGTCTAGCTAGTTTGAAAAATGCCCTGAGTACCAGCTGATGGGCACTGGGAGAATTGCATCATAAAGCAATAGTGAGCAAGCCAGCTAACTATCAAGAATAGAATAGAATAGAATAGAATAGAATAGAATACTTTATTGTCACTTTGAACATACACTAATCGGCATACATTAAAATGAAATTTCATTGCATACACATTTCAAAAAGTCACCACCTCTAATATCAACATGACAAAAAATAAACAAACAAACAAACCAAAAAGGATGCATGTACCCACATATACTACACGACATGGAGAAACAACACAGTTTGGTTCGGATGTATACATGTACATGGCAAGAGAAAGAAATCTTGCAAATTTACTTATCTTTATCTTTCTCCCTCTTTGCCACATAAACCCTTCTGATGGCAGCATGGATCACCTGCTATTCAGGTCATTCAGGGTCTCTGCAACAGGTATAGTCTCAAAAACATGGAAGATATAGGAAAATAATGGGTTAGAAAGAACAGATAGTCCTGCTGTCCAAAGAAAAAATTATTATGGAAGACAAAACTGCCCCACCTGTGTTTGGAGAAAGGGGGAAATCTATTCTGACTCTAGTACACCTAAGAACAACTTATGACTGCTTCAGGTATTGGTCAAGGATAAAATGAAGATAAGGTCATGCGTTCACAGTAGAAAAGACTTTGGCAGGACATATTTGTGCCAAGCTGAGAAGAAAGTGAGGAAACCCTCTACCATGATGTTATGCCAACTCCATTGTGCAAAACTAGTGAAGAAGAAATAATCTGTACTGTTTTGTACAGTATATAGATGAAATGGTGTAAGGTCTCCTGCTCGAGCAGTGGGTTGGAGTAGAAGACCTCCGAGGTCCCTTCCAACTCTGTTATTCTGATATTCTAGAGATTGAAGAAAATCAGTATGTATCATTCAGTCCTCTGATGTCAGGTAGGCAAAGCAACCACAACAGTGTGCATTTATGAAATGTGTAGTCTTCACCCATTGTCTTTTTAGATACCACACTATTAATTTCATTGTTCTCACTCTTGAACATCTACTGATGATTATTCTTACTTGGCTTCAGTGGTTCTTCATGTACTGAAAGATCCCGTGATCTCCTATTTTTAGGAGTTTAATGGCTGCTTCTCTATGGTTCCTCTGGCGTACAGGAGAAGACCCATGGAATGGAAATGGCTGGGAAATGATTTTTTTGCTGAACATTAGGAAAAAGTTTCTAATCTCTGATTTTAGGGCTATGGTATTCAGGTACTACAGCTTCTACAGGGAACAAGAAATTGCTTGTACCATTGACTTGATCTATAGGATTAATTCAGCCTATGCAAGAACACACAATGTTCCAAGGGAAGTTCATGTTAAATTTCTTAGAAAAACCACAAGAGATGAGGTTCTAGGAGCTCAAAGGGGAGGACCATTAAAATATAAGGATAAAGAAATAACCATTCTTAAACAGATCCCAAAGAAAGTAAGAGATAAGAGAAGGAAATATTCCTTCTTAACAAAAAAAGTATACAATAATGGGGTTTGGTTTAGGTGGTTGTTACCAGAAGGCATGTTGATTTTTTGGGAGGGCAGTAGAATTAGAACACAGTTGTGGAAGCAGAGGCTTTCACTAAAAAACACAGTGCTCTCTTAGGTGACATGGGGGATGTTACACAAGAAACAAAGGAGGGAGGGGCTGAGGCTCTGCCAGTGGACGGGCGAGGGGATGCGACAACTACAAGACTCAGTTCACAAAAGTGATTTGAAACTTTATTGCAAATGTTGTTACAATGTACCTTTATGGAAGTGATATAAAACAAAATGATTGAAACATACTGATGATTTTGTGTTAAACTTAAAACTGCTACTACCTATGTAAATGTTGATAATTTTCTATTTTTTTTTGTAAAAGTTGCGAGACCTGGGGGGGCTTCTCCCCCCCCCGCATGATGTAGCTGTCAAAATGTTCTATAACCTTTTAACCCTTTTTCCCTGTAAAACTTTTAAAATTAATAAAATCTGGACAATAATAATAATAATAATAATAATAATAATAAGAAGAAGAAGAAGAAGAAGAAGAAGAAGAAGAAGAAGAAGAAGAAGAAGAAGAAGAAGAAGAAGAAGAAGAAGAAGAAGAAGAAGAAGAAGAAGAAGAAGAAGAAGAAGAAGAAGAAGAAATTGCTTGTACCAATTGCTAGCTAAAACAAGCCATTTACTTTGTCATTCAATCTTAGGGTCACTGGGAAGGTGAATTTATGATTTGCTGATTAGATCCGTAACATCAGAGATGGAGCATATCTTGGAGTCGGCAAAACAGTTGCTCCTAAGAGGCTGCTTTCCCATTATCTCCACATTTTGTAAATCTAGAAGTCAAATAGTGTGGAGAAAACCAGAGGAAGCTCTTATCTAATAACATCCAAGCCATACACTAGATCAGTGTTTCTCAAACTTGGCGACTTTAAGTCCTGTGGACTTCAACTCCCAGAGTCCCCCAGCCAGCATAGCTGGCTGGGGAATTCTGGGAGTTGAAGTCCACAGGACTTAAAGTCGCCAAGTTTGAGAAACACTGCACTAGATGCTCTTTCTGAGACCATTTTTTTCTGTAATGAATTCAGCATTTGTTCAGAAGCCTGAAATCCAAACCAAACTAGGTAAAATGTGGTTAGCTTAGTTGCATCACCCTACCTCGATTTACCTTTTTGGTTTCTCTTTAGTTAAGTTTTTTAAAACTTTGTTCTCTTTATCAAACCAGTTGTATCTTTTCACACCTAGTCCAACTGCAAGTTTTTGAATAAGTCAGGAATAAGTAGGAAATTGAAGGTTATGTGAGCCCATAGCTCAATGATGGCTCACCTTTTTGGTGTCGAGTTCCCAAAGCGTGCATGTGGGAAACCCCAAAATTCAATGTGAGTGTCCCCTGTGCATGCACCTCACCTCCATGCATGCACCCCACCCCTGCACATGCAACTCACCACGCATGCACCCCACGCATCCCTCTTGCCCATTTTTGGCTTCCAGGCTGGTGCAGGAAGATTTCCAGGCCCAAAATGGGGGGGGGGCTTGCACTGCACCCCTCGCACTCTGTTTTGGCTTCCAGATTGGAGCAGGAGGTCTTCCAGGCCCAAAATGGGGCACAGGGAGTGCACACATGCAAACCCCCAAATGCAATTCAAGTGGCCCCCCCGTGCATGCACCCCACACCCCTTGCCCATTTTTGGCTTGCAGGTTGGTGAGGAAGCTTTGCAGGCCCAAAATGGGGGAGGGGCTTGCACTGCACCCCCGCACCCTATTTTGTCTTCCAGGTTGGTGCAGGAGGCTTTCCAGGCCCAAATTGGGGGGGGGGCTCGTGCACCACCCCTCCCCCCATTTTGGCTTCCAGGTTAGTGCAGGAGATCTTCCAGGCACAAAATGGGACGTGGGGCATGTGCATACAACCCTCCCCCCCAATGTAGTGTGAGTGGCCCCTGTGCATGTGCCCCAGCCCACATGCATACACATGCACGCACCCCCAGATGTGCCCTGCCCCCCATGCATGCGCGGCAGAGACCCGAAGACCAACTGGCTAGGGGAGCTGGGCTGGGGCGACGGCTGGCATGCCTGCGGAGAGGTTCACCATCACGGCCATAGCTCATTTTTCCAGATGCATGGTGTGGTTAACTCTGTATTTTTCAACCTTAGGAGCTTGAAGGTGTGGGAACTTCAACTCCCAGATTCCCCATCAGTTTGCTACAGAATTCTGGGAGTTGAAGTCTACATTCTGTCCAGCTGGTAAAGTTGATAAATGCTAAGTTAAACTAATGCAGCATTTGGAGAAAAAAAATCCCTATGCTACTAGCTTCCAATTTAAAATGTTGATGTTAATCTACAAATCCCTTTATGGCTTGATGGCAGACTACCTACAGGACTCTTATTTCCCTACAGAAGTCAGCCTGATCATTATAATTGTGCCAGGAGAAGCAACTAATTATTCCCAGCTTTTGGGAGGTCAGAGGGACTAGTGTTCAGAGGTATTGTTTCTCAATGTTGGTGAGTAAAAATTGGATGGATAAATGAACAAATAAACAAACTGTGTTGGAATGAATATCACAGTCCTCCTATTTGGCTTTCTCCAGAAAAAGCAAAATCCTTTTATCCAAGCTGATTGTTAGCCAACAATTTGGTAACCTTGAATTATATACTGGAGGACCAAGTTCTTCTTGTGGTTGTGAGAAACAATTTCCTATTTTGTAAAAGTACATTTAAAAGTAGCCAAAGATGGATTTCCATGAGATGCAGCCAGATTCCACTCTGATTTATACAGCTTTGCAGCACAATTGCTTCTGATTGAACAGGGAAGGACAGACACAAATTGGCCTCCTGCTAACTTTGGCTTTCATTGCAATAGTAACAGACATGTATCTTCCATTAGACTCTTCCCCCTTTCTCTTTGTCCCCCTTTTCGTTGCTTGTATTTGAAATTAACCCAGCTCAGTATATTAATCTGATACTAGATCTCAACATTAGTCGGCCCGTTATTACATCAGCAATCTTTCAACAAACCTTGCCATGTAGTTTTCTTTTTAAAAATAATTTTATTAAATTAAAAAACAAAGTGCAGAAAATAAAAGAAAGAAAAATAGAAAAGAAAAAAAGAAGAATATAGTAAAAAAAGAAATATATAAAGAAATGATTTCCCCTCTCATCACAAGTAGAAACAATTTTACCAGGGATCTCTTCTTTCCATATCTCTTTTCCTATAAACCAATCCTTAAATCTCATTGTTCAGTCCTGATCATTAAAAGTCCACTAAGGGTTACCAAAGATAATATATCTATTTTAACCTTAATTAAACAAACAAATTTTATATTCCTTACATTTACTTTTCACTATTTTAATATTTAGTTCCTTCAAGTAATGTCCCAGAACTTGATTTATTTTCATTTTTTCTTTATCCCTTCTTATGAAATTCTTCAAAACTTTAACAAGTCTCATTTGTAAATCCAATACAAGAAAGATGTCCAGGTCACTCATTTGATTTCTTATTTCCATATCCCTTTTAATTATTAAAATGTTGGGCAATTTCTTTTGTATGTCTAGTGTAGCATCTTTCTCCATTTCATTCTTGCTTGTAATTTCTGAATTCACTTTCAAATCAGCCTCAGTCTTGTCTGTTAAAACTTGCTTCTCATTCATAACATCTTTTAAGACAGGCTGTCTATACAGGGAAACGCTCTTAGAATTTTGAGTCCATGGTTCAAAAATACCTGATGTTAAAAGAATTTGCTTCATTCTGTATACATATATATTCCCTCTGGTGGGAAGCCTCTGGTGGTGGCTGCTACAGTATGTGCTCTGCCGACTACTCGCACACTCGCTTGCTTGTCCACCCACCCAGCTCTCCCTCTGGCCGCATGCAGTGAGGTGGCTGTGTGGAGTTGTCCTGCGGTGACTTGGTGGAAGTGCGTTGGCAGAGACAACTTGGCAGTGGCAAGCTGACTGACTCACCTGGCCATGTGAGTTGTCCTAGACCCCAAGAAAGTGATAGCATGAATTCAGATCTTGGCAAACAGAGCTTTCCATATTAATAAGAACAGTTTCTCTGGGGGGAGCAGGGTCAGTGGTTAGTCCTCAGATAATGTTTCTGAAGTATTGTTAGGTAGTCTTCTTGTTTCTTTTTGTGGGAGAGATTATTTTTGAAATCCAAACAGCTTGGCCAATACCAAAAATGAAAGAAATGTATAAGGTCAGTTCTATCTAATGGCAGAGGGAATCTTTTAAGATCGGAAACAAGAATGGGCAAAGTGCGATCCTCTGTAGGCTTCAAACTCTGTAAGTCAACATGGCCAATAGCTAAAATATATTATATACCTAAATGAAGTAAGCTGCCTATCCTTGATATGAATATTATTCTCATATTGACTCTTTCCCTCTTGCTTATGAAAGCAAGAGAAAATTTAAATGCATTAGTTGCAATCAGTTTTCTATTCTTTGCAAAATCTTGGCTTTGAGCATCTGAACTTTATTCCCTTGTGTATTATATAGATAACAGAATGAATTCAAGCTCTTGGCCTATCATTCAATTTCCAGTTGAAGCTACCTAATAACAATGGATAGGTTTCACACTCATAGGAAACAAAACCAAATAAACCATACAATAGCATAGTAGAGACCTGCCAAGCATCCTTGTGCAACCTGCTGGCATTTTTAAAAAAGGCAATATATTTGCTACCACCAAAGTCACTGAAGCCAGGAAGGCACCCTGAAAACAAGCTGCTGAGCATCTCCAGTACCTCTAGGCCTCATTGATGCCACCAGTTGCAGTGTGTTATATTGTCCTGTTAGTGCCAAACAGCTGATCATCAGCCCAGGTATTCCTTTGTAGTCCGGAATGATTTTTATCATTTATTCTTATTTCATTTGTTTGTTTATATTTCATATTTCTTAACTGCCCATCACTACAAGTCGAGCAAGCCTGGCATACATGAATTTACATAGGTATTAGTATTAAAGAAGACCAGAGCTAGGATTCACACAACACACCAGTCATAAAATTCTACTATGACTCAGTGTGTAGCAGTGGTGGGTTCTGGATCCCGGTGCAACTGGTACGGTGCAACTGGGCTGGGTGTCCACCACATGCACGTGCGCAGCATGAACGCAGCACGAGCATGTGTACTTACCGCCCGAGATGCTCCGTGATGCTCCAGCTGATCGGCAGAGCGTCACGCAGGCGCCGTAGGCTCTGTGCACATAAGCCCTGATCGGCTCAAATACAGGTAAGGAGGGCGGGTGGGTGGGTGGGCCCTCTGGAGCACCATACCAAAATGGTACCTGGTACTCCCAGCGGGCACCAGTACGCCTGTGCCGGGGCGTAGCAGTCGTATCCCACCACTGGTGGGTAAGGTAACCACAGTGCTAATTTATATGTAAGTGGAATTCCAGACATAAGCAGGAGTTACTTCTTTACTCCTGAACCCTGAGTGTTTGGTAGCGATGTACAGCTGTGTTGAGAAGATTCCTGTGCATAGGCTTTTAGCAATAAATCAGTTTAATTGAACCTTCACATCTGGGTCTGATCTTTCACACCCGACAGCTGAGGAGGTGAACGTTCACAAGAAGGGGAGTATGACTTCATTGTGCAGATCAAAATGCCTGTTATCTTGACCCCGCCTCCTCTTTCAGACACTGATGGTTCTGTAGAAAACATTTCATGGCCTTAGTTAAAAGGAAATCATATGGCCGTATAAGTGGCAGGTGTCACACTTTGATTGCAATTCCGTATACTGTATATTGTATATACAGATACTCAGCATCTCTGTGAAGAACCTTTCAGGAAAGCTTGCACTTACCTGTACAGTAATTCAATTTGTACAGAACAAAGTGACTGGAGTTTAATGGTGTAATAAAAATCAATTCACATACATATATAGATGGAAAATAAGCATTGACACCCACCCCCTTTCAGGGAGCTCAATTTTTAACTGAGAGAGAGACACACTGATTCTTTGCCTCCTTTTCTGTATTCCAACTTATTCTAATCCCAACACGTATCTCCTTCCACCTTCTCCATCTTGCTACTTGGAAAGGAAGGTGGATTCAACTTCTGGCTATCAGATTTTTTCCTGAGCCACCAAAATGCAGTCACTCTGTGATTTGCTTTTATTCAGCTCCCAATAGTCATCATCTGTGTCCCCGCAGCAGAAGGCCCTTGGCGAAGATTCTGCAGTTGTTTGAAAATTGTCTATTGTGTTCATGAGCAGAGCTGATTTATTTCTGGCTCAGCTATGAGAATTTTGAATTCATCTTTTTCCCCCTTTTTTAAAAAACCATGCTGGGACTCTGTGGAGCTTATGGGTAGTCACCTACACTTCCTGATTTAGGAAGTATTTCTAGAAGCGTAGCTTGAGTGTTTTTTGGCTCTCCCTCATAACAACCACTTGGGGTTAAGAGGCAGGCAGGGAGTTGCATATAAATGCCAAATGAATGCAACAAAGCTATGGTTAGATGCAAGCATTTTTTTAAAAAAAAAAATAGTGTGGAAGTAGGATGTGACGGTGTCTGTTATTTCACTATTACTGCTCAAAGCAAGACCCTAAAATTTTTTTGATGTTTGTTGTCCATATTTTGAAGTCAATAGAAGTGAAACTATTGCAGGTCATCTAACTGTTTCTAAACCTGCACAATTTCTAGATGTGCGGACTCTTTAAGTCCCAGAATTCTCAGCAGTGGTTATGCTGGGTGGGGAATTCTGGGAGTGAAAGTCCACACTGGCAACTGAAAGTTCCCAAGATTGAGAAACACTGATTGAACTCCTTTTGATGGAATGGAAAATGGAAAACAGTGGAAGTAACCTGAGCCGCAAACTAGCCAACCTCATTGTACAAACCCAAATAATGTATGGTTCAGCATGTAATGTATGATCAAAAAATTAGGTTAACAATAAAAAACATGGATGTGTCAGACAAACTCAGACATCACCACATATGTAGAAATCTTTACTTCTTGGGAATTTCAGAGAAAATTCTGGAGAGTTTGTTAACTACGGATGTTTATTTTTGGAGTGGGTTAGTTATTTTGAAATTCCACTGAAATCAAGTGATGTCACTTTCCTCGATTTAGGTTCTCAAATCAGTCAAATTCTTCCTCCTTTTTAAAAATTTCAATTTATGATAGTCCAGCTATGGGCTGCTTGAGAATTACCTGGTGTTGTTTGGAAGAGAGAATGAGAATACCTGGTGTGAAAATGTTCTGTAGGAAGTTAGCACCCACCCTTCTCCTAGAAGAATGAAATATCCTAGGAAATATTGAAAAGGTAGAACATTATATTTCCATGGGTAAGAAATGGAGAAACATGTTTTTAGGCAGGAAACAGACTCACTCTTAATAGCCCCCACCTGTTCAATGGGCCATTAAAATAAAGCCTGAGCTACATAACAAAGGTAGGATTAGCCGTCAACAGAAACTCAACACAGGGCACCTGGGAAGAAGCCATGCTCAATCAAACTTGGACTCAAGACAGCCTACAGAGTTGCCCCTCCATGGCCCCGTGGGAGTCTAACATCAATCAAAATACATTTCTTACATAGGAACAGGAAACAAGGAGGTGGGGCCGAACAGAGAGTATAAAAAACCCGGGAACTTTCAGCAAGCCCTTCTTTCTCTTTTCTTCTTCACCCAACATCTGGAAGCATGTGATCCCCCTTTCCTGTTCAGGAGCTCAAGCCATGTGGTCCTGTCCACCATCTTTCCAAGCAGCCTCCATGTTTCCAGTGTCTTTTTCCCCACTTGGAACTGAACCCAGAAGGACATGTCTTCCAACAGTTGCATCGAAGTATTTTACGGTTTCATCACCCATCAGAATGAGCAATGTTGGTGAGGTTTCTATTACTTAGCTGTGTGGGCTGGGTACAGATTGATTCAGCCACCCAGGTTTCCCAGCTTAGCTGGTTAGACCAAAAAAAAAAACCCATCCAAGGGAAAAATTCTCCTCCTACCCTGAGGCAATTTTTATAAACAAAACATGTCAGCTTACTCCGCTTTTAAGGTCCCCTGACTAAAAACAACAAACAGAATGTAGTCACTCACTGACTGCCCTGGGGTCAATGATTGCAATTTCCGACGAAAGATTTCTAATTCTGCTGCAGGACAGTTTTAGAATTAGGATTCTTGAGACTTGAAGGGGAGCTTTTGTTGGGTAGTTATCCTGGCAATTGGTCCAGATCTTCCGGTGAAATACTCAAGGATGATGAGAGTGGTTGCCATTTCCTTGCAGGATGCCAGCACTGTGAGAAATGGAGGCGACAAAAAGGCAGTTCGTGGGAATTAGGGTGTGATTATTTCTGCTCAGGGCAATAACTCCACAAGTTCTGTTTAGCACTTACTTTTATGAATAGACTAGAATTCAAATGTCACCTCTTGGTTGGAGATAGAAAATCAAAAGAAGTTATTCTTATTAAAGCACACACAAACAAACTCTGGTATGTTGTTTTCCTTTTTTTTTTTGTAAGAGCTTATATAAAAATGAGCCCCACCCTTAGGCAAATTGAGGCCACTGCTTCAATCTGAAGTGTCACTAAAGATCTGGCGATTAATTGTCCCTCCACTGACTGACTTTCTTGTGCCAATCTTTCTGAACATTTTCTGTCCTAGGGTTAAACTACACCCCCACCCCGTTTAATTGATTGGATCAGGGTGCTCGCTTCTTCTCCAGCTAACTTTGTTGTACAAATTGTCCTTCTGAATTGTCATTCAGCAGAACAAACTACCACAGAAAGGGAGAACTGTTTGCAAGATTTTCTGTTGCACATGTATATAATTTGCTTTGACTGGGTGCTGTGCAGCTGGACTGGGAGGTGGCCTCAATTTGCTGCTTTTCCCAAGCTGACTTAAAGGAGTCCCTTACTATAATTTCATTTCATGGACCTAATACTGTGAATGCTAACTCCTGATCTCCCTGGGCAGCTTTCCCCAAACTGATGTCCTCCAGATATATTGGCTCACAATTTCCATCCTACCCATTAACTTTTATCTGTGGCCAGTACTGGTTGGGGATGCCAAGGCTCATTTGGAAGGCACCAGTTCAAAAGTGCTGCAAAATTCTCTTCTGGAATTCATTTTAGGACAATGAATCATCACTTCAATGAATTTAGTTCCAGTACAGAGCTGACAAAGAATGACTTTAAATTCAAAAATCTCTTACAGAATTGTTGATTTAGGGACAAAAGAAATATGTGAACCATAACATGTTGTAACATGACTTTCTCTTTTCTGCTTGGCAATATATCTGAATTTTGAATCATATTAAGCACTAGCTGAAATCTCAGTTAACTGTTAATCATCTCTAAAACTATAATTTTAGTTTTCAGTTATTTGAATAACACAGTGGGGAGAAAGTAGCTTAGGTCTTATTTGTTCTAATTTTCAACCACCAAATACTGCTGTCTGAAAAATAAAATAAACGTTTTCCAGTTTCAGAAAACATTTTACATGGGTTACCTTCACATGGTTTATTTTATTATGATTTACAATATTTGCCAACTCAGTATGATTAGTAAACCAGACTTTATTGCTTAGCATGTGGCATGAAACCAACCAATTGTGACTTAATTAGGAAGCCATAATTCAAATCATGTCATGGTATATGTGAACATGGTGTTCAAGTAAGCCAAAGTTCAATTTAATCTTTATAAGCTTGTAAATAGGCTTTAAAGAACCAAAACTTATGACTCATGTTTACGAATAGACAAACAAACAATGAAGAGTTGAAAGAAGACATCTATAGAGAGACTGTGCTAGTCAGAAAAAAGAAATAAAAATGTATCAAGAAAGCATTATATTTGATTCACCTGCTGACAAAGAACTAGTATATTACTATGTCAGTTAGCATATTGAACTATGATCGCAAGTCTCTGCTGAGCTGGGAAACTCCCTGCCTGCCCTTGAGGCAATCTACTTATCCAGGCAAACTACTAGGTTAGGTTAAGATGGGCAAATGCAGGCTTTGGGAAAGATGAAATATGGAAGACAACTGTGTGCACCATAGGAAAGAATACAATGATGCTATTAATAGTAATCATAAAACTCTTATACACTGAGCGAAACAGATTTCAGTTCCAGCACATACTACCAAGGAGTATGAATCAAGGTAAACTGTGTCCAGACGTGGGTCCAGAAATAAAACATCTTCATTTAAAGAAGCACATTTTTTAAATCAAGGGTGAAAAGAAATATCCATTTCACATGCTTTTTTTATTCTTTGGCTGGGAAAAAAGTTGTCTTGCAATGTGCCTTTAATTTATGTGTCTTTTCATACACCAATTTACTTATATATATTTTTCTTCCTTTGAAAGAGCTCTGGATGCCTTGTCTATTCTTTGCTGCCACAATATTTCCCTAATGTGAACTAGTTTACTCTTCAATGTGGCGAGTGGCACAAAGTCCCATACAGTGCAATTCATTTGCTCTGGTGAGGCTGAGTCTTATTTGAATTTAGGATGAGAACCTAATGAGGTTCCCAAAGGAATGAGAATTTGAATCCACACCTTTTGAGTCCTGGTAGATATTTGTGCCCCACTTTATTCAGAGGAATAAAGGGTTTCTTTTTAAAAGGGCTCGTCATTTTTATCAAGGGCATCTTCCATTTCTATAGCAGAAAATGCCACCACTCTCTTTTTCTACAACTTATAAATCTCAGCGCTAATGTTAGTGGTTCAGCATTTGGCTGGCAGGCTGCAACAGTACTAGAGATGCTTAGTTTAAAAAGCTCATGTCCCAGGAAAAACAAGGAATACAGTATTATTTTGTATTTGTTGAGTGGTAGCTCAAAGAACTCATTCATAAAGTATAATAACTATCATGCAACTCAAAGGGTTTATATTGAATGAAATTCAGTTTAAGAACTCCACACATATTTAGAAACTAGAACAAATCAGCATAATTAAAAACACTGAGGTTGTAATTTGGAAGTTTCCCCCATCCCCCCCCCCCCCCCCATTGTGCAGCTGGCTGAATATTGTAGATACTTATTCTTTTAAACTCCTGTGAATGGTAAGACATTCTTGGAACAACTTTTTACAAAAGCAGAGCTTGTGGGAATTCACAAGTAAGGACTTCTGGTATCTTTAAAACGCAGCTGGGAATCACATAATCACTCATTCGTAAGTCCCAGCTTATAAATTGCACTGATTCAATTCACATACCCTGTAAATACACATACCCTCCCACCAAAGGTGGCAGTCAGCCAGTTCTGACAGACTGCAGAGAACCGGTAGCAGAAATTTTGAGTAATTCGGAGAACCTGGAAAGCAGGTTAGTTGGATGGGGAGGTATGGGAATTTTGCAGTATCCTTCCCCTGCCACGCCCACCAAGCCAGGCCCACAGAACCAGTAGGAAAAAAAAATTAGAATCCCACCACAGCCTCCCACCCTATTTTGGCATACTGTGTCATGCACATGTATAACCTACTTTCCTTTACAAATATACGGTCGTGCATACAGGAGTAAGCAGATACCCCAGCCTATTGGTTTGCCAAGGATTCTCCAATTCATACTTTTTGGAAAGACTGAGAACTACATAGTGGGTGGGACCATAATCACACACATGTAGGTTGGGCTGGGGAGGTTTTGAGGGGGCTATTTGGTGTTTTAATAGTGATATGCATAATATCATGTTTACACCACAGTTTTTTTAGGTTTCGAACTCAAAACAGCAAAAAAGCATGCTCTCACTATACAGAAGTCCTGGTCAAAAGCTCCAGGGGCTGGGGGGGGGGGGAATTGGTTCAGTACGGCAAGCAGCCTTGTGGTTACAGCTTCTCTACTCCTATCCTAGACACAGCTGAACAACATCAAATCTCCATTATTAAGAGCATATAGTCCACTAAGGGCCATGAAAAATGCAAGCATGCAGCCTTTGAACTGTGCCAGAATGTTTAATCCCCACTCAGAAGATGGGCTGTGTGGCAGCAGTAACTATCACTTTTCCCAGGCTATTAGGGGGGAAAAAAAGCAAGTAGCAGGATGTGCAAAATAAAATTAAAAAACAAACCTTGTGACAATCACCTTTTTCTGCTTGTAGAAAGAGCCAGCATTCAGCTCTGTAATTATGGTTCCCAAGTTTCATCCATCACCATTTGGATCACTTAATGCTCCAGCCCATCGCATTTCAGTTGACTTTGTGCCACTTCACCTTGGCTTTTGGCTGCACCCTGTCGTAGGCATACAAAAAGCCGCTCCACAGAGCAAGCTGTTCACACAGCTGCAAGACAAGAGGATACAGCTGCCAACTTGCTCGGCAGGCTAGGCTGAGTAATGCTTAGTGGAGGGAAGTAAGTACTGGATTGCCATAATGCTAAAATAAAAATTAGTAGAAAAGGCCCCTACCTTCAGGATCATTTATGGCAGAGTTATCTAATTCTGAAACAAATTTAAACCAGCATTTTTCCCCTATATGCATATATTAAATGTTTTAAAAGACAACTTGGTTTTTGATTGGAAATGTTGAAATCCACAGGTAGCCAAAAAGAAAGGAACACTTAGCTGTCGTCAAGCTGTCTAGCTTTTTTTAGCCCAGATTTGGCAGTCCAACTTTGCCTTTCCCCCCCACCAACCTCCGTTTGTCTCATCATTATAGTTTCCTATGTTATTTCAGTGATTATAGGCTTTGGGTGTTAGCTTAATAACAGTAGCACGTAGACTTATATACCGCTTCACAGTGCTTTTACAGCCTCCTCTAAGTGGTTTACAGAGTCAGCATAAGGCCCCCAACAATCTGGGTCTTCAGATTACGTCAGTCATTTTTCCCCCACCATATTGTGACCCAGAGAACAACATTTAAAGGAAAAAGGTGCTCAGATTGGTTTTACATATCATTCTACAGTATAATGTGGCTTATTTAGTTTGCTGTGATGCTTGGTTCCAGATTGAGCACTGTCATTTTGTCAAGCATGTTTGAGGGCTTCATTCATTATAGCTTAGTGAGAAAGCAATGGTTGAAGCAAACTGTGGCAGATGGAAGTGAGACATATGCTTTTCATTTTTTCACATAGACAGCAGAGCAGTGAATATTGCACAGCATTGTTGCCTATATAATCCCTGGAGAAATAGAGATAATGTACAAGAAAGTGTCCAAGAAGAACAGAAAGAAAGTAGATCTGAATTTATTGGTAAATCTCTTAATCAATCAGTATTCCAATCAGAAGACTTGTGCTCTTCAGTTATTTCCAAGTGGCCACAAAAGGATGGGGAAGCTTCCTCTCTATTTAATTTACATTGTTGAAATGACAAAAGATGAATATAATCAACTGAAGACATTTTATGTACAGAAGCCTCTACCATAGAAGAGGGATGAAATGTCTACAAATTCTTAGAGCTAATGTTATTTTCAATGAAATAGAGGAAAAGCCATTGCCCTACTAAAACGTTGCAACCAAAGTGGCATTTGAACAGGCTGATCACAGGTAAAGTTTCTTGGAGAAGACTGGTACTCAAAGAATGTTTTCTTTGTGTTAGAGCTAAAGTATACACATCTGAAAGGAGCCCATGTCAGAAAAAACTTGTGTCAAAGTATATTCTGATTTTGGCTTAAGTGTGGCCTTTGAATTAAAGATGCTAATTTTAAGACACCACTTAATGAAGGATTTCCCAGGCATAGTAGGTCTACCCTTAAGACCTTGTGCTAGTTTCAGGAGACAATGGTGGTTGTTTTTTGTGGTTTTTCTGATCTCTGTAGTCAAGTCTCCCTGCAGTCAAGTCTTCATCCCACTCCAACCCTTTCCAGTCCCATCTCTCCCGCACCCCATAGCTTCTGGTTAGTTTATTCTGCTATACTTAAAGACATCGAAAAGCAAACTGTAACTCAGTGGAATTATTAGTATTTTAATATGTGATTAATTATCAGTAAACATTATTTTAAATTGCAAAGGTTTCTAGAATGTATTTAGAACCTGTTTTTTTAAATCTAAAAACAGTCCAATTTTTCAGCTAATTTTATATCATTAGGACGCTTGTTTTCTAAATGCAATATACCTTAGTGAAGCCTGTCAATAATAAGTTAAGAAAAAGAACAGGGAACTATTAATTAGCTCATTTACAAACAAGAAACATTTTGTCTTTTACAGAACTTCATTTTAGTTAAAAGAATTGAGAGACACATTTGCCTTACTGGAATTGTAACAAAATAATTGGTTTAGTCTGATCACTTATATATGCCCCAAATAAAGATCACATTTGAGAATTTGACATTTTATTTTGATAAAACATTTCTTTCATTTGGTGCCTCCCCAGAATCTGGGACTACACACTTGTAAGAATGCTACCTTTTTAATGTAATTTTCTTTTCCCCTAAAAATAAATGTGAGATAGCATATTGGCTTTTATGCTTCTTTTCAATATATTTGTAGTCAGACACAACCAAGCCTTTGCACTTTACATTTTATAAATGTTAATTTCTTCTTGGTTTCTTCTTTTCTTTTAAAGATGTGTGCTATTTTTAAGGACATAATTTATTGGGAGACCCACCTTACAACGCAAAGTATTGATGAAAAGGTACAGCAACTGGCAACCCTTCTAGACTTAGCCTTCTGGGGCAGAATCCCAAGCAGGATTCAGAATTCTGCGTCACCAACTGCTAACTTTTCATCTTCCCTCAGCATTTCTATTGCACCATATTGTATTTAGCACAGATGGTAATTTGGAGGAAAACAGATTTTCCCAAACAAACGTATTCATTAGGATTCGTGGTTTTTTTCCCCCCTCTTTCAGGTTACAATAGACAGAACCATTGCTCATACTTAGAAAGATTACCTTCCGCATCCTGTGACAATTAATAGCAGCAGCAATAACAGATAACAAATTTTTGTTTGTGCCATTTACATATTATTTTTCATCAGTGCTCATCAAAAGAGAAGATATTCCATTGAAATCTGAAAATAGTACAAGAGCAGCAGAGTGGAAAACTAATTTCCAGACTTTAAAGTGCGACTTCCTTCCAAAAAATAAAATAGATATTTAACACAAGCTCTATTCATAGTATTCCGAGTACTTTACAAATACCACCACGGTAAGCCCTAAAAGCATCTTATGAGTCAGCATTATTTATTATCTACAAAGTAGTATTTTGGACCAGTTTCTGTTAAATTGGGTGATTGAAGGCACACTCAGCTTCAGAGTAACAAACAGCTCTTTATTAGTACAAGTCAACTATGTACAATCCAGCAAAGGTTCAGTCTGACAGCAGCCTTTTTATAGGGAGCTGTCAGACCCTTTGACCAATCAGATTGAATCTCTGTTCCCGCCGGAACAGAGGACCTTGGTGTAAACCATTACCAATGTTTCTGGTATCTAACACCCCTCCCCTCTTAGATGGGCTCAACCGACTTGTGACGTAGTCACGCAGGTAGGCGGGCTTTCTGGTGGCTTGCCCAGACCTGCGCAATTCAGTTGGTGGGTGTTCTTCAGTCAGGTCGGATGGACCTGTTGTCTCCGCGGCTTAGCTTGGTAAAAGCTCCTCAAACTTTTCACAGGCCATGGCTGGAGTTTCTGAATCCGGTTCGCTCGGAACTCACTGCAGGCCTGCAACACTTACAGATAAGTGCCCCTGTACCTTCAGGATTGAGTTATCTGTGGAAGGAGTGAATTCGTGCTCCTTTTGTGTAGGGCTTTGGCTAACTCGTGCAGGAGTTACCTCTGGTTGCCTAAGACTGGAGTTGGAGATGCGGCCACGGAGTTGGTCAATGTGCCATCTCCAATTTTGACGGTCCTTGAGCTCTAATAGGTAAGAGTGAGACCCGGTGATGCCTATTACTGTGGCAGGAATCCAAAGAGTTCCCCCAGCGTAGTTGTGGGCGTAAACTTGATCCCCTATGCTAAAGTTTCTTATTTTGCCGGTCGAATCTGGGGGCGACAGGGCAGAGTGGTTTGGATGTAGCCTGTCTAAGTGGGACCTTAGCCGGCGACCCATTAGAAGCTCAAAGGGCTTCTACCAGTGGTAGCACTTGGGGTGATGTGCTGCATGAGGAGGAATTGATTAACCCGTGTTTGCCAATCTCCTGGGCCCATCCTGGATAGGGCTTCTTTTGTAGATCTCACCATTCTCTCCGCCTGACCATTGGAAGCCGGATGAAATGGAGCAACCAGGGCATGTCTGATTCCCTGTGCTGCTAAATAGGTCTCGAATTGCATGGCCATAAATTGGGGCCCATTGTCAGAGACCAAAGCATCGGGCAGGCTGTGTGTGGAGAAAAGTCTCTGTAGTGCCTTGATGACCGCTTCTGCCGTGGTAGAGGTCATGAGGACTACTTCTAGCCATTTTGAGTAGACGTCCACAACTACCATAAAGGTCTGGCCATGAACAGGGCCAGCAAAATCTATGTGCACCCTAGACCATGGTGCTTGAGGTCGCTCCCACTCCTTAGCGGGCGCCTCTGGGGAGCTGGTCTGGACTCCTGGCACGGTGTGCAGGTAGCCACCCATTCTTCTATCTCCCTGTCCATGTTAGGCCACCCACGTAACTCCTGGCCAAAGATTTCATCCTGACAATTCCAGGATACCTTGCGTGCAATGCCTCTAATGCTGCAATACGCAGTTTGGGTGGAACAATGACCCGATCCCCACACAGTAGACAACCATTTATTACTGACAGTTCATCACGTTTGCAGTAAAACATTTTAAATTCAGACTCCACAGCCCCTTGGGCCACCCCCTCCACACCCAGTTCAAAACCTGTCGGAATGTAGAATCTTTTGCTGAGTGGTGGGCAATGTCACAAGATGAGACGGGACCAGCCTAAGACAGTCAATGAGGAGGACTGGCATCTTGGGGGTAGGGCTGCAAGCAGTTCAGGCAGTGGGCATCGACTCAAGGTTTCGGCATGCCCCAAGGTAGAGCCAGGTCGATGGACGAGGCGATGACTGTAGGCCGCGAGGAAGATTGTCCACCTGGTCATTCGCGATAACAAAGAAGCAGGGGTAGGTTGGTCCCCGGCCAGTAGTCCCAGCAATGGTTTGTGGTCTGTGATAAATTCAAAGTCATGGCCGTAGATGTACTCATTTAATGCCGGCGACTGCAACCAGAGCCCCACAGTCCAGTTGGCTGTAGTTCCGCTTGGCAGCAGACAATGTTCGTGAGTAGTAGGTGATGGGCACCTCAGTTCCATTTGGCATGTGATGGCTGAGGACGGCTCCAACACCAAACAGGGAAGCGTCACATGTTAGGACAAGTGGCAGGGTCTGGCTATATTGGACCAAAAACTTGTCCGCTGACAGCAGTTTCTTTACCATGGCAAATGTGGCTGCTTCAGCTCTGTCCCAGGACCACTTGGTGTGTTTGTTGAGAAGCCGATGCAAAGGTTCAGCAACCGTGGCTTTTTGCTTTAGAAAAACATTGTAGAAGTTAAGGAGCCCGAGGAACGCCTGAAGTTCAGTATGATTGCGAGGTGTAGGGGCATCCTGGATTGCCTTAATTTTTTTGTTGGTTGGGTGAATCCCAGAGCCGTCGATGAGGTACCCTATGAATTCAACCCTTGGCACATTAATTTGGCATTTTTCTTTTTTGAGGTGAGGCCTTTGTCTCTGATTCTGGACAGAACAGTTCCCAATCTTTTAAATAGTTACGCCTCATTTGCAGCTGATACCAATATGTCGTCAAAATAGGGCACGACTCCTGGAATCCCCTGCAAATGCCATTCCATGACGCTTTGGAACAATCCAGGGGTGATACTAACTCCGAATTGAAGGCGGGTGCATTTGAATACACCCCTGTGCATCACAATGGTTTGAGCCTCCGCCGTGGCGTCATCTACAGGCAACTGCTGGTATGCCTGCGCCATATCTAATTTTGCGAAAAAATTTCCGGAGCCTAATGAGTGTAGTAAATGCTGTACAATGGGTACAGGATACAATGGGTGCTGCAAAGCTTTGTTTATTGTGCACTTGTAATCCATGGAGATGCGGACAGACCCATCAGGCTTGACAGGTGTCAGTATAGGGGTCTCCCAGCATGCGTGATCTACCGGCTCTAGGATTCCCTGGCCAATCAATTTGTCTAGTTCCAAATCAATTTTAGGGCGTAGAGCGAAAGGTACTCTCCTGGGTTTTAGCCTGATGGGGGCTACATTGGGGTCCAAGTTAAAAGATATTGGAGTCCCCTCATACTTACATAGACCGGTGCCGAAGACGTCCTCGAACTCCTTAAGGAATTCCTCAGTGCTTTCGTCTCGTATGACTTTGATTCCAGTCACTTCTAGGTCCAGGGCTTCGAACCAGTCAAGCCCCAGGAGGCTCTGTAGGTCTCCGTTGACTACCATCACTGGTAGCTGGCTGCAGAAGGTCTTGAACCTCACCCAGAAGGTTCCCTGGCCCACGATGGGAACTTGGTTCCCCTGATAGTCACGAAGGCGGATGTCTAGAACTGGCAGTTGATGCTTTTTAAGGCTAAGGATAGCCTGTTTGAGTGCTGCCCAAGACATTATGGTCAAAGATGACCCCATGTCAATCTTCATATTGCATGGAGAGTCCTCAATGAGGACTGTGACTTTCAGCTTTTTTGGCCACTTCGTGCGGACTTGGCCTTTGGAGGTGTGGTAGGTGACTCTGGTGTCGCTTTCTGTTCGCTGTGGTGGTGGCTGCCATGCCCCTTGGTTGGGCCTCTGCTGGCGGTTAGGTATGCTTCTGGGCTTCCAGGTGTAGCGGGCCGATAGTTTCTGCAGACCTTGGTGATGTGCCCCTTGCGTTCGCAGTGTTGACAGATGGCATCACGGAAATGGCAATGTGTTCTGAGGCGGTTTTGTCCGCAGCTGGTGCAAGGCGGGAAACGTGGTTCAAAATTTCAAGCTGGCTTGGTGCGGTCACTGCGCATGTGGTAGCTGTCATCTTCCTTCTCCGAGCCTTCAGGCTATGTAGCCTCGCGATGCATGCCTGCGCTCTTCCACGTGCTCTTTGGACTATTTTGGCACTGCAGGGTTTCCGTAGATTTAATTGAAGACTCCGTAACCCTGGCTTCGTCTAGGGCGATTTGGAGCATGAGATTAGTCTTTGCTAACAACCTCTTCTGCAGGCCAATATCCCTAACACCGCATATGATTTGGTCAAGTAGTAGTTCATCAAGGTCTCTAAATTCACAGTACGCTGCGGCCTTTCTGAGTGTCGCAACATATTTGTTGATAGATTCCTCTTCTTTTTGGTTACGGATGTTGAATTCATGCCTCCAGACGTATTTAGACGGTCTGGGAGCGTAGGGTGCCCTCATTGTCTGTTGTAGAACCGACCAAGCAACCGACTGGAATGGCGTTGGCTCGGACAAATCCTTCGCCGTCTCAAACACCTCTGGTCCGCAGTAGCTCAGGAACATATTCTTTTTCCGGCCTTCAGAAAGGCCCATGAGATTGTTGGCTTCGAGGAAGCAATCGAACTTCATCATGTAGGATTCCTAATGTTCGGTGGCTGGGTTGTACGGAGTTGGTGGCGTGTAGGTTGTCATCTTGTGTTCCTGAGCATGTTTGAATTTGCCGCTCAAAGATGGCTGCTTGATGCCGCGCCAAGCTTCAGGCTGGATTTACTTGCTGGATTGTCATGCTCTTTCTGTCTGCCTAGTTGTCTTCCAATCCCACCTTCGTCACCAGTGTTAAATCGGGTGATTGAAGGCACACTCAGCTTCAGAGTAACAAACGGCTCTTTATTAGTACAAGTCAACTATGTACAATCCAGCGAAGATTCAGACTGACAGCAGCCTTTTTATAGGGAGCTGTCAGACCCTTTGATCAATCAGATCGAATCTCTGATCCTGCCGGAACAGAGGACCTTGCTGTAAACCATTACTAATTTTTCTGTATCTAACAGTTTCCATTACATCTTGCACTGACCATGTATTTCTCAGAGTAAGGTATACGGACTTGGTAAATGCTCTGGAAAACCATGCTTGTAGGGAAGCAGCCACTGACATTGTCCAGAATATTCAGCTATCCCAATGCTTTGCTCTGAAAGTCAAGATGTTATATTGTTTATTGTCATCTGTCTGATGCTCCAGACCGAGGTACCTGCACTAATGCATCATTCTTGTAGTGATTTGTCTCTTTGAAACACCCAGGGACATTGATACAAGACTTGAGGAAGCTTCAGAGTAATGTATTAAGATGGGCTATGTGACTATTGAAACAAAAAATGGCATGCAGGAGCCTTTCCTGGGCTGATTCTGACTAATTTGGTGAGACAGAAATTTCATGTTCCCTCATGAGAGAACTGGCTCTGCAATTAATAGGGATTTCTTTGGCTAAGTTTGTGATTAGATGTCAGGTGCATAACATCAAATATTCACTCTGACTTCCTTTACCTGCCATGCATGCACTGTTCTCAGATCACTTTCATGCCCTTGCTTGTGATTTCACACCATCATCTAGGTTGGACAGATGAGTGGGTTTATTTTTGGCTCAGCTGCAATGCACGAGGAACCACTTTGAAGGTAGTTCACAACTAAAACAGTAAGAGATGCCCTGCTGGGTGGACCCCCTGGCCCAGTTAGCCCAACAATCTGTTCTCTCAATGCCTTAATTACCTTGGCCAATTTCAGCTTCATTTCCATTTTGTTTGTATTGGAGAAACGCTGCAGCCATATATTTGTCTTGGACTTCTTTGTGGCTTTCAATATATTCTGAGGTGAAAATGGAGGCATAAGCTTTCTGGAAGCTTTCAAACTACTTAGGTGAAAGCCACAAGTGCAAAATGGCTTATGGCACATGTGCAAGCTAAGTCTCATTCCCCCAATGGGTATAAAGATAATTTCTGTTCATGATCAAGTGAATTCATATGAAGCTTCCTATTCAAACCTTCCTTTTCAAATGAGAGGGATGCGCCAAGGATGGATCGGGCAGGCATATTGGAGGCAGGCCCCAAATATATACAATGTATGCATGCTTTCTTTTCACTGAAGCCTTTATATATGAAAAGTCTTAATGCCTACAATCACACAGTCATTTTACTTCTACCTGGAAGGCCAATTCTAGAAGCTGTCGGTTTGATTTTTCTTCTCCTCTAGGAAAAATGCTGGACATAGACAACTATATGGAAGATGAAGATCACACACAACCACACAGTCTGACACATACTGTGCTGCCACAAGATGTTTAGAAGTAGGATGCAAAAAGTGTGAGAAATAATACCTCATTGGGTCGGTACCTTTTTTAAAGACTAAAAACAAGCACTCCCCATTGCACTGAATCTCACACATAAGCGAGATAGACAAGAAAGAAAGTGAGTCATCCTGATGCTGAGTAATAAAGCTATTATGGCTCCTTGGCCAAGGCATATTTCATTAACTGTAGGTCTCTTTCTACTGATTCCCATCCTTCTCACTGAAAATGTTGCTGCCCGGGAACCAAAGAATATGCTGAGATCTTCGGTGAAAGGATTCTCAAATAATTTTAAAAAGTGATTGAATAAAGCATGTTCAGCCTGACATTTGATTGTCTTTTTGCTTTTCCTCTCAGAAGCTTGGTAGCTACTCCATATTATTAAGCTTCATTCAGAAGGACATTTGGGAACCAAATATAGCATGGCAGCAAAAAGGCAAGTATAAAGTCCATACTTGTTAAATACTTAGTTTTCTGCATGCTGAATATGAATCTATCAATCAAGATTTCGGATCGGCCTGTGAAATGTAGATTGGATTAACTGTTTCCCCTCTGTGAAAGGGTGCTGTGATAAGATGATCAGCATTTTTATTAACAAGTTGTGTAAATGTTGAAATGATTAGAAAAGTACAATCAGTCATAAAATGGCCAGTCTGAGGTAGAAAATTGAAAATCCTGTCCTATTGAGGCCACTTCATTCACTGTGTGTTTCTGACCCAAATGATATGAAATAACAAATTGTAGTCTCTAAATCTGTTCTCTCTCTTCACCCCAACCAGCATGATTAATGTATTTACAGGGTACTATTTTAGCATTGCAAAGTGCCAATGTTAGGGCCAAAAACAAAAGCTGTTCTATTGCAGATCATTAATATTATCTACCAGTAGATTTAAAACTGGTGAATCCTGTTTAGTTAGTTAGTTAGCAAGATCGATGTTACAACCTTCTTTTTATGGCCCTGGTTGAAACAACACACAAAGCCACAATGCTGTTTGTGAACGTAGCTACTCAACCTTTATGTATTTAGCAATCTCGAGATGAAACTTTCACAATTACTGCAATTTCTAGAGGTTAATAGGCATGAATAATGATTTCTACCTAATTAGCTTAATTTGCTTAAAAAACACAATCTCCATATTTTTAGTTTCATTGCAAAAAAAAAAACCTGACAAACCCATTGCAGGTTCTCTAGCCTTTACGGAAAGGATAAAAAACATGTAGGGAAGATTCTGATTCATGTGGCTGATTGAGGATGAGTAACATGTAGCAACCGCAACAGTAAGCAAAGTTCTTTAGTTGAGTACTTAATAAAGAAAAAGAGAAGACTGGGCGATTTCATCCCATACAGATCAAAGGCAGAACAATGCTCTTCAAAGGCAGATAGGCAGGAGCTGCTTTATACATGGGAATATGCATGCTCCTAAACATATGGAGAAAGAGAGGGGGGGGGGGGTGCTGTTTCGAATGGTTTTTTAAATAGCTTAAAATAATTCAGATGTGAAACCATCTGGGCCTGGAGGTTTCTGCTAGATTCTACAATGTTGCAGATAAGGTTAATGGTCTGTGTGATGACTCAGCTTTCGGCTCAGGAGGTACACAGTGTTCAAAGTTGAATGACAGAGAGAGGGGGGAATCAGAATCTTGAGTTTTGAGGTTTGGGTTGCTTAGATATATTGAGAGGAATAGCCCTTTCCTAGTTCCGTTATATTGGAGATGTTGTTTGGTTAACATTTTGCCTAAATCCAGAGCACTAAAAGTTTTCCACTCTTTATTTTGTGCTGGTGAGTCAGTTTTGGGCTCCTGGTGACTGCTTGCAGGACTAGTCCCCGAGCTTTCGTGGAAGCCTTTTAAGAAGAGGTTTGCCATTCTTATGCTTCCTAGGGCTGAGAAAAAATAAGTGGTACGAAATCACCAAGATTTGTACCTAAACTCACAGTCTAGAACTCACAGTCTCCTGATTTCTAGTCTGATGGCTTAACCACTACACCAAACTGGCTCTTTTCAGATCTAACCTCCTCTAAAAAAAAATGGACGAGGGGTATGTTCACGCATTCTGCTAACTCAGCTGTGTCAAACTGGATTTCTTCGAGGGCCAGATCAGCATTGTAGTTCGTGGGCTGGTGAGGGGCGGGGGAGTAGGGGGGAGACAGGATAGATGCCTCCTGCATCACTTTGCAAGCCAAAATGGGGTACGGGTCTTCAGCTATACTCTGCCAGCAAAACATAGGCCACTTGGGGGCCTCATGGGGACTCCGCATGGCCAGTTTTTGGCTGGTTGAGTACTGCTGGAGGCTGGGGAGGCCGAAAACGGGCCACAAGGGAACTCTACACAGCCCGTTTTGGCCGGCAGAGGCACCATGGGCTGGTCTTTTGATATTTCCAGGCCGACCCTGTGGGCAAGATTTAAGCACGTGCAAGCTGGATCCAGCTCACGGGCCTTCAGTTTGACAGCCTTGTGCTAAGTGATAATTTAACCATAATGCAACCAGTCATAATTTATTGACTAAGCCATTGTTGATTTCATCTACATATCAACTAAGTTATCAACCATTCATTTGTGAACCTCCAATACTTTCTCCCCTAATACTTTCAACTTAGCAATTTATTAAATTAAAGCCAAACAAATGACACTATAGGCTTAATGCAATATGCAAATTTGCCCAGTTTATTAAAAGACCAGAAGTATGGAAGTAAAAGTTAATCTGCCCATAAAACAATACAGTAATTCATGAATATAATGCAGTTCAGAACATTAACTGGATTGTACTTGATCCTGTGTTAGTATGATGGCATGAATTTGTTTGCTGGAGATTGACAGGAAAAGTGTAGTAATGTGATCACTGAGTAGAAACCTGTAAGAGAAAAAGATAATGAAGAAAACACAAACAAACCAGAAATATGCCATTATTTACAATTAATTCTGATGTCACAAAAATTACAGGTTCCTATCAGGAGTGGGTTGCTATCGGCATTACTGCCGGTTCGGCATGTAAAATATTTTGTGTGTGCACACCCATTTCGCTCACAAGTACACCAAACATGCGCTCTGTGCGCATGCGCATTTACACCAAAAAAGGTCTGTGCATGCACAGAACCTTAGAAAGGGGGGGGAGAGATTACATTTCTGCAATGGAGATTGTTCTGCACAGGCGCAGAATCAAAAATCAAGATGGTGCTGCTAACAATAGAGCCGGTTCGGGAGCCTGGGCAACTGAGTTACTATCTACTCAACTGAGCCGGTCCAAGCCAGTAGGAACCCACCTCTGGTTCTTCTCCCTTGATCCTTAGGTCATAATCCTATATACGTTTCTAAGTATAACTCAACATGATTTATTTTAAAATAGACCTTTACACAGTATTGGTGGAAAAAAATGTCACCTACTTTGAACTTGTTGAATGAATATCCTAAACTGGTTCAGATGATGAAGTTATTATGTAGAGCATGGGTCTCAAACTTGCGTTGTCACATTGTCATCATGTGATATACTGTGACTTTTTTCCCCCCTTCGCTAAAACAGGGGTGAGCATTGACGGATAGCATCAAGAACACAGGAAGTGATAGTACCGCTCTATTTTGCACTAGTGAGACTACTCTTGGAATTTTACATTCAGTTCTAGTCACCACTATACAAAAAAGGTTCCGAGGTCCTAAAAAGAGTGCAGAGGAGAGCAACAAAGATGACAAGAAATTGTACGATGAACTAGATATATTTAGCCTAATGAAGAGAAGACTTAGGAGTGACATGATAGGAATCTTCCAATATTTGAAGGGCTGTCACAGAGAAGAGGGCATTGATTTATTTTCCATAGCACCTGAGAGCAGGACAAGAAGCAATGGGTGGAAGCAATGTGGCAAGAAGATTCAACCCCGAACTAAGGACAAATTTCCTGACAGAACAATTAATCAATGGACTGGCTTGCCTCTCAGAGTTGTGGGCAATGGACAACTATTTGGCCAGGATGGGCAGGGGGTTGGACTAGAAGGCTTCCAAGGCCCCTTCCAGCCCTATGATCCTATGTCATCACTTGAACCTACAGCAGTTAATTTGGGTTAGTGAGGGTTAGTTTTAGTTCAGATCAGTCCTGGGGCTATTTGACATTATACTATTATCAGTCACTAACATTGTACAAATGGGAAGAGAAGTTAACAGGAAATTCAACCTGTCTTGCTCCATTGGTACAAAAACAGAAACTTAGAATGGCTCTTTGATTTTGGATGGTATAAAATAATGAGAAGGGTAAGCAAGCCTTCCTGACTCTGTCTTTGCCATACCTGATGCCAACCACAATGAAGTGCTTTTCCAAACAGATCCTTTAAAAGCAAGAAGTGACAACTCCTCAACCATCTTTGATGTACCTGGGAAGTCATCTAGCCAGTCCACATTTGACTGGGATATTTGTGACTGTGTGCAGATGACCCATAAAAATATTTCTGTCAGGGCTAATGATGAGAGATACTGGAAGTTGTAGTTCAGCAACCTCTGAAGGATGAAGTTATTGGTCTCTAAATAATGGCACTGAAGATGAAACTGAGGGAAGAAGTGGGCAATTGGATACACACACAGACACACAAACACGTATGGTTCAAGTTTTATTTCCATGATGGGGGGCCAGGTTGGTGTCTACCTTCAGTTGTGCAAACATACTGATGACTTTCAGCTAGTCACTTTCTCTCAGCACAATTCACCTGACAGAGTTGGTTTTTTTTGTGGGGGTGGATGAGAAGAGGGATCTCTATATGCACTACTTCGATAATATGATTAAATCTGATGTTGAAAGCAGTTCCTGGAGAACAAGTTGCCTCAAAGTGATAAAAGATACCACTGATGTTACCCAGTTGGGTAATGAAACCTCTGCCAAAAAACAATCAAGTTCACTCAGCTCCAAGGATCCACAGGTAGAACTGTACTTACTGTAACCTTGGTTACCAGTTGGAAGGAGAACTACTGGGCAATTCACCTAAGTTAGGAAGGCCCTTTAAGTCCAAAATGTCAACTACAACAGCAGCTCAATAACTGGGTTCCCACTAAACTCAAACTGAACAATCCACATCTAACGCACAGGTGGGCAACCTGCAGCCCTCAAAACTCTTTTTGTGGCCTGAAACCTCCTCTGGGTGCTAAAAAACAGTGATGAGTCTTTGTGCTTTCCTGAAGCAGGAAATACATTAAAATTGGAATGCAAGCTTGAAAAGAATCTTAATAAGCATTGAAAACATTGTTCATTCATATTATCATCTTGGCCCTCTGGTCTTGTTCACTTCCCAAAATCTTATGCATGGCCCTCAGCTGTGCTGCCCACCCATCTTGTTTAGGTTGTATGAATCATATCAGTGGGTACACACACGTACTGTATTGTAAATGATACTGCTTGGAATTTACCAGCAGTAGTCTGAATGTAGGAGGGCAGATACAGATTAGAAAACTATTCTGAGATCTAAAAGAAGTTCCTTGACTCAGTTTCCTTATCTCTGGACAGAGAGTCAGAGATCACACCAGGCTTCTACTTGTGAATCTCAAAGTACTGTTAGTAGATCCCACCAATCTGAAATCTGCCTATCTATATTCTGCCTCTTCTCAGCTCTCTGCTGAAATTCCTGTTTGAGTCATCCATGATTCAAGTCATCTCAGGAAGACTGGGGGGGGGGGGAGGCAAAAAGATCAAAATAATAAGAGAAAATTGTTTCTTGGCTAATTCTTCACAAAAGAATCAGATTGTCTTGCTCTGAGTCATCCCTATTAATGCCAGGGAGCAGGGATCCCTGTAGAGAACACTGCAAAGGAGAGGTGGAGGGTTATCTTTTCCTCCTCAGCACGACTAGAACTTAAAGTGGAAAGGGAGGAGGGGGTGGCTAAAGGAATCACAGCTTGAATATAAAAAAGTAATGGTGCTAGTCAAAGCCAAATGGTATATGTTGAATGCCTATTCACCTGTAGGAAGTTATCACCTAGCCCTCTCCCAGAAAAATGAAATATCCTAGGAAATATTGATAAGGCAGAATATTATATTTTCCTGGATGTGAAAAAGGGAGAAACACATTTTAAACAAAGTAAATTCCTACAGCTTCCAGCCCATCCCCACTTTGTCAATGGGCCATTAAGAAGACCAAGCTAGTCCACTTTACATAATAAAGAGTTCTCCTCTTAACTCCAGAGTGATGGGATAAGGCAGGATAATATAAGCCTTTATTCAAGTGACCACATGGCAGCTGAACTCAATCAAACCTGAATTCAAAACAGCCTAGAGGGTTGCCCCTGCATGGGCCCATGTGAGTCTGGCAACCAATCAGAATACATTTCTTACACAGGAACAGGAAACAGATAGGTGGGACTGAACAGGTTATAAAAATCCCTGCAAGCCCTTCTTCACCCCTTCTCTTCCCTTCTCTTCTTCTCCACCAACATTGAAGCATGTGATCACCTTTTCTGTTCAGGGCTCAAGCCATGTGGTCCTGTCCACCATTAAACCATCTTTCCAAGCAGCCTCCATGTCTCCAGTGTCTTTTTCCCCACTTGGAGCCGAACCCAGAAGGACATTTCTTCCAACACACCTTTGCCCTGCAGGTAGATGGGAGGCAGGGGGGGGGAAGAAGGGTAGAATCCCTTAATTACATCATTTTTTTCAACAGAAATCCTCCCCTGTCCTCCCATTGTGCCAGACTCCAAATCAGGATCCTCTAAGAAATGTTACACGTTCTTCAGGACTGGATAATAATACAAACTGTGTGGTTCTGGCATATTGCTTTACTGCTGATAAGAGAAGCTCATATTGCATATATGCAGAAGGTCAGCTGGCCTAGTGTATATGGGTATGTATATGTGTATTGGAGGTGGTATTCAGCTGGTTCTTTCCGGTTCGGGTGAATTGGTAGCAGGGGTTGTGGGAGGCTCTGCCCACCCACCCCAACATAATGTGTGACCTTCTGCATATGTGAACGCACTCACATTTGCGAACCAGTAGGGAAGGTAAGTGAATCCCACCACTGATGTGTATGTGTATGTACATGATGTATATGTGTATGATGTAAATGTATATGTGTATGCATATCTATATGATGTGTATGATGTATATGTGTATGTATATGGTGTATATGCATATGCATATATGTGTGTGTGTGTATATGCATATGTATATGCATATACCCATTATGAGCCACGATGGTAACAGTGGTTAGAATGCAGTACTGCGGGCTACTTCTGCTGACTGCAGGCTGCCTGCAATTTGGCAGTTCAAGTCCCATCAAGCTCAAGTTTGACTCAGCCTTCTATCCTTCCAAGGTGGCTAAAATGAAGACCCAGATTGTTGGGGGCAATATGCTGACTTTGTAAACGGCTTAGAGAGGGTTGTAAAGCACTGTGAGGTGGTATATAAGTCTAAGTACTATTGCTATATTGTGTGTGTGTGTGTGTGTGTGTGTGTGTGTGTGTGTGATGTATATGCATATGCATATATGTGTGTGTAGATGCATGTATGTGTACACACACACACAAACACACAGAGTGTATGTCGGTGCCATACTTTTCACATCCTGTCTAGCTTGCTTGCTTATCTATTTATTTTGATTTACAGGCAATCCTCAGCTTATGACCATTTGTTTAGTGACCATTTAAAGTTACAGTGGCACTTTTAAAAAGTGACTTATGACCAGTTTCCACACTTATGACTTTTGCAGTATCCCCATGGTCATGTGATCAAAATTCATGCATTTGGCAACTGGCATATATTTATGATGGTTGCCAAGTCCTGGGCTCAAGGGGTCACCTGTTGTGACCTTCTGGTAAGCAAAGTCAATGGAGAGCCAGATTCACTTAACAACAGTGTTGCTAACTTAACATCTGCAGTGATTCACTTAACAATTATAGTAAAAAAAATCATAAAATGGGCAAAATTCATTTAACAACTATCTTGCTTAATAATGGAAATTTGAGGCTCGGTTGAGGTCGGTAAGTCAATAACTACTTGTATATAGGCACTAATCTCACAACACAGTAAATCAGGGGTGAAATGCTCAGAATCTGCTACTGGTTCGCTTCGCGCGCGCATGTGCTACTGCACAGTGCTGAAAATGGAGGATTAAGAAGCCTTTTCTGAGTCTGCAAAGGTAAGTAGAACAGCGAGGGAGGAACAGCTGTGCCGTGCGATTTAGATTCACTAGGAAGCAGGATTTGCCTGCTTTCTAGTGAAAATAAATCACATGGCACGGCTGATTGCCACACAGCTGATTGTTGGAGCTACCAGTTCTGGCAAGCCTGTAGCATTTTTTACTACCGGTTCAGGTGAACCGGTCCGTACTGGTAGCATTTCACCCCTGCAGTGAATGCCTACATGGTAAACAAAAATTAAAATCAAAATATTCTATGAATAATCAAAGATAACAAAAGAGACATAAATTTATGCCCGAAGTCCAAAAGCATTCTATTTAGCCTTGTTGAAAGAAATGTCCTTCTGGGTTCGGCTCCAAGTGGGGGAAAAGACACTGGAGACATGGAGGCTGCTTGGAAAGATGGTTTTAATGGTGGACAGGACCACATGGCTTGAGCCCTGAACAGAAAAGGCTATCACATGCTTCAATGTTGGTGGAGAAGAAGAGAAGGGAAGATGGAGAGGCTTGCTAGGCTTTTTATAACCTGTTCAGTCCCACCTCTCTGTTTCCTGTTCCTGTGTAAGAAATGTATTCTGATTGGTTGTCAGACTCACATGGGCCCATGCAGGGGCAACCCTCTAGGCCAGTGTTTCTCAACCTTGGGAGTTTGAAGATGTGTGGACTTCAACTCCCAGAATTCCCTAGCCAGCAACGCTGGCTGGAGAATTCTGGGAGTTGAAGCCCACACATCTTCAAATTGCCAAGGTTGAGAAACACTGCTCTAGGCTGAGTTTTGAATCCAGGTTTGATTGAGTTCAGATGCCATGTGGTCAGTTGAGTAAAGGCTTATATTATCATGCCTTCATTGTCACTGCCAGAACTCTATACCCATCCCCCTGGAGCTGAAGGGGAGAACTCTTTATTATGTAAAGTGGACTAGCTTGGCCTTCTTAATGGCCCATTGATAAAGTGAGGATGGGCAGGAAGCTGCAGGAATTTACTTAGTTTTTAAAATGTGTTTCTCCCTTTTTCACATCCAGGAAAATATAATATTCTGCCTTATCAATATTTCCTAGGATATTTCATTTTTCTGGGAGAGGGCTGGGTGATAACTTCCTACAGCTTCTTGGCCCAAATTCTTAGAGGAACAACCAGATGTTTAATGCCTTATGAATGGCTAAAGAGTCCAGGTTACTCAAATCTTGAGCAGATGCTGTTCTCTAGGGCAAATGCTGCAATAGACAGGGCACAACTCCTAGGTCCCAGCAGATCAACACCCCCCAAACTTTAGAGACTGGTTCTGTGGAGAGAGTTTTTTTTCTGTGGACTGGAGGGTTCATGGTTTTGTGTGCTGCCTGCATCCCACAGACAGGGCTTTGCTTGTTTGCAAGGCCCAGTTTTTGGCATGCCGTGGCCCAGTGCTAGTCCACGGACTGGAGTTTGGGGACCCCTGCACAAGATGACACAGTCTAACAGACGGAACCTGGAACTTGTCCTCCCTGCTGGTTGTGATTGGGCAAGCAGAGACCATAGGAGAGAAGCTTGTATTTATATTGGTTTGTATCTATTTTGAAATCCTGACAGCTTATTCTTTAACTATATATTTTGGTGTGTCTCTAATGAAAAGAGCTCATTTTGGGTTTTAAAAATTTGGAGGCCAAAGTATTGTTGAATGCATGAATGTAGCAAATAGCAGACAACGTACAGCCTTAAGTATTGCATAATACTGCTGAGCAATGATCAATACATGAGGAGAATATTACAGATGTGTTTTTCATCAAATACCTACCGGTGAGCACTTTGGGGAATTATTGGTGAGGATAGAGCATTCTTTAATGTAGTCCTAATAGTGGAATAACAAACACATTGGAAAATGCAGCCACAGGGGTTTTCAGAGGAGGAAAATGGGTGGCATCTGCTGGACTGCTGAAGTAATTGATAGATCGATCTTGCTCACAAGTAAATGAAGTGATAATGAGGCTTTCAAAGTCTTCTTTTATTTGCATAATATTGACCCCAGGAAATAAGAGAACGAAGAAAATTCTCAAACAGGGGCTATTTGTATCTATTTTTCTCAGATGGATTTTTCTATTAATATGAATGGCTAGGTGCCTATGTTTTAATTCCTACCAAAAAGCTAATGATTACATTTTAAAAAGTTACTATGTATCACTGGATCTCTTAGTCCAGTCATACCGTCCAGCATTTTTGAGTCCACATAAAGTTGCCAAGTGTTACTAAGACGAATTAGGATAAACTTTTATTAGTTTAAATATTTTTAGCTACCAAAATGTTGTTATATAACTGAACTTGTCTCAATTCTTTGGTATTTTTAGTATTTTTTTTTTAAAAAGGGGGCGATTTATAATTTTAAAAAAATATGGTTATGCTTGGTGGCTTGACGACATCCATCGTTTTTGCTAAGCACAGTGGTGAAGTAGAAAATGCCCAAGATGTCTTTGCCAGACATGTCAAGGAACTTTTACTTTTTTAAAAAAGTATTTAAATAAACATTTTTTTTTATGAGGGAGGAACAGAAAGGATTGCAACGGTGAAGCCAACTGAATATGGGCAACAATTTCAAACAGATGGAGAAAGACTGCCTTTGGGTGGATAAAAGTGAAAAATTATCTCTCTTGAGGGTGGAAATCCCACCTTGACTCTCTCTCTGCATCTGTATACTCATCTGTAGTGTCTGTAGCAAAGCCTTTCTTGAATGTTCAGGAGCTATTATTCCTAACGGAAAGAGTAAAATATATTCCAGATGTATAGTTAAGTAGGCTGGAAATCTGATCACTCTGCTCCTTCATTCATAAAATTATAGTTCTCAAAAGAGACATGGGTTTTTATGTGTCTGTTTAAGATGACGGAGAATTATCAAATGGTCTCACTTTTTCTCACTCTTTAACATGTTTGCCCTTATCTTGTTGAGCATTAATCATTATTGGATATTTAATTTTTCACAATGATAAACTGCTTTATGCATTTAATTGAATGTTCCCACTTTACACTGAGGAAAAAAATGAACCTTTTTCATGACTGTCTATTAAGACCCTATATCATGAGCAGACATTTTGTGCGGTAGCCTGATTTCAAATGTGATTTAAAACCAGAGAGATTGATAGCACCTTTAAGATGAATGAATATTATTATCATAAGCATTTCTGGATGAAGTCTTTCTCCAAGAATTTCATTGCATCTGGCCCTCCGTGCAAGCTCCAACACTTCACATTCAAACACTTGTGGGAATCCTAGGCAATTTCACAGAGAAATCGGTGGAAGACTTCGGATCACAGAGAAGATTTCCATGAATGAGACTCAGTATTCATGAGGTTGGCTTTAAAGATAGATATAAGTATATGAAAAGCATCTCCAGAGAAGAGGTCCTGTAAATAAAGTGAATTTGGGGACAGTTCTACAGTATGTTTAAGATTCTATGATGAATATAATTTTATATAATGTGGGAATATTGTTGGAGAAGGATAGAATTTTGGGAAGGATCATTAGGGCTTACATTTTAGGGCTCACAGCTATTGTACCCTCAGGATGAGCATTACGATGGGCTGGAGGCACATTGGAGACTAGTGGTTTTAACTGGAAGCTTTGCAAGGTGAAGGTCATACTGTGCTGCCCAGATAAAAGTAGAAGATAAATTTTATATTAGACCTTATCATTCATAAACTGCATTCACCTACTTGCCAGCTGTCACAAATTTCCAAGAATTGCCACATTTTTTTTTCAAACTTGCTGCCTTAGAGCAAAACACTGCCCCAGAAAAGAATGATAAAACTGCATCTCAAATAGCTGAAACTAATCAATTTTGAATAGTTCACCTGTCCTCAAATCTAACTAAACACACACACACACACAGAGAAAAATCCAAGGTAAAAAGAAAGCCCTAGTACATAATAACATATCCAAGATTTTAGGAGCTATTTGGATGAGCAATAGATTGGAGAAGAGCATAAATATGTGTAGGTCAGCTTAGCTACCTTTGATCCAATTCTAGTACATGCAATATGAATTACAAATTGTTTTTCCTGACTATATGTCATGTGTTCATATATGAATTCCTTTGCACATCAACCTCTATACAATCGGGCTTCTGTCAATCAGGCAATGATAATTGCTTTGGAGGTGCAGGAATCCACTGTGTATATTGTAGGGAATTCTGATGGCAACGTAGATACTTACAGTGGATGTGCTTCAAAGCTGAGAGTCAGTGAGTCCTATGAACTATGTAGCCAATTGTGAGAATGCTTCCACTGTGCTTTTCCGTGAATTCTGACAGCTTTACGATCCATCCCTCCATTGTAGCAATTTCAATACTCTTCCACCTTTGTGCATATAATAATCTTGGTGCTGTTACCATTTACGAAAGTAATTTTCCATGAGTCTTTTCTAATTCAGTATCCATAAGTTCCAATAAAAAAAATTCTGATTTCATTGCAATATTAATCTTTACAATATTTTGCATTGTTGTATCTACTTGCATGCAAAATGTCTTGGCTTTTTCACAAGTCTACTATGCATGGTAAAATGTCCGTTCGTGTTTTTCACATTTCTTGCAGTGGTTTTCAAAGTTAACCTGGCGTGCAGGAATGTGGCAGATGGAGCATTCATTGGCCTCAGGACGTGAAGAAGCAAGCTTGATGTGTATATGTCAGTTTGCTATAAAATGAAATAGGAGGAAAAGCTGTGGAGAGTTGGCAGTTCTAATGTGGCAAATGATCAGGTTGGTTTTTTCACATTCTAATGTCTTTTCTAATCACAGTGTTTCCTTTTTTGTGATAAAAAAGAAACATTCATAGATAGACTGCATAATGGTAACCACTTGCAAGATACTGACTGGCTAACTGCATTTTAAGTGAGTGTGTTATGTAAAGGCAAGCTGATTGGTTAGGTTTTGATTTGGTATGTCATTGCAAGCCAGAGACCTAAGGAGACCATGGCTCACTTGATCATGTATGAGGGTTGTATGAACATAACCTATGCAAATTTATGTATTTAGGGGGTACAGGGAAGGCATTTCCATTCAGCAGATTAATGCCATTTAAAGGGGTTACAGAAAGATACCAAATGATTGTGTTGACTAGAACATCCCTAATATTATCCACAGCCAATTCATAACCATGCCAAATATTAGAGACTATATCTTTATTAATGAAGACAATATTTCTTACTTAGTTTACATTAGGTAAAGGTAAAGGTTCCCCCTGCACATATGTGCTAGTCGTTCCCGACTCTAGGGGGCGCTGCTCATCTCCATTTCAAAGCCGAAGAGCCAGAGCTGTCCAAAGATGTCTCCTTGGTCATGTGGCCGGCATTACTAAATGCCGAAGGTGCACTGAACACTGTTACCTTCCCACCAAAGTAGTCCCTATTTTTCTACTTACATTTTTTACGTGCTTTCAAACTGCTAGGTTGGCAGAAACTGGGACAAGTAACGGGAGCTCACCTTGTTATGTAGCACTAGGGATTCGAACCAGGGTCCATAAGTTTCCATTTAAACAAATCCCTGGAATGCCTGTGTAACACTCATAGCAGAGTCTTTTTATTTAACATTTGTTTTTTTAAGCCACAACTTTTCTCTAGAAATGATTTTCTTTCTACTATATGCAGCTTGGGGAAAGAAACATTTTAAAATTATTTGCTCATCAAAAAATGGTGCATCTTCCCGTCTCTCTTGATTATGAGGAGATTCTGTGCCTGAATACCTTTTTTTTTCTTGAAGAAGCCGATAGGGGAAACTTTCTGAACATCAAATGTTGTTCTCTTTTTTTCTCCTTTTCTTGCTCATGACTCATCTTCTGTGAATGCCAGCCAAGACCCATTTCAGCCACTTCAGAGAACAGTATGTTAGCCAAGAAAGAAGAGAATCGAAAGGAGGCTTTGATAGTGGGCACATCTTTAGAAAGGCCTCGCTTGCAGATTTAAATAGATCAATAGTTGTCTCTGGGTAGCATTTCTCATAATGACAAAATACAATTGTCCCATCTCCACCCTTTTGAACTTCTTGACTGAAGGAAGGTATTATAACATAAACATCCAGAGCAGAATTCTGAAAATGAATTACTTGTCACAGTGCATTTCTGGCCCTTACCTGAATGTCTATTATCCATGTCCTGTGAGAGGCTAGAGAGCTCCTCACATAGAGCAGCACAGGGGCAGAAGAACTGCACATTGATCTACTGAGTGTGTCTTTAGACTATCAAAAGTCCTGTGCACCTAGCCAGCTGGTTATTTTAAGACCTTGATGCTACCTCAATATTGGAGATCTTTTTTTAAAGAGCTGAACTAATCTCTTTCTAACTGCTTGACTGGAGTGTGAATTCAATAGTATACCATATTAAGCTTTACACCCACCTATTCCAAGTAGCTGGCCTGGCTCAACTTTGATCTAACCATATCACTCCTGACGGGTTTTTAATTGGGTATTTTAATTATATTTAATTATTTAGGGGTTTTTTAATCACTGTATTCTAATTGTTTTTTATTCATCAGCCGATCTCCTCCTTGTGTATGTCTCGGTATATGTCTCTGTTATATGTTTGTTTTGTCCACATATTTATTTCATATGTTTCATTGTACGCCGCCCCGAGTCCTTCGGGAGAGGGTGCGGCTAAGAAATAAATATTTATTTATTTATTTATTTATTTATTTATTTATTTATTTATTTATATAATGGATGTGCACTTGCCCCTGTGGATGAGAAGCAGTCAATACCTTTGGACATATCCTTTGATATTGCTCCTCTTTTATGGATCTTTGTATGGAACACATCTCACCTCTACCACTATACCGTTTTCGGTACTCAGAAACAAATTTCTCTCTTTTAAGTAGGCAAGCATTCTAATGCCACCCATAAAGTAGCTTAAGTATTTAGACTGGAAGAATCTGTTGGGATCTTCTAAAGCAGGGGTGTCAAGCACGCGGCCCACAGGCCGGAGGCATCACACACTGGCCACACGCCCACCCTCGGTTTAGCGAAGGGGGGAAAAGTCCCGATACGTCATGTGACGACCTGATGACATGAGTTTGACACCCCTGTTCTAAAGCAAAATATGTCTGTTTTTCCTGGGTACATTCAGCTGCATTTTCAGTCTCTTCAAAATGGCATGAAAAAATTCTACCATACCTTGGACTATAGTAAATAGTTACTATTCTTTTGTGGGAGGTGGGTATGGCTTTATAAATTCTTAGAAATACCACATCTGCAATACTGAGTTTTGGTCACCACAACTCATGATGTTGAGAATTTGGAAAAGATGCAGAGAAGAGCAACTAAGATGATTGAAGGATTGGAGACTAAAACATATGAAGAATGGTTGCAGGATTTGGGGTTGGCTACTCTAGAGAAAAGAAGGATTAGGGGTGACATGATAGCATTATTCCAGTAATTAAGGGGTTGCTACAAAGAAGAGGGACTCAACCTATTTTCCAAAGCACCAGAAGGCAAGACAAGAAACAGTGGTTGGAAACTAATCAAGGAGAGTAGCAGCCTGGAATTAAGGAGAACCTTCCTAACAGTGGGAACAAATAAGCAGTGGAACAGTTTGCCTTCAGAAATCATGGGCGCTTCATCACTGGAAGTTTTTAAGAAGAGACTGGACACCAACTTGTCTGAAATGGTGTAGGGTCGCCGCCTTGAGCAGGGGGCTGGACTAGAAGACCTCCAAGGTCCCTTCCACATTATTCTATTCTATTCTAATTTGCCATTTCTTGAAAGCATTCCTTGATCAGATACGGGCCCAGCCTTTTTGGAGGAATCAAGGGAAATAGAACATAAAAGTCTACATTAATTCCACTAGATGATGTCATAAGCTCCTTTGTGGGAGGAGGTGGAAGGGGAGGAGGGAGAGAACAAATCAAGTGCTAATTAGTACCTATAATATTGAAAGGAAAATAAATATTCAGATAGCTTCAAGATTGCTGAAGTGGAGCGAGAGAAAGAGAGCATGCTTTTTCTAAAAAAGACAACTAAGCAAAATCTTAGCTCTCAAAAGCTTTGAAGTCTATTTGAGCACCTATATAATAGTCTGGGGGATTTGGCAGTGCTATGGAGAAGGGAGGTAGTGAAGCAGAGAGATTACTGTGGACCTTCATTGCTTTGAAACATGAATGACATAAAGGCCAATCCATCTCGCCTCTTCTAGGCAAACCAATTAAAAAAAAAGATGTGCTATGAGATAACCAATTTTGAGATGTTGGAAGGCAGTAAACTCCCTAACTTCTTACTGTGCACAGATACTTCACTTTTTGCTTCTTTCGTGCTCCTCTCTAGCTTTTGAATGGCAGGTTTGGCATCTGATGTGGACTAAAGTATCCTCTTTTCTGCTTCCCATCTTTCCATGGTCAGCTCACACTCATGGTAGGCTTTCAGAAGTTTGGAATGAGCGATATATTTATTTACTGTTGTATCTGGAGACATTTGTGGTCTGCTTTACTATTTCTCAAGAAATGCTCATAAAGGCTTCTAGCAGCCTTCCTTTCCCCAGCAGCAAAGATGGATTCTAGGTTCTAAAAAGCCTAGTTCATGAAGCAAACAACAAATACATACTAAGAAAAAGAAAAACAGAGAGAAACTTTTTTTAAAGCCCCAAGTACAGAGAAAGATCCTCCAATGATTCAAGAACCCAGGAGACCAAGTACAAGGTCACTTTAATGCCTCTCTATGCCATGAATCAAACAAACAGAGGATTTGTCATCAAACTGAACTTTTGCTCATGACTCAAGTTCTTGCCCTTATCCTCAATATACAGAACATAAATTTAGTTTAAGCTGAAGAGGGGGGGCAACTTATTTTCCAAAGCACCACAAGGCAAGACAACAAACAATGGGTGGAAACTAATCAAGGAGAGAAGCAACCTGGAATTAAGGAGACACTTCCTAACAGTGAAGATGTTAGATTCGGGCAACGAGAGAACAGACTCCAGACGATAGTGACAACAACAGCTCTTCATTTAGTAGTAGTAGTGATCCAGCTTGCTTTGGGGTCGAGTAGCTCCCCTTTTATAGGGATCTGGTAGACCTCCCGTCCAATCAGAACAACCCCTTGTTCCCGCCCTAGTGGCGGACCTGAGTGGAGACTTACAGTGGTTTATGCTAATATCTAACACCCCTCCCCTCTTGGATGGAGTGTTCCGGTTAGTGACAAAGTCCTGTAAGTATGCCAGTTTCTGCCTTGCTCTGGTGGACCTGCGAAGTTCGGGTTGTGTTGGAGTGGGCGTGAGATCGGTGTGTTCCTCTTGTTCCGTTTTGCTGGCTGGGGATGGTTGGTTTCCCTCGCTGGGAGGCTGCTCCGCTCTTTCGTTGATCTCCGGTTCCACCCCAGGCTCTGCGGTGCCATAGTTGTCTGTGTAGGGATGTATGGGTTGTTGCATCGGCTGTTCTTCTGACGGGATGAAGTGTTCGTTTGATGATCGTAGGTTGGAGTGCGTTAGGCGACCTCGGAGTTGGTCGATGTGTCTTCTCCAATTTCTACCGTCCTCTAATTCTAACAAGTATGAGCGAGGACCCGTGATACCAATTACCTTTGCCGGAATCCACAATGTTCCCCCTGCATAGTTGTGGGCGTATACCGAATCCCCTATGCTAAAGTTCCGAATTTTGCTTGTGGAGTCTGGGGGCGATGTGGCAGAGTAATTTGGGTGCAGACGGTCCAGGTGAGACCTTAATCGGCGACCCATGAGGAGCTCAGTGGGGCTCCTTCCTGTCGTGGCACTAGGGGTAATGTGTTGGATTAAAAGATAATGATCAATTCGTGTTTGCCAATCACCCAGGCCCATCCTAGCGAGGGCCTCTTTTGCTGAGCGCACCATTCTCTCCGCCTGTCCATTTGATGCCGGATGGAATGGCGCGACGAGGGCATGCCAAATTCCCTGACTCGCTAAGTATGTTTCGAATTGCATGGCCGTGAACTGAGGCCCGTTGTCGGAGACCAGGAGGTCGGGCAGGCCGTGCGTGGCGAAAAGTCGCCGTAGTACCCTGATAACCACCTCTGCTATGATCGAAGTCATCAGGACTACTTCTAGCCATTTGGAATATGCGTCCACAACTATTAAGAACGTTTGCCCTTGCACTGGCCCTGCGAAATCGATGTGTATCCGTGACCATGGTGCTTTCGGTTTGTCCCACTCCATAGCGGGCGCTTCAGGGGGAGCTGGTCTGGATTCTTGGCATGGATTGCAAGTGGCTACCCATTCCTCTATTTCCTTGTCCATGTTTGGCCACCAAACGTAACTCCTAGCTAATGCTTTCATCCTTACGATCCCTGGATGCCCCACATGGAAAGCCTCTAATACATTTCTCCGCAGTTTGTATGGTACAACAACTCGATCCCCCCACAATAAACAACCTTTTAAAACCGACAGTTCATCACGCTTAGACAAAAACAGTTTGAATTCCGGTCCCACAATCCCTTTAGGCCACCCCCTCCATACCCAAGTTTGCACTTGTCTGATTACGTTGTCCTTAGCAGAAAACCTCGCAACGTCCTCAGAAGAAACTGGCCCTGTGTCCAAACAGTCAATCAAAAGAACTGGTATTTCTGGAGTGGGGTCGGTTAACAGTTCCGGTAGCGGGCAATGGCTGAGCGCGTCTGCATGCCCCAACGTGGAGCCCGGTCGATGTACCAGTTTGTAGGAATACGCAGCCAGGAAAACAGTCCACCTGGTCATGCGCGGGGAGAGGGAGACCGGTGTGGGGCTGTTTCCCGCCAAAAGACCCAGCAAGGGTTTGTGGTCTGTGATAAGTTTGAAATTGCGGCCGTAGAGGTACTCGTGGAAACGTTTGACTCCAGCCACAGCGGCTAACGCTTCCCTGTCCAGTTGGCTGTAGTTGCGTTCCGCCGATGACAAGGTCCTAGAGTAGAACGCGATGGGGGCTTCGTTCCCGTTTGGCATTCTGTGGCTGAGTACTGCGCCGACGCCGAAAGGTGATGCATCGCAGGTCAATACCAGTGGTAGGGTTTGGCTGTACTGGATGAGTAGAGAGTCGGTCGTCAGCAGGCGCTTGACTGCGGCGAAGGCGGCCGCCTCGGGGCGTCCCCAGGTCCATTTCGCGTTCTTGGCTAGTAGTTGGTGTAACGGCTCAGCGACGGTGGCCTTCTGTCTTAGAAAAACGCTGTAGAAGTTAAGAAGTCCAAGGAATGCCTGCAACTCGGTCTGATTTCGTGGTGTGGGGGCGTCCTGGATCGCCTTAATTTTTTTCGATGTTGGGTGTATACCCAGTCCATCAACCCTATATCCTAGGAATTCTACACTAGGCACATTGATTTGGCATTTTTCCTTTTTTAGGCGGAGACCCTTTTCTCGAATTCTGGCCAAAACAGTTCTAACACGTTTTAATAGTTGCTCCTCATTTGCAGCCGACACCAAGATGTCGTCGAAATAGGGGACGACGCCTGGTATGCCCTGCAACAGCCGTTCCATGACGTTTTGGAACAAACCCGGAGCGATGCTTACGCCGAATTGCAACCGGTTGCATTTAAAAGCACCCCTGTGCGTCACTATAGTTTGGGCCTCTGCCGTGGCACTATCCACAGGCAGCTGCTGATATGCTTGTGCCATGTCTAATTTAGCTAAAAATTTTCCTGGCCCCAACGAGTGCAATAGATGTTGGATGACGGGCACAGGATATGCGCTTTGCTGTAGGGCGACATTAATTGTGCATTTATAGTCCGTGCAGATGTGGACTGACCCGTCTGGCTTAACTGGGGTCACAATTGGGGTTTCCCAACGCACGTGATCCACCGGTTCAAGGATCCCTTGCTCTACGAGCTTATTGATTTCTTTGTCAATTTTGGGACGGAGCGCAAAAGGCACTCGTCTAGGTTTGAGTCGGATTGGTGCCACATTTGGATCCAAATTGAACGATATTGGCTTTCCCACATACTTACCAAGGCCGGGGCTGAACACATCCTCAAACTCCTTAAAGATTTCTTCAGCGCTGCTGTTTTCCACGGCGTTGATTCCGGTAACTTCTAGCCCCAGGGCTTCGAACCAATCCAATCCCAGGAGGCTTTGTAATGGCGCGCTGGCGACGGTCACGGGCAGCTGGGCTATGATGTTCTTGAACTGGATTCGAAACGTGCCTTGACCCACGATGGGGACCCTGTTCCCCTGGTAGTCTCGAAGTAAGATGTCTGGTGTTCGTAGTTGGCGTTTCTTCAGACTTGGAATCGCCTTTTTCATGGCTGACCACGAGATGATCGTCAGGGACGATCCCGTGTCAACTTCAAGCTCGCAAGGGGAGTCCTCCAGGAGGACGGTGATTTTCAGCTTTTTAGGCCGCTTTGTGCGGACCTGACCTATCGTTGTGAGATAGGTTCTCATTGGTTCTCTCTGGGTATACTCTCTCTCGTCTCCCTGGGAATACTCTCTCTCAGCTCTCTGGGAATACGCCCTTTCAGCTCTTTGTGGATACTCTCTCTCGGCTGGCTCCCTCAGTTCTCTCTCTGGGCGCCCTTTGTTTTTTCACCAAGCCCCTGGGTTGGGCTTTTGTCGGCGATACATTTGAGGCTGCCATTGTGTGGCAGGAACTTCGCTCCGGCACACTCTTGCGATGTGCCCAAGATTGTTGCAATGCGAGCAAACGTTTCTAAAACGGCAGGTAGACCGGGGGTGGTTCCCTCCGCAGCTTGCGAAGGATGGCAAACGGAATTCAGATTTCCCCGCCGGTCTTGTGTGACTGCTCCGCATGCGATGACTGTCTTCGTATTCACTGTCCTCGGTCTCTTGATCGGTGGCCTCGTAATGCACTCTGGCTTGTCTGGCTCCGGTCTGGATCGTGCTGTACCCACGTTGTATTGTTTCGGAAGATCTGTCCGCTGATTCAGAAGCTCTCGCCTCGTCTAGTGCAATTTGCAGGTTTAGGTTGGGTTTGGCCAACAATCGTTTTTGTAACGAAATGTCTTTTAACCCGCATATGAGGCGTGCCAGGATTTGCTCCTCCAGGTCCCTGAACTCGCAATGCGTTGCTGCTTTTCGAAGTGCTGCGACGTACTGATTGATGGATTCGCCGGCCTTCTGGTTCCTCGTGTTGAATTCCTGGCGGCGAACGTGGCGGGAAGGTTTTGGCGCGTAATGCGTCTGCAGCATCTGCTGTAGTGCCGTCCATGTTACCGCCTGGATGGGGGTAGGCTCAGAGAGATCCCTGGCCGTCTCGAAGACCTCTCGACCACAGTAGCTCAGGAACATATTCTTTTTCCGGGAGTCCGGTACTCCCGTGAGATCGTTTGCCTCGAGGAAGCATTCGAATCTCAGCATGTAGGATTCCCAATGCTCGGCGATTGGGTCGTATGGAGTTGGCGGAGCGTACATCGACATCTTGTCTGCGTTCGAATTTGCCGCGCTGAGATGGCTGCCGGAAGTTCCGCCGAATTCCGGGGCTGGATCGGATTCGTAGATTCTGGAGGTAGCTTCTTTGTCCTATCTGTCTCTCGATCCCACCTTCGTCGCCAATGTTAGATCGGGCAACGAGAGAACAGACTCCAGACGATAGTGACAACAACAGCTCTTTATTTAGTAGTAGTAGTGATCCAGCTTGCTTTGGGGTCGAGTAGCTCCCCTTTTATAGGGATCTGGTAGACCTCCCGTCCAATCAGAACAACCCCTTGTTCCCGCCCTAGTGGCGGACCTGAGTGGAGACTTACAGCGGTTTATGCTAATATCTAACAGAAGACAATTAACAAATGGAACAGCTTGCTTCCAGAAATCATGGGCACTCCATCACTGGAGGTTTTTAAGAAAAGACTGGGCAGCCACTTGTCTGAAATGGTATACTATAGGGTCTCTTGCTTGAGCAGGGGGTTGAATTAGAAGAACTCCAAGGTCCTTTCTAGCACTACTCTGATTCATTCATTCAGTCTCTCCAATTTCTGATCTTTGTGTATTGTAACACTTTCAATTCCCATCTCATCCATTCATTTTTCGTGACAATAATTGGAGTTGTATTCCAACAGAGGCTTTGATTGTGAATTGCTTGTGATTGATCTATGCTATTATTACCCTGAAACATTATTTTGTTAACATATGAAAGACTGAGAATAAATATTTACTTCTAATGAATAGTGTGTTTTGTGTTCTACTAGCAAGCATTATCTCAGATTCAAGGACAAGGATAATAGTAAGAAGAATGGAGGAGAGTCACCTCATTCATATATTTCAGATCATACAGTATTGTCCTCATAAATAGTTATGCTTGTGTGCAACTGCTTTCAAAAAGAAATTATTTACAGTGCTATGCAACAGTCTTAGGCTACCTTTAAATTTGTTGTTGTAGCAATGACATAATGACCATACATAATTATGTCTCAGTCTCCTTATTACAATACAAACAGAAAATACAGGAAATTTGTGTGCAGAATCCAAAACATAAAAAGCAGAAAAAACAGTTTCCATAGCCCAAAGTGACAAGTATGTTGTGTGGCCTTCCTTTACACCTGGGCAGACACCTGGTCCCCAAAAACATAAATGGAATGGAACCCAAAGTACTGCCATTGCCAACACCTGTAGGTGTCCTACTATATCATGCCAAAAAAACCTGCTGTGTAAAAAGGTTTATTACAATAGGTTTGTGCAAGATATGCTTGAGTACTACATAGAGTACCTACACTTGTTGTATGAGTGTAATTCATTGAAAGCCTACTAATAAGCCCAACTTTCTATCACATCATTCCAGTCAAAATGCCAAGGATCACGGAATTTGACAGACATAAAATCATACTTTTGCATCAACAAGGCTGCTCTCAAAGGGAAACCAACAAGCAAACGATATTCAAGATGTGGTATTCAAGACCAAATGGCCATAAAACTTTAACTATTTTAGCAAAGTTTTATGACCATTAAAAACTTTGCTAAAACAATAAAGCGGATGGTGGCCAAGACTTTTGCACAGTACTGTATATGCCAAATATCTAGGTAGCTCAAAAAGACAATACAGGCTATTGTTTTCTGCTTTATCTGTCTAATTTCACTATACTGAAATGCTTTTTTCTAAACAATTCCCGGGAAGTCTGGGCAACCTACTTTCTCCAAAAGGCATCCAGTTTACACGAATGTAGCCCAACTTCCATATTCCATCTAGAACCAAACTGATAAAGATATAATTTTTAAAAAACAGCCATTTTTCCTCTTCTCCTTTGATTTTGTTTATCTACTTCCTATTGAAGGATTTAGCTTTTCTCATCTTGAATGCTTGCATACAAATTGTAGGGTTTTTTTTGCTTATGGCTAATGGGCTACTATTGGTTTTATTGCTTTAATTCCATTTCTGTACTGCAGAAATGTACTGTAATGATTCACAAACTCTGGGAGACAATAGATGGAGGGATGTTAGAAGAATGCCCTCAGGGAGATTTTTTTCCCCCCAAGCAAGTTTACCAGTTTAATGCAAACATATATTGAATGCAATGCAACACAAGAGTTCCAGAGCCCTGGATCAGTGATGGCTAACCTTTTTGGTGCAGAATCCCAGCGAAACCCCCAAATGCAATGCAAGTGCCCCTGTGATATGTGCCCTGCCCCCATGCATGCACCCCCCTGTGCATGTGTGCATGCCCCTGTGCATATATGTGCATCCCTCACAAGTGCCCCGCCCCCCTCACCCATTTTTGGTTTCCAGGGCAGTGCAGAAAGACTTTCTAGGCCCAAAATGGGGTGTGGGTGGCCTCACGCAGCACCCCCATGCCCGTTTTGGCTTTCAGGTTGGTGCAGGAGGCCTTCAATGCCCAAATCCGGGCATGGGGGCGCATGCAAACGAACCCCCAAAATGCAATGCGAGCATCCCCAGCACACACCCTGCGCATGTGCAGCAAAGACCTGTAGACCAGCTGGCCAGCGGGAGGCACACGCACATGCACAGTGGAGCTAGGCTGGGGCCACGGCTGGTGTGCCCCAAGAGAGGGCTCTACATGCCACCTGTGGCACGTGTGCCATAGGTTCACCGTCACAGCCCTAGCTGGAGCTTCTTTTTGTAAACACATTTGCATTTGTGAATTTGGTGCAGTGGTTGAGGCATCAGGCTAGAAACTGGAACAGCTTGAGTTCTAGTTCCACTTTAGGTAGAAAGTCATCCAGGTGACCTTGGGCCAGACACAAACTCTTAGCCCTAAGCAGGAGCCAATGGCAAACTACTTTGGGGGGGGACCTTGTCAAGAAAACTGCAGAGACTTTGCAGGACTCAGCAGACTCAAAGGAACCCTTTCAACGAGGGAACAATTATGCCAGGAGGTCACAATAATTCTCTGGTCCACGTTTTGCAGATGGAATTAGGGCAATGGGGAAAAGAGGAAAGGCACTGAGAAAACATAAGAAAGTGGTGGCAAGAATTGGGGAAGAATTTACAAGGGCCAGGCTGAAAGAAGAACAGCCAAAGGACTTTGACTATTCTCTCAGCAGCATACAGGACCCAAAGCATCTTCTATTATGCCGGAGTTTTTCAAGTTGCATTGCTTTAGGATATTCAAGACAAGATGATTTAGGGCAAGGAAATGATCCGTTCTCCCTCCAATTCCCAACCCCCATCTATGACTTTATTGAATGAAAATGAATGTCTTCGAAATGAACCTAGATTTCAGGAATTGTGCAAAATTTAGCAAGCTCTCATTTTCCATTAGAAATATGATTAATTTATTTTTTTGGGGGGGGTGAGGTTTTTCCAACATAATGGTTTTATTTTCCAACTTTATAAGGTGTTTTGTTACATCTGTATGCGCATGTGTGTGTGCGTAATTATTAAAAGTAAGTGGCATATTTATTTCTTGCCCAACTCTAACCCCAGCAAACTTTAAATTTTCACACATCCAAATAATCTTTCTAAGGGGTCATGGTATTGCATCCCTGCTCTGACAGCTTTGACATTTTAATTGCAGGGCATTTTAAACACACACACAAAAAAAAACAGGCTCCAAATCCTGCCCTTGACTTCTCTGGAGATTTTATTAAATCAACCTCCATCCTTTGCAGCCCCTTGGCGGATGGAAAAATTAGGAAAACAGAAGCCTGCCCTTCCCATCAAATGCTGCCAACCTGCTTCAGAAGCTCTTGCTATTATTTTCATTTTTAAAAGGCAATCACTCCCTTCAACAACAAAATTATATTTATGCTTAGTAAGATATATGGCTATCTAAAGGCCACAGGAGTGGAAAGGCATAAATCCATGAAGTCCAGGGTTTACAATTACTTATCCATGCAGCAGGTTATGCGCAAACTATTTGTAAAGATCATGGGGTTCTGTTAAGCAACCCCGGGCTTTAATGAGCACGGTTAGGTCATAAGTGATGTGTGGCTAAACGTGTCTGAGTCATGTTTGAGGAAGAGTGAATGTGGGAGCAGCCAGATGAATTTAACCAGATGATCAGATTATAAGTGTTTTCTGTTTGTTCAGATATATTCTAAGGCTCTCTTTTGGCTGGAAAACCATGCAACATGTCACATCTTGGGGATGAAGTGCTGAGTGAATTGTGTGCATTCTGAAATCTGTATTAGTGACACTTTTCATTCTGGGATCGTGGTGTGATTTTGCTCTGAACTCCGTATCTGCAAACAAATAAGAGTTCAACGAGAAACAGGTTCCAAATTCTCCTCTGGCCTTTGACCTGAGCAAAGTAACATTATTGGGGTATAGAAGTCCCTGCTTAATTACACAGCCAGTGGGCAAGTCAAGAAAAGGGAGATGAGGTTGTTACTAAACTTGGAAAGCATGTCACATTAAGGTGCTGCCATCTGATTCTATTATGGAAAGGCAAGAAGAAGTGGGTCTCAGATCTGCTTTATTAAAGCAGCAAGCAGAGACCCTCCCTGGGGAAGGAGAAGCATGGTAATGCTCAGGAATAATTATGTTGCAAAATAAGTCACTCTATTGCTGGGGATCTTTTAGGCATTATCTAGTGTGGGAATGAAAAACTGACGCATCAGGGAAAGTGCTGGTTACAGCAATATCACATTCAGCGGAGAGGTTAGCAACGGAGCAAGAGCAGGGTTGGAAAAAGCTTCCCAACTGTCATTGCCTCAGCAGAAATTTGGGGAGGAATCCAAGTGATTTTCTTTTTAAGCAATTGTTTCTCATTCTTCTCCCAACTCCCAGGCTATTGCCAGAGCATTCTTCCAGCTGGAGAAGCTTTTTGCTGATTCCAAACACGTCTTTCCTCATTCATTCACAGCACAAGGCACAGAGAAGTAGGTACAGAGTTCCTGTTAACAAGGATGGAGATTGCTTCAATCTTCTGCCTTCCTGCACAATGTGGGATAAATGAATGTATGCTGCACAGAAGGCTGCCTGTGTAACCCTGCTTGGTTAATGAGAGTTGACGACTGCTCAAAAATCTTCGGGCGTGGGCAGCAGTTCCAAACATGGCCATGACTCTCCTACCTGTCATTTACAAGGCCAGCAACACAGCCTTAGTAAGCAAGAAAAAGAAGCAACTCATTGAGTTACTTGCACACTCCACAAAACCAAGTAAAACGAATCTAAATCTTTACTCTGCTTGAAACTGGGTGCTTGGTTTACAATCTAGCATCTCATTTTTATGATTATTCCATCTTGACAGAAGGAAATGGGTCTGGTATCTTTTGAATGTCATTTCCTCTTTTACTGTTTGCCTATAATTTATTTCCAAGTATCTGCTACAAAGAATAAGTAATCTGACGTTTTTAGATATTTTGGTCCCGCTGGCTAGGCTGGTGGGAGCTGAAGTCAACCATCAGGAGGGCACTATGTATGCTTCTTCATTAAAGAATAACAGAGTTGGAAGGGGACCTTGGAGGTATTCTAGTGCAACCCCCTGCACAAGTAGGAAACCCTATACCATTTCAGACAAATGATTGTCCAAACCCTTCTTATAAAAAAGTCCAGTGTTGGAGCGCCCACAACTTCTGGAGGCAAGTCATTCCACTGATTTTCTATCTGTCAGAAAATTTCTCCTTAGTTCTAGGTTGCTTCTTGCCTTGATTCTAGATATGTCTCTATTGCTTTCCCAAATGTCTAGCCAAAGCTGTTCCTTCTTTCCAGCAAACAGGTCATATTATATTGCCCATGCTGTGGTATATGACTGGGTTATTTAATTAGGTATATATACGCAATATTTATATTCTTTCTCACCTCAAAGCATCTCTAAGTACTGTGTTTTTCGGAGTATAAGACACACCTTTTTGCCTCAAAAAAGAGGCTGAAAATCTGGGTGCGTCTTATACATCAAATACAGCATTTTTTACCTCACGAAGCCCCACCCCTTCACCAAAATGGCCATGCATACCCTTATGGAGGCTTTCAGAGAGCTCATGGGGGCTGGGGAGGGTGGAAATAAACAAAAAAGGGCCATTTTGCCTCCCCAGCCCCCAGCAGCACTCTATAAACCTCCATAAGGCTATGCATGCAATTTCTCTGACAAAAAATGGGCCCATTTCCTCCCAAAATGGGTTGGTTTTTGCTCATTTTGGGGGGGCCCACCCTCCCAGGAGCACTCTGCAAGCCATCCCCCCCCCAAGGCTATTCATGCATTTTTTAAAAAAGGGGCCCGTTTTTGCAAAAAACGAACCATTTTGGGGGGGTTTGCAGAGTGCAAACACTTTTTTTTCCTTTTGGAAAGCTCTTTAACTGATTTATTTATTTATTTATTTATTTATTTATTTATTTATTTTATTAAATTTATAAACCGCTCCCTCTCCCCGAAGGGATGAGAATTACATTGACCAAGTGCTGTGCCAGCAGAAACCAATCTTAGGTGCTGCAGATTGTCAGCGATTTCCTTCTCCAGCACATGGATAAATACACCTGGAAACATCTACCTACCTACCTACTCTCTCCCTCCCTCCCTCCCTCCCTACTGTATTTCTCTCTCTCTCCCCCTTTATCTACCTACGTACCTACCTACTCTCTCTCTTTCCCTACCTATCTACTGTATTTTTCTCCCTCTCTCTATTTCTCTCTCTCTATCCCTTTGTCTACCTACCTACTTACCTAACTACTCTCTCTCTCCTTACCTACCTACTGTATTTCTATCTCTTTCTCTCCCACTCTATCCCTCTATCTACCTACCTACTTTTTTAAAAATTTGCCTCTTCAAAACCTTGGTGCATCTTATACTCCGGTGCGTCTTATACTCCAAAAATACAGTAGATGCTTTTAGTTCTTAACATTACTCAAGTTGATTTTGATTTGCTCCATTCCATCCAAGTTATTCTTTCTCCCTCCCCTGCCACCAATTTTTCCCCATTTGTTTTTATTAATTTTATTAATACTCTTCAAAACTATTGAATGCTGATGAATAAATCAGACTTGCATACTCATTGAAGCTAGTGCTGTATGTTGATCAAAGGCTGAACTAGATTCTTTATTTAAAAACAGAAAATAATTCAGTACAGAAATGGGAATGAGATTTGGCACCAGCAGATGTGAAATCATAGCTAAGAAAGCAGGCAAATTTGTTGAAGATGGAGTACAGCTTAACAATGAATACCCTGAGTTGTATAAGAGGCATAGAATCAAGATCAAGTGAAGTATTAGTGCCACTTTACAAAACCCTAGTAAGACCACACCTGGAATTCTGCAACCAATTTTAGTCAGTATCAGTGGTGGATTGCAGGCGATATGCTCCGATACGGGCTTACCGGTGCCTGCCCGGAGCACCCAGTACCGTTCCTGTATGGTGCCCTGGAAGGGCTGCCCGCCCGAGCTCCTTACCTGTATTTGAGCTCTTTGGCACTTCCGCGCATGCGCACAGAGTGCACGGCATCTGCATGATGCTCCGCTGAGCAGCTGGAGCATCATGAAGGCTTGCAGAGGCATCACAAGAAGTAAGGAGGCATGCGCGTGCTGCGCACATTTATGTGGTGGACACCGGAACCCAACACTGGTCACTATACTACAAAAAAGATGTTGAGACTTTGGAAAAAGTTCAGAGAACAGCAACTAAGATTATTAATGGCTTGGAGACCAAAACATATGAAGAACGGTTGCAGGAACTGGGTACTGCCCATCTCAAGAAAAGAAGGACTAGGGATGACATGACGGCAGTATTCCAGTATTTGATGGGCTGCCACAAAGAAGAGGGAGGGTCAACCTATTCTCCAAAGCACCAGAGGGCAGGACAAGAAACAATGATTGGAAATTATCAAAGAGAGAAGCAATCTGGAATTAAGGAGAAGCATCCTAACAATGAGGACAATTAACCAATGGAACAGCTGTTTCCAGAAATCAAGGGCACTCCATCACTGGAGGTTTTTAAGAAGAGACTAGACGGTCACTTGTCTGAAATGGTACAGGTTCTCCTCCTTGAGTAGGGGGCTGGACTAGAAGACCTCCAAGGTCCCTTCCATTCTATTTTAATTCTAATTACAGAATACTTCTACCAAATATATCAAATGAGTTTGGAAAATTTGAAATCAAAACTAAATTGTAGAAACATCATTAAAGGAATTAATACTTGGGCAGTCCTTGTTATTCGATATAGAGTAGGAGTAGTTGACTGGATCCAGATGGAAACTTGATAACTTGGATAGGAAGATAAGAAAACTAATGACAACATCCCATGCTTTGCACCCAGAATGTGAAATTGATCAGCTGTATTTGTCAAAAGCCAAAGGGGATAGAGGATTTACAGGTGAAACAAATTGTGGAGGAAGAAATGTATGGCTTCAATGACTACATTAAGAAAAGCCAAGAACTGAAGGAAGTCAATTAAGGAAAACTCTTGAAAACAACAAAGATGAAGAGTGAGTATAAAAAATAAACAACTAAAAATTGATTTGTTAATTAGAAGAACAAGCCAATGCATGGTCAATACTTGAAAGAAATGTAAGAAAAAGCCGATTAAAAACCCACATGGAGTTAGTTAAAATCAGGGGTGTTACAGAAAGAAAATGAAAGCTTTCAATTGAAATTGAAAAACAAGCCCTGTCAACTAATTGCATGAAGGTGAAAATTCAACATCTATCAAATAATAGCAAATATTGCCTTTATAGGGAAGAGAATGAAATAATTGACCATTTGGTCAGTGGCTACAGAAAAAATTCACAAACTGACCAGCATCATGAACAAGTTGTCAAAATTATTCATTAGAAACTTAGCCAGAGGTTTGTGTCTGAATCTAAAAACAAAACAAAACTATTGGAACCATCACATTGAACAGGTTTTGGGAAATGAGTAGGTTAAGACTTTATTGGATTTTAAAATCCAACAGACAGGCATCTTCTTCATAAAATGCCTGATATAACAGTTATTGAAAGAGGAAAGTTTGGTTCATTGATGTTGCTATATTGGGCGATACTAGGATTGAGGAAAACAATTGAAAAAATTGTGAAACATTGGGATTTGCAGATCAAAGCTGAATGCTTATGGAAAAAGAAGTCCATTGTTATACCAATTGTAATTAGAGCCCTCGGAGGCTTCCTTGATATCTGAAAATATTGAATTTATCAGAGCTAAAAACCTAATTTTCCAAAAATCACCCTACTTGGTATTGCCTATATTCTTAGACGCTACCTTAAAAATTCTTAGTTGGAACTTGAATTATTAAATTTCTACCAGTTTCTACCAGTTAATTCTAGATTAACACAATAATAACAATAGCAATAGCAATAACACTTAGACTTATGCACCACTTCACAGTGCTTTATAGACCTCTCTAAATGGTTTATGTCAGCCTATTGCCCCCAACAATCTGGGTCATTTTACCGACCTCAGAAGGATGGAAGCCTGAGTCAACCTTGAGCCTGGTGAAGATCGAACTCCTGGCAATGAGCTGAATTAACAATAATTTGAACAAACTTCTTTAAATAATAACACAAATGTATATGATGTTGAAGACTCTAAAATGGTCCATACAAATTACATTATATAACTTACATCACTGTTTGAAATGCCACTAAATTAAATTATTTGCTTTTTACATGATCTGTCTTTCGTTGAGATCAGCCTGCACAAACTCCATTCCACCTTGTTTTTTGTTTTTTTTACCATTTGGTCAGTTTTCTGTCAATGTTTTGGAAAAAAAACTTGTTTGGATGATGCTTGGTTATTTCCAAATAACTGTGGGGTAGAATGAGATGTTATTTTTGGTACATTTTCCCAGAAATGTAGGAGGTGAGGGTTTTTTTTTAATTACCAGAAACATGCACTTCAAAAGTTTTTGTTTCTTCCGTTAACAATAGCAATGCTCACTTCCTCCATTACCTACCCATAACAAAACACAGGGACATTGCATAACAGCTAAATACAGGAAATGAATGATCACAGTTAATTCATCTTAACAGAATGTAATCCTAGAAGACCATATTTCCAAATTCTTGGAGGGTTTCCAAGTCAGTTGCTTGGACAGTGAAAAAAACAAGGGGAGTCAAAACCACCTCCTTAGACTGTTTCCTTACTAATGATTGATAACACTTTTTAGTGTCATCCAATCAATGCAGTGCCAAAATAACAGTAATGGGAACAGGCTTTATATCAACACAGAGATGGTTAGGTGACACTATAAGACTCCATAAATCACCAGTGAGGAAATGACCTTAGAGTAGCTTCAACTCTGCCTTATCAGGAGCTAATTTATTCTAATGACACAGCCAGAAAGCCAAATTAAAGTGCTATCCACCGGCTCTTCAAGAGGCAAAAAATAAGCTGGAGTAAAATGTGCTGTCCTGAAGGCTGAGTAACTTTGGCCTCAGTAATAAGGATGGCAATTGGTGTTGTCCATACCTTTATTTAAACAGACAATTATGGAAAGTGATTGATGGATCATTTTCTGGCTAGGTATTCTCTTCTCCAATGTCTTGCCTGTCAGCAGGACAATAACCTCCAGTAATGCTTCCAAATATAGTGTGTGGCAATGTTGGAGGAGTACAGGTCTCTAAAATGGCATGTTAGGCTACCTATCAAGTTGCCCAACTAATAAATCACAGCCATGATGGTTGCACCTCTGAGCTGACATGACAGGCTATTTGTGAACACAGATCTTGTGAACTTTTGAAATGGACAAGTTCCAAAAATGTCCCTGTTGACTGATCACAGGAGGATGGCGTGTGAAGCAGGATGAAGTGACAAGTAACAAGGAAGCTCTGTCCTCAACTAGTCCAGCAAAGGAATGCTCCATCTTCCCAAGTAGCAGCATCTAGAACAAGGGGGTGCAACTATGGCCCCTTTATGACTTATGGACTTCAACTCCCAGAATTCCTTAGCCAGCTGTCCTAGAGCTGTAGTTTTTGGTGGAAGGACTTAGAATTCTCTTAGTTACGTAAATTAAAAGCTCCAGTGTTTAATATTTACTTGCTCCAATTAGGTTCCTTATTTTGGAGGAACCACCTTAAATGTTGTTGCCACTGCTATGATCTTCATCCATCCGGGGGTTGCTCACACGGTCAAGAGAGGGATTTGCCCAGCTCCCAACTGGCCATTTTCAGACACATTGCCACTTTTCCAGCCACCAGAAACTGCCATTCATGGTGAAGTCATAAAAAGGGGTCATAGTTCCCCAACTCTGTTCTAGAACAATTATCTGCCTATCCTAGGTTCTTGGAAAGAACTCGATAGGAGGATAAAAACATCAAATCCAATCCAAACATCTGGCTGATTGTACGACAAACCATAATAATAAATAGCAAACCACTTGTTGGCAGAAGTGGCGAAAAACCTATAATGTGCCCAATGGGGATAGAGACCAGTTTCCTTTCAGTTTAAATGGCACAACACCAGACTAGTGCTGATTGTTACAAAAGCAAGTTCAGTTTGAAAGAAACCAATTTTTGTTTAAAAGATCTACCCTTTTTCAAAGACCATGCATATTTATAAAGATCCAATATGGGCTTGATAAGGCAATGATAGAGCATTATTCTATGGCAGGGGTGTGCAAACTTGGGAACTTTAAGACTTGTGGACTTCAACTCCCAGAATTCTGGGAGTTGAAGTCCACAAGTCTTAAAGTTCCCAAGTTTGGACACCCCTGCTCTATGGAGACAGGTGTCCAGTCTTCTGCAATTCAACCAACATAGCCATGAATGGCAGTTTCTCGTGACTGGAAAAGTGGGGATGTGTCTGAAAGAGTCTAAAATGACCAGTTGGGAGCTGAGCAAATCCCTCTCTTGACAGTATCAGCAAACACAGAATGGATTCAGATCATAGCATGGCAACGAAGTTTAAGGTGCTTCCTCCAAAATAAAAAAACATAATTACAGCAAGTAAATATTAAGCACCGAAGCTTTTAATTTATGTAACTAGAGAATTCTAAGACCTTCTGCCAAAAACTACAGCTTTAAGACAAGAAAGAAAAAGCACCTGGATTTTCTACTCCAGCTATTCCCAACACGGGATCTGAAGAACCTCTAGTTATCTATATGAGAACATTGCAAGTAGTCTCTGATATGGGAGACAGTATAATTTCAAGAATTGGCGAAATTTTTAATGAAATCTTTCAAATTCTTGCTTGAACTCTCATTTAAAAAAAGAAAGTTCACCAAAACTTTATGAAATTTGGTAATGTCACACGATTTCAGCTATTAAAAAAAATAAGGTCTAACTACTTTACTTCATTTTGATGTCTCATGGTCTTCATTAAGAGCCAGTTTGGCATAGTGGTTAAGGCATCAGGCTAAAAACAAGGAGACCTGTGCATTTTGTCCCTGCTTAGGTAAGAAGCTAGTTAAGTCACCTGGAGCCAGTCACTCTCTCCCATCCCTAGAAAGGAGGCAATGGCAAATTAATTCTGAAAAAAACCTTACTAAAAAAAACTGAAGGGATTTTGAAGGCAGTCTCTGAGAATTGGACATAACTGAACAGAAGTGGGGGGTAGTCTTCATTAGGGAGGTTCGGGTGTACTTGGATAATTTTAAAAAGTTTGCAGTGACAATGTAAGTAGTGGACTAAAAGAAAAGGGAAAGACTAGGAAATTACATCTATTCCATCACCCAGAACAAAAAGTGCCTAGTAAAGATTTATGAAAGGAAAAATAGTAAGAAAATGGAAAGAGAAAAAGAAGTTCAGCCTCTCCCTCCCTTTTTTAGTTAAGCTTTCAAAGTGCCAGGGCCCATAGTTTTTCCCAAGGACCTTTGTGGAGAAGAGAGAGGCTTATACTATCTTGGGGAATTTGATGCTATTGGTTTCTTGCAATTATTCTTAACCCTACTTTGCATTTGATTGCTTTAAGCTGTTTAGAATCTCCACATTGGAGTGGTTTATTTAATTGCAGTCAACCAATAGACAGAATTCCAAGTAACAATAACATTAATGTTTACATGTTAGTTTACTTGCTTATAATCTCAGCTTTCAGAGCATAAGCAGAGTTATTTTCAGAAAAGACAGCTAGCCTGAAAAAGAGCATTTTTTTTAAAAAAATACTGATTTTGTATTGTTTGAATACAATGGACAGAGCAAAATTACATATAATAAGGATTGGAGATCAGAAAAGGCAGACTTTTAGCAGAGGCAGGCAGTTTTTATCCAGCCCTCATTTTCTGAAGTCAGTATTTAGGCACCAAAGCAGAAAAATAACTTATCAGCTAAATCTAACCAAAACTGCTAAGAAATGTAACACACCCAAATATTTGGAGCAAACCTCAATCATGTTCCTTTTTCTACTGACCACACATTGTTGGATTGCAAAGAGATAATTAGTATAGCTTGGGTTGGGTTTTTGTTGTTGTTATTATTTAAAAACCTCAGTTGCTCAGGAATATAATCAAAACAGATAACATGGGGGGTGGGGAGAGACTGACTGCTCTTTTTTTAAAAAAAAACTCTAAGTAACAATTTTGTTCACAATAATTTATGTTGCAAAATTCAATTTATTATATTGGACTGTGAAAAATAAATTCGAAGATCCTTTTTTATTTAAATTTATTGCGGCCCAGTTCCAAATGAATATTCAGGTGAACAACATTCAACACCTTTAAAGAATGCAATGTTAGTTTTTAATTTGTAGATAGATAACTCTGATCACCAAAGAACATTTTGTAGGTACTCTTTAATCTAAAATGAGACTCTTGAGGGACCTCTCCCAGTATCGGAGAGCAAATTTCTATTGCTGTGATACATGTTAGATCTACTGGGTGGTGATTGCTCAATGAACACTTAAGCCATTTTCTGATCTATTGATCAGGGAGGTTGAACAACTGGCCCTATGGTGCATCCAGAACAACTCGGAGCGGAACACATTTAAAACTGTAGAAATGACAGTAGATTTTAGGAGAAACCTCCAATTCTACCACCTCTTACAATATGAGGCAACACAGTATCGACAGTGGAGACCTGGTTCTATAATCTTCTAGACTTGAAATGGACACCTAACATTAGAACCATGATTAAAAAAGCACAACAAAGAATATTCTTCCTCCGTCAACTCAGAGAGTTCAGATTGCCCAAGGAGCTGCTGATACAGTTCTATTGAGGAATCACTGAGTCTGTCATTTGTACTTCTCTAGCAGTCTGGTTTGATACAGCAACCAAACAAGACAGGCAGACTTCATTGGATACTTAGGATTGCAGAAAAAACATTTGCAACAGGCTGCCTTTCATTGAGGACTGGTATACTTCACAGACCAGAAAGAAGACTAAGAAAATATCTACAGAACCTTCACATCCTGGACATAAATTGTTTCAACTGCTCCCCTCATGACACTACCATAGGACACTGCATGCCAAAACACAGAGACAGTTTTTCCCCCATGGCATCACTCTGCTAAACCCCAAATTCCCACAGCACTGTCTTATGCCTAAGGATATTTACCCATGTAGTAGAGCTGTATTGCAGTTATGCTTCTCATTTTTTCTATTACCTACTCCTATTTGTATATAGGACTGCAAGACGATCAAACTGGTCAGTCCCAGAGGAGATCAATCCTGACTGCTCTTTAGAAGGCCAGATCCTGAAGATGAAACTTAAATACTTTGGCCCCCTATTGAGAAGGAAGGACTCACTGGAGAAGAGCCTAATGCTGGGAAAGATTGAGAGCAAAAGAAGATGGAATCACTGAAGCAGTAGGCCTGAGCTTAAATGGACTGCAGATGATAGTAGAGGATAGGAAGGTCTGGAAGAATGTTGTCTATGGGGTCACAATGCAACTAACAACATTTGTATAAAAATGATGTATCCCTTTGCTCTTTGTATGTACACTGAGACCTTATGCACTGGAGATAAATTCCAAGTGTCTAATCGTACTTGGCCAATAAAAGAATATTCTAATATTCTAATTTTACTGGGCAATACAAAAGCTAGTCTCTCCAAAAAGGCTGGCTTTCTTTTATCTCTGATTTCTTTTAAAACTTTGAAACCATTGCTCAAAGAAATAAAAGCCTACCTAATAAAACCTAAAGGGAAGACAAAAAAAATCTCTTTTTCAAACTATTCCCTTTGCAGTGAATTCTGTAAATGTTCTGCAAGAACCTATTCAAGCAAGTAATCTGTAATTTGTTTAATTAGGTTGCCTTTACTGATTTTATTAGGAATTCTACACATGTGATTGTTTTCTCTTGTTGTTCTTCCTGTTTTCTTCAAATAAGCTGCTTTTTATATCTAGAGATCTAATTGTGTGGTTTTAAGGGTAGCTTTGCAGTGAAACATTTCTTATGTGCAAGATTATAAAGTAGCACAGGTATTCATTGTGTTCTTAGGATTTTCATAAGATTCTGCCTGATGTCTGGGCAAAGTCTATTTATTTACATCTTTTTCTCTCCGAGTTTAAATAGAAGAAGGGTGCTTGACAGTGTTTCTTGGGACTACCCAGCTGGACAAATAATATTGACAGGTGGTCCAGACTGAGTGTTACTTTCTGGTTGTTTTTTTTTTTAAAGGGAACTGCTTAGAAAAATGGGAGCATCACTAGGGAAAAAATGTTTTCCTTCCCAAATATGTATATTAGAGAACAAGAGAAGATCTGTCATGTTTTCTAGCAGGTTGCCAACTTACTTGACTTTCTAAAGGGCGCTATTGAGCTGTAATAGAATCTGGGAGCTCAACATAAGAGGAAGGGGGGGGGAGAAAGAAAGATTATAAACACATCTGCTGCTCATAAGCAATTTGTTTATATTAAATTTCCATAAAATTATAATAGTTTTCCTCCCTAGAGCTTCTTCCTTTTTTCAGTGGAGATAATCAGGCTTTGGACCTTCTGCATAAAAACATTTTCTACATGTTGCATTCATCCTTTTTAGGATAAATAAGTGGGTACTGATTGAGTGGGTATCCTTCTGGTCAGAAGTAACTACTCCATCTTTTAGCATACTCTTCTCCAACTGAAGATTAGTTTCCCTAAACTTTTTTTCATTACTGAAGTATATTGCTGTCCTTATGACATACAGTATATATAATAATATGTATGCATAATAATATGTAATAATATAATATGATGAACTAAACTCAGCATGTGGTCCTCAATAGAACTACATCTTCGTGGAGGAAAGCATGTAGTGGAACATCTTAAGGTTCTGTCTTGGCCCAGTTTTCTACAACACCTTCAGAAATGACCCTAGATAGTGGGATTGACAGGATACTAATCAAATTTGCCGATTTTCCTATACTTAGACAGGAAAAACCAAATGCACAGGTACAGTAGTACCTGGCTTAATAGTAGTACCTGTGAGAGGGATCCAAGAATCCTGGTGGACCACCGCTTAAGTATGAGCCAGCAGTGTATTGCAGCTGCCACAAAAGCCAATGCAGTCCTAGGCTGTATCAATAGGGAGATAGCATCAAGATCATGAGAAGTGATAGTAGTGCTTTATACAGCACTAGTGAGGCCCCACTTCGAATACTGTGTTCAGTTCTGGTCACCATGATACAAAAAAATGATAAGGCCCTAGAAAGAGTGCAGAAAAGAGCAACAAAGATGATAAAGGGATATGGAGGCTAAACTGTATGTTGAATGGCTAAGGGAACTAGGTGTGTTTAGCCTAACGAAAAGAAGCGTAGGAGTGATATACTAGCCATCTTTCAATACTTGAAAGGCTGTCATGGGTAAGAAGGGGATCAATTTGTTCTCCAAAGCACCACAAGGCAGGACAACAAGCAGTGGGTGAAAACCTGTTAGAGGGAGATCCAACTTAGAACTATGGAGAAATGTCCTGATAGTGAGAACAATTAGTTAATGGAATAGCTGACCTCCCAGAGTTGTGGGTGCTCCCTTTCTGAAGGTTTTTCAAGAAAAGATTAGACAATCATTTGTCTGGGATAGAATAAGAAACAAATCCTGCCATGGGCAGGGGGTTGGACTAGAAGATCTCTAAGGTTCCTTGCAGCCCTACGATTCTATTATCCTGTGTAAGAATAAAAAAAACTGGGAGAATTCAGTTGGGCAAGACAAGACACCCCCTAAATCAAAGGGAATTGATCAATGTCTCCTGCTAGTGGAATATACTGTCAATATAAAGGAAGGCAGTGATAAGACCTGCACTGAAGAAACCTTACTGTGATACTGGGAATTATAGACCAACCACAACTGTTTCGTTTTGATTTATATTTAAAACATTTTATCCCATTTTATCACATTAAGCAGCTTACAATCCAGTAAAATAAAGACAATGATATCAAAACATAGACAATATCATCAACATAATAGTTATAATTTCTCTAATTAATATAAATCCATTTATCACAGCATTCAGTACACTACATCCATAGTGATAGTATCAACATACATTTCACCCTCCTGAAGATGCTTTGAAAAGCAAGTTTCTAAAAATAAAAAGTGAGAGCACAGGTATTTACAGAATGTAAGAAGCATCTGAACAAAATGCTTGACCTTAAATTATTTCCTACCATGTCTCACGGTGTGCGGAGACTCTTGGTAAGCATCTTCGGTAGGAATTCCTTGAATGGGCAGATAAAGTGATTTTGGAGATAACCAGACCCAAAGTCATGCGAGGATTTATAAGTCATTACCGCTACCTTGAACTGCACCCAGAAATCAACAGGCAACCAAACAGATCTTGTTATATGGTGTTGTCATGTAGTCACAATTAGTACTTGGATAGCTGCATTCTGCATTCATGTAACTGAAGTTTCTGAGTGGTTTTAAAGCACCGTCTCATGTAAAACACATTAAAGCAGTTTGAACACAAGGTGACAAAGTCATGAATTGTTGTTGACAGTGCCTTCCAAGAATAATCACATTTGGGACACCAGTTGTAGTTGGGCAGAATCTCTCCCAACCACAGCTTCCATCTGTTTTTCCTGAAGGAGTGGAGAATTCCAGGAGAACCCCTAAATTCTGCATCAAGTCTTTCTGGAAGGGCATAAGCTCATTGAGAACTAAATTTGAAATTATCCTGCACTCAGGTTACTCTACTTTGGTGGGGTTCAGTCTCAAACCTGCTTCATCCCATCCAGACCCTACAGCTTCTAAATATTGGATTCACCACATCTTTACACTGGACTAGAGCAGAGAGGTAGACTGACTATTGCCGGGGTACTAGTTAAATTCTAGTTGCTTACATTAAGTTAAAAAGAGAGAGTTGATTCCTGTGGTCCTCTTTCTGGAGTGTCCTAGGTTTTAATCTCAGGAAAGAATAGAGCCACCATAAAAGAGTACCTTTGATCCTTCACCCTTGCAAATATTAGATACAACAAGAATAAAAGGTTGCACTCCCCTCATTCACAACCCACCACAGGCTATGAACAAGATGAACCAGTACGGTTTCTGTTACATGTCTGATCCTGAACTCTGTCTGAAAAGGGGCCAGATAATCTGCTTCTTACAGATTTTTTGTAGCTATTGCCATATCACATTCTCAAACACCTTCTCTTAAAAAGGGAAAGTTTGAGATTGAGCAATAGTTGTCTGGTGTAGATGAGTCCATACTCAGTCCTTTAAATCCAAAATGTTCCAGTCACCATTTTAAAGATTTCAGCACTTTTCCCCTCCCACAAGACATTCACATTGGCCCAGACCTACTCACTTGCCCCCTCTTTGATGATCAGTAGCAGCTAATAAGGACAGGAGTCTAGCTTATTGATGGCAAAGTTTATCTCATCAAGGGTTCTGTTTATTTCCTTAGGGATAACACACTCAAATCTTCTAAGATAATGTATCCAGATGCTATGTTCACAATATGCTAAATTAATATTTCACAGCAGCCTCTTGGCAGTTTTTCTGGCCTATCCTTAAAAAGATCTGGGTCATTTCAGAAATGGCTGCCACATAGCCTTCTGCGGATACAATAAGGCCAAAGATGTAATTCTGTTTTGCTGGCCATATTGGTATGGTACTAGTATGGTGTGGTATTGTATGATATGGTAATGGTAATGGTAAGGTATGGTACAATACAGTCTTAAATGTGGGCTCTTATATGCATCCAGAGATTTGCTTCTCTTTCTACACAGCATAGTTTCATTTCTGGGTAACAGGGAAAGTGGTAAGTATATTAGATGTATATGAATGATATTGATTTTCCTGTATCAAATGGATGAATTATGCTGAAGGATAGTCCTGCTAGTTCTATTGAATGACATGATGTATTTTTGATATCAGAAGCTATACTAAATTTCTGGACTTTCTGGCAAATGAAGTCCTGGAGATTCTAATTTAGAGTGTTTCTGATCCAGTCCATTGCATTGTTTTAACAAATAATAGGAAACCATTGTTCAGCATGTAGACCACTGAAGTTTCAACATGCTGTTCCCTATATTGTTCAATATCTACAGAAAAGTGCTAGAGAAGTTAATTTGATCACCATATTGATCATCAATATGCTGAAGACACCCAACTGTATTGCTCCTTACCATTCAATTCCAGGAAATAGTTGGTATCCTTGAATCTGCTAAATAAGCGAAAAGAAACTGAAGATGGAACTAGTACTGGTAACAGGAAACTAGATTTGGGAATTGAGATTCAGTCTATTTTTTGATAAAGTTGCAATCCACCTGAAACAATGGATTCGTAATTCTGGGACTTCTCTATTGATTCTCAGGTACCACCGGATTTACAAATGATAGCTATAACCAGGAATAATTTTGCACATGTACGCCAGCTCTAATTCTTCCTGAGCTGAACAGATTTGATGATTATATAAATTTAAAAAGAAAGAAAGAAAGAAAGAAAGAAAGAAAGAAAGAAAGAAAGAAAGAAAGAAAGAAAGAAAGAAAGCTGATGGACCTGCTTGAAATAACAGGTAGATGCCCTGTTGCATGTCTCTGTGTATAATATGAAGATGGAGCTCTCTTTAGTGACTGAAAAAAGAAATGGGTCTTTAGTGACAGCTATAACAAGGAATATTTTTCACATGTACCCCAGCTTCAAACCTTTCTGAGCTGAACAGACTTGATGACTATATAAATTTAATAAATAAATAAAAATTAGCCATGCTTTGTTAACATACTATCTTGACTCCTGCAGCATGCATTGAAGAGTGTCTGGAAGGTGCAATTAGTTGAGAATTGTGCTGTTAAGACTGCTATCTGATGCATGGCGAATGAATCATATGATATCTGAATGAAAATATCTGCACTGTTTGCTCATTGTTTATTGCTTGTCAATTTAAAGTGATGTTAGTAGCTTCTGCCACTCCTACGTTTCTAAAAAAAAACACTTCCCTCACCGTAACGCTGCCCAGTAGTTGGGACTCTCAGGAAAGGCCCTCTTGAAAATGCCTTCTGCTGTCAAATCTCATCTGCTTAAGATACACTTGCGCTGCTCCCAGGCAATAGAACACAATCCCTCAGGCTCTCAACATTTTGGAAAACTCAAAAGATGCATCTCTTACTGAAGATAAATGTATGGTCCCTTTCACTTAATGGATTGAGGACTTGATTGCACTTGCTATCTATGACTGGATTGCCTATAGACTTGGTATGGATAAATATAAAGAAATATGGAACTCATTTATACAAAACACAGGTGGTTAAAAAATGAGAAAACATAATGTAGTAGAAGTATACCTGTAGTTGAGTAATAACTGCATCAAATAACTACAGTATATGTAGAATTATATTTACTGCTAAAATATTATATTTTTGTTGTATTTTTTTCACTTTTTTAAAGAAAAGCATTTTCTATGTGGATGGCATTTCTCTTTCTCTCCTTTTTTGCAAATGCATTTATTTTTATAATTGTGATTTGAGTTTTTTCCTGTTTATTTTTTGTTGTCAATTTATGTTAATTGTTACGTCACTTTAATACTTACTGTGAACTTTAATCTGTATTTTTTACTTGTCATATTGCATTTTGTTTTAAACGTTTTAGTATGTTGAGTATTTACGGGAGTAGAAAGGAATGGTAGAAATCAAAGGAAAGGGACCTAGCTGAGCCTGTGGCAGGACCAGGATATCAACAATACTCTGGGAGCAACCCAAAAACCTGATAAAACATTAGAGAAATGGACAAATAACTTTCTAGGTGTTTTCTCAAAATACAGAGCCAAGGAAAGAGCAAGCTGATGGACCTGCTAAAAATAACAGGTAAGATGCCCTTGTTCTGTGTTTCTGTGTGTAATATGAAGATGGAGCTATGGGTTGTCTCTTTAGTGACAGAAGAAAGAAATGGGTCCCACAAGGTTTCTCTTTGGGAGGGAAAAGTGAATTCTAATTACTGGAAAGAAAGGCTGCAATTTGTATGCTTAAATTCTGGATTTAATTATTAACATCCAACCAGTGCAAAAATTCTACCTCTGATGTCTCATGGTGGGGCTGCTGAGTGGGTGGTGTTAAGAGTCAGAATACATTAATCAAGTTCCTTTTTTCATCATCTTTCAAGCAGAAAAGTAAATCTTAACATGTTATTAAAAGCATTTACCTAATGATCACATCAATGACTGACACCTTTCTGCGAGATTTGTAATTTTACATGCAATAAACCAGAAAAGGTTGCTGAGGTTAGAGATTAAATTGGAGGTAGTAAGTAGGGCAGAGGGATTATGATCTCATGTTACAGATTTAGCTCTCGCAAGCTATGGCTGGATCCTGGTGAGGGCAGACTTACTTCCTGCTTTTCTTAACTTGGGATGGAATTTCAGGTTTAGTAGCCAGAACAGCAAAATATTCAGTTGTTCGGCATGACATGGATAAATAATTGCTGCAATCAGTATGGATAATGCGGAATTAAACTGAACATTGCATTGTAGGTTACTTTAAAAAAACAGAAAGCTGAATCCAGAGATGTTGTACTTTTTTTTTTTATCACGCAGCACAATGATAACCTATGGATTGGTTTCAGGATCCAAGTGGACGTGCTCTCACTTAACTTGTAGTAGCAAGATCTGGCTACCTAACCCTGCAAATCTATTAATGTTCCTAGTTTACTCTTCATGGGATTTTCAATAGGATTTGGTACTGTGAAAACGCATACAGACTGCTTGTACTTTCATGTATGGTGCCCGTTGCCTCATTTCAACTGGTTAAATTACATTTTTAAAAGGCATGTTATATGCTTTTCTTTGCTGTAGTTGGATCAAACTGTGATCCTTTCCATGACGAAAGAAGGCTATATGGGCAAACAACGACAACAGATAATCTCTTAGCAGCCTGAGATAATTATTTACAAGCACTTGGTTATCAAGTCAGACCTGTCATTTCAAAAGACATATAAATCATGAAATGAAGGACGATCCCATTAATATTTGCAGTCAACAAAATATACCACTTCAAAAAATGCAAAAGGGGGGGGGGCGAAAAAAATATGTCAGGAAATCTCTGGAGTCTATGATGGTTTCTATAGTTTTATGATATTAACTGTCATCCTTATCTAAAAGTTTGTTTCCCCTTGTGTGCTGTGTTATTCTATCCTCTTTGTAACTGTGATATGAGTGACAGGCCAACTTAGACTTCCAAACATACATACATTACCTCAAATACATGTCAAAACTGACAACACTTTTCAGGCTGAACAACATCCAGTTTGAAGAGGCCAGAGTTCATATTTAGGGGGGGAAAAGCCAAAACAGAGAGAAAGGAGAGAAGGAACTAGAAAAAGATATGTAGCACTTTTTTGCACACAGTGTGTGGTAATCTCCTATTGCCGTCTTCTCCAACCTAATAGTCTCCTGATGTGAATGCATTAAAAAAAACAACCCTCTCATCATCAGTCCAAACACTGGCTTACAGTTGGAAACCAAGACATCTACTTTGTACATCTTGTCTGTCCCACAGAGATGAATGAGAATTACAATTTCTCCAAATTGCAAAAGGAAATATCTGAATAATATGCCCATTGGTTGCTCAATAGAGCTGAACTCTTGACTGAAAACCTTCTGGGATCTTACTTCCTTTAATAGTTTGAAATAATTGGTGGCGGGGCGGGGGGGTTCTTCTTATCTTATTTTGTATGCATCTTATTTCTATGTCCACCTAGCCATTTAAACAGAAGAAAGTCCCATTGATTTTGATAGAGAGGAGGAAGCATACTACATGTACCATTTCAGTCTCGTGCCAATTGGTAGTAAATTATATCTGCCTTAAAAATGACGATATTTCACTTTATTTCAATATTTCACATTAGCTTCAAAAGATAATGAAAATGATACCCCCACTTACTCAAGAACAGTGTTTTTGACAGTCAGCCCTGAAATAATAAAAATGGCCCATTAAGAAGACAGTGGGATGAGATTCAAAGATGGAGCTATGGAGCTGCTGTTTTTAAATGGAACAAAATTCTACATCCCCTTTTCCACTTCCAATCCCACATGCTTAGATACTGTGATACTGAATCCAGTGTTTCTGAACCATGGCAAACTTAAGATGTGTTGACTTCAAGTCCCAGAATTCCCCAGCCAGCATGATGTTTCTTTCCAGATCTCTGAAGTATGTCTGGATTGTAAAGCAGCATCCAGAGTACCAAAGACTGCTAAACTCTCTACATCTGTCAAATACCATTAAAAAATCAACTCCAGGCGTTGCTAACGTGTATGTATGTGCTGTGTAACAATTTATTTTTAATGAGCAGAGACAACAGGAAAGCAATAATCTGGTCCAATTTATATGAAAGGGTAATCCAGCCCCAGCTGATCTGAAAAGCAATGCTCACAGCAAGCTGCTGATGTATGTGCAACTGTTTATTCATAAATAAACTGAATTCAATGGAAATAATATCTGAGTAAAATGCTCTTCATGCTTTCAGCCTCAACAATGCAATTCTATACCTGTCTATTCAAAGTGAGTCACGCTTAATGCGCCTTTCCTTAATATCTAGATGCTTCCTTACAACTTGACACTTAATAGCTGCTGGCTGTGGATGATGGATATTGTGGTTCATGTAAAGGATACTAGGATGGAAAGTTAATTGAATGGTACTTACTTGTGTGTAGTAAATATAATTACTAAGAGAAGGATAGTACAAAGCAAAGAGCTTTGGCATGAAGGGAAAAGAGAACATATATAAATTAGCTCAGAGATGTAGAAACTAGGTAGTAATTCTTTAGAGAAATGTATTAATTTCTGGGCTTGTAAATCAGTAGAAGTTGATCTGATTTTTATAATTGATAGATACTACCTTGTAGAATAGGAATGGAGATGCCACTGATGGAAAGTGCTGCAGAATAGTATGCATTTGGTAAAAAAAAAAAAAAAAGACCAATAAATGGAGTTGCTTCTAATGGTAGCAGCAGCCAGTTAAAGAATTCATGGGAGAGCCAGGAAGTAGTGAAGTCCCTTCTTGTGTTGTTCCTTTATATAGAAGCTGATGTGCGCTATAAGAACATCTATTGACTTTGCTGAGCTAATTACACTGTGGAACACGGTGCAAGCTTATAGTGGCCTCAAGAGTCTTCTTCTCTTCTCACATATTTCTGTTAAATTAGGCCTTGGAGGTTTAAGGGTGGTGGAATGAAGTGGAAATCAACAAGGAGTTATTTTTACCTGGACATATTATTGCTTGTACAGAAGGAGAACACTGAACAAATTCTGGATCAGTTTAGTTTCAGGGATTTGTGCATCGCATTAATGGATTTTATAGGTGCAGAAACCTAAGCATAATTATGGCAATTTGAAAATCAGTAAAGTTCATATTTAGGGCACTGTTTACACCAGGGGTAGTCAACCTTTTTATACCTACCGCCCACTTTTGTATCTCTGTTAGTAGTAAAATTTTCTAACCGCCCACTGGTTCCACAGTAATTGTGATTTATAAAGTAGGGAAGTCAATTAAATTTTAAAAAGGAAAGTGCTTCAGTATCGGACAAAACCTGTACCGCCCACCATGAAAGCTGGAACGCCCACTAGTGGGCGGTAGGGACCAGGTTGACTACCACTGGTTTACACAAATGTTAACTGGATGATAACTGACAATTCACATTTCTGAATAAATATGCATAGACTTGAATAACTTTTAATTGGAGACACTGTGATATTTTTATGGGACTTAGAAATCCTATAGTCACTGAACTAAGGTCACTAAATTCCAGGGAAGTTGTCTTTGAGTAAACAGCACAATACTGTATTTATTATATCACTGTATTTTTCACTTCATTTTAAGCTTTGGATCAATCATTTAATACTGAAGTAAACTAAATAAATGTTCTTATACCACTAAAGACAAGAGGGTGAACCTTAATGCTTTTTGCTAGTTAAGATCCACTTTCTGCATCAATAAGTTTGTATAATGTGTTTAGAAAATTCACTGAATTCAGTCAAAACCTCACCATGGTATCTGATGCTTTTCAGAAAGTGGAAAACCTAATCTATTTACCTTTAAAGGCCTGGGAAGATAATATAAGAGCTGTGGTGCAGTGGTTAGAATGCAATATTGCAGGCTAATTCTGCCCACTGCCAGGAGTTTGATCCTGACCAGATCAAGGTTGACTCAGCCTGCCATCCTTCCTAAGTCAGTAAAATGAAGACCCAGATTGTTGGGGGCAATATACTGACTCTGTAAACCACTTAGAGAAGGATGTAAAGCACTATGGTATGTAAGTCTAAGTGCTATTGCTATAGTCAAATATGTATTATTTAATAACTTTTGTATCCCATGTTCAAGAATCCAGTCTCACTTGCAATTTAAAGGACTATAAAACATAATATTCAGTATCATATTCTTACACCCATGTGTCAGTGAAACTTCAGTTTTAAATAACCAACCAAAATCCCAAACATAACTAAAACAGAATACAGATCTACAGACAAAAATCTTACTTCCCTACAGTTTCTGTCAAGATAATAAAGACAGCAGGGGTGTTGCAGAGATGGACTTCAGGGAGGCATTTGGCCAATATTAAAGCAGATGCCAAAAACAGCCCCTCCTTGCCAGAAATACCAAAGGATTAAGCTGCTTTTTCCATCATTGTTGTCTGCATCTAATAGTAGTGAGGGCAGGTGCATCATCCAAGCAATGGCTGGATAATGCTACAGTACAGTAGTGCATTTTATTTCTTAATCAAATTTAGAAACCACCCCTCTCCCTCACAGAGGGATGTTGTACAGCATACAAATAAAATATTGAAAAATAAACCATATAAAATTTGAAGAGGCATAGTTAAAATTCAGTTCTAAAAATTAATTAAAAGGCAGGGGGCGGGACTTTTGAGTGCTACAAATACCACACCTATGTATTCCTCTGTGAGCCCCAAGCAGGATAGAAGAGCCAGGTTTTCCCAAAGGTGCTTTAAAAAAAAAAGGCAACTGGTCTTTCTTGAGTTTTCTTTTTTCAAGAAAAATCAAGAAAACCCAGATGCTTTTTTAAAAGCACTTTTGGCGCAACCATGACGACTGGAAATCTCAAGAGACACAGAGCGAGGTCTTTCTAAAAGGCCAGGAGAGTGAGGGTCTATCTCATTTCTGGGGGCAAAATGTTCCAAGGGTAGGGGGTAACAACTGAGAAGGTTCTCTTCCTGCACCTTGATAATTTGAATTCTTTGACGGGCATCCACTCCCAGTGGGCTGGGCTGATGTAAATGGTTTGAAGATAGTTCAGTATGTAACTTGGTCCCATACCATGTAGGATTTTAAAGCTCATAAAGAACATCTTGAATTAGATCCAGAAGTAAAGTGGCACCTAACGGCAGTATAACAGCTATTAACTGTGTGCCACCAAGTCATTGTCAATTCTTAGCAATCACATCTTCTCTTCATTATGATCTGTCCCTAACCTGGTCTTTTAGTCTCCTGACAGCACCTCCCACCCCCATCACCACTGTAACCTAGTCTGTCCATCTTCTTGCCGGTTGTCCTTTTCTTCTCTTTCCTTCCACCTCCACCTTTCCCAGCATTAGAGCTTTCTCCAAAGAGCGAGGGCTTCACATAATGTGTTGGAAGTAGGATAATTACTAGTTGTAAAATGGCCTCTGTCAAGCCAGTGACACTTCTTTCTGATTGAATGACAAGGGCAGAAAACAAGCCACCTAGGTGATACTATGTGCAGCTATGGGAGCACCCCAATCAGAGCAGCTGGAAGTAACTAAGATGTATTAACATTAAGCAGATGAATTAATGAGGTAGTTCCATCACAGGTTTTTTTGGGTAAAGTCTGCTAAGCCTGGGCTGCAAAATTCCAGACGGTATCAACGCAGAGGTACAGCCCTCAGTATTCTTTGCTGCCATCTAGTGGTCGTCTGGGTTTTAGAGGCCTAGATTTCTTAGCCCTGACGCATCCTTCGCGGAACTCGCCATTCCATAAATGCCACTCCGCGACTAGGGACACAGAGATGACTCCACACGGTCTCTCTGCGCATGCGGATACGCATGGCAAGTACGCCAGCCCGGTGGAATTAAGAAGGCCCCAGGACCGGAGAAAGAGCAGTGGAGATTGACGGCCAGAGCGCCAACGCCGACCTTTTGCCTTCTCGCCAAACGGCTGCTCTATTTAAAAGCGTCAGTTCCGATTCCTGGTGGGCAGGCTAAAAGAGGGAAGGATGGTAAAAGGGGACGAGGTCGCGCCCGAACCCGAATTCCCTGAACAGTTCCGCTCCTACTCGGAGAACGAAAAACACTGGCAAGCGCGGCGCGCCTTCATCCTGCGCAATAGCCCTCTGGAGGGTGGGGAGGCTCCCACTCCGCTGTTTATGGACCAGCTGCTCTCCCTCTCTATGGTTTGGGCCAATCATCTCTTCCTGGGATGCAGGTACCGCCTCCTCCTCCCTTCGCTCGCACGGGCTCCAGAATTTGGACCTCGCAGCTGGGCCCTCGTCGAGCCCGGCTGGGACGGATGGAAGTTGTCCGATGCTGCACCAGGAAAACGCTAGAGTAGTGGGGGAAGGCGGCTGTCAGCCGTTTACTCATTCCACGCATGCGCAGGGATTACCCGGTGTTTTCTTAACCGCCCATTTCTAAGGGATTACGTCATACAAAGAGGAGCCTCCTCCTTTATATTTGCGGGTTTGAGAGCAGTTTCACTTGTTTCCTACCAGGATAGGTAGTGAAAGGGGAATAATAAGCATGTTCAGACTTAAAAATACAGCCGGACCACAAACATGGTTTTCTTTCTAGAGGGGAAAAAAGGGCAATTATGTATGTAGATATTGAAATAAGGTTAACAGAATACCATGACAGGATTTGTTGAAGTTGTTTGCTCTGAATTCAGATAAAAATTGATATGCTGCTCATTCTCGTCCAACAATTTTGCGTGTTTCCTGTCATTCAATGATGATTAATGGTCTCTGATAATAGATTGTTCCATGCAAGTTATATTTCCCAGCATATTGGAATAATGGACTGTACTTTCACACCATGTCACCATAAAAGAAATCGCTGTTATACAAAAATGGGAAGATACTATTTCAGGATAGGCAACCCACTTATTTTAAGTACTTTGTTCTCATTCTTAGGCCAGCTAGTGTCTTGGGGTAATTTACATAAGGTCATTAAGAGCAATACTATGCTATTAAAACAAGACTATTTTAAAAGGTGACGATGGCATTTTGCCACTTCTTTTTCTCCTATTCACAGGTCAGTTTGTTCAAAAGGACCTAGAAACAGGTGGGGAAAATGTTGATAGAAGTTCACCTTGCTGGTTTTTAATTTTTTTTTAAGAAAGATGTTTAAATCTGTTTTAAAAAGAGTAATCTGAAAGTTTGTGAGCTTTTGGTATTTACTCTGGGGTTTGTTATGGGGATTTGCTTTCCAAATGTGCCTAATGCCTTGTTTCTAAGAACAAGGCACACAGTTTTTATGAAGTATGTTTGGAAACTTGGTAATTAAATCCAAACTAACTTTGATACTGTATTTAGCCTGTATTTGCTTAGTTTTGTTCCTAGCTTTTATAATAAAGGTGGCCTAAGGCACCCTGATTTTTCTCAACTTTATGGGTAGCAAATGTGAATTGTGGGAACAATAGATGACTATTAGATACTATAAACTTTTGTTTTCTTTATACAGCTATAGCAAGGATCTGTTGGAGAAGGTGACAGAAATGGCAAACGGAATTGAAGTTGAAGATGTGCCACATTTCACAACTCGTGATGAATTACTCAAAAGGTGAGTATTATTCAAGACTTTGGTCTCCTTTACAAAACTTTTCTTGCAGCAATTTTACACATATGCTCAATTTTAGAGAAAAGCAGGCTAGCCTATAACCACTTAATTGGGCTTTTACAATCTCTAATAGCTCCTCCTATTTTTAAGCCTAGTAACTTTCCCAAACTCTATTCTAGTAGATTGTTCTTTTATGATTTGTTAAAAGCATCAGAAATTATGAAGGGTATTCCTGATACCGTGTTTCCCCGAAATAAACACTTGGCCTTATTTTCAGGGAGGTCTTACTATTTTCGAGGTGCAGGAGGCGGCTGTCATGGTCACCTCCTGGCTGCTGCTGTGTTGCAATATTTTCGGGGAGGGCTTATTTTAGCAAATGTGCGAAAAAGCCTGATTGGGCTTATTACCTGGGAAAGTCTTATTTTTGGGAAAACAGAGTAAATGGCCCTATCATTTGCATTACGATATCAATACTTTTGTATTAAGAGTACATTTACATCTGAATGTACTCATTAAGGGCTCATTGATTTGCCATAATAATTTCAGCAAAAAAACCAACCAAAGTGAAAATATAGTAAGAGATATGGAATTCAGGTTTTTAAGCCATGCCGTGATTTTAAATTTATTATTGAACACTTTTCAGATGGCTGGGTGAACATGATGCTTCTGATAATACATAGTCTTTGCCATGGCACTATGTATTCATAACTGTTCCAACAAAGATGTACTAACTATAGCTTCTGGAATGCAGCATTAACTTTTTCCTGGCTGCCGTGCATTTAAATGTTTATATGAATCAATACTTAGTCTGCAGTTATTTAATTATTTAGTATAAACTGGGATTAGGATTTAAGTCCTAGGAGGTTTGGTATAATAATGTTATTAGAACTATTACGTTTTGTGTAGGATTTCTAATAACTAAGGCTCTTTATGTTATACTTGAATAAACATTACAAATTACTGAACTTCAGATATCTGTGATTGCAATGTACTTAATGGGCTTCTACTGTGCATTTTTTTTAGAATCAATACTAGCGCCTAGGAGAAGAAATGCCAGGCTTTTGTTCTACTATACAATCTGTTTATATCGAAGACTGAATTGGATACTTCAAGCATCACTTCTGAGATGCATTTTAGATTAGGCTGTTTTTATACTGGATGCTTAGAGATTATGTACAGATTTTGATTAATAAAGAGTGAAGAAAAGAAAACTAGTACTTGTGTTTATTTATCATTAGATACTCTTCCCCCCCCCTCCCAAACACCAACCCTTCAGAAAACAGGCTTAAATCTGATGTGATATTTCCTAAAGTACAGTTATATGGTATGATACAGCAGTAATAAAATCCCATGAAAAATAAATGGGAATAATAGAAACGAATAGTCATAAAAAATGGTTGGATGTAAGAAATAAATGTTTTTTTAAAAACAAAGCATTGAGTTTCCTATTTTTCTCTTTCTTACTACATATGACTTGTACCTGGCAGTTCCTCACTGATTTTGTTTCACCTTGGAAGTTAAGTAGGGTTGGACCTGGTTAGTACTTAGATGGGTGACACATTGAAATACCTCAACTCTTAAATTGAAAAATAAAACTGGAAGAAGGAAATGATAAACCATTTTCATATTGGGCATCATTTGCAAAAAGGAAGATAGGCCTTTCGGTTGTGGTGGTTGTGTACTGCCCAAAATCTGGATTGAAGTAGGTTACAAAACCTAAATGAACTAAATAAATGGTTGCTAACAAAACAATATGGTCTTCTCTGTGATGTTAATAGAGTTCAACTATACTTAAAGACTACCTCTTGCATGACCCATTTCGATATTAAAGCTGTTATATCTTTAACCATCCATATAAAAGTTCCTTGAATTCTCAGTGATGTTTGAATTATATATAACTCTATTCTGAACACTTGGACTTCAAAGATATCTCTTGTTGACCATTAGAATATTCCAAAAACCAGTGGCATTCTTAAGTTGACTTGACTTTGTAAAAGAACAGTACATTTTGACCTTAAATTGATTCAGTAAATATAAGTACTGCCTTAATCTGAATTTATAGAAGTACTGACATACAAGACAAAAGGAGCCCAATGTTGCAATTTTAAGATAGGTCCTCAAACTAAATGTGCAGCTTTTCCTTTTTATTTTATTCTCTCAGGTCTTGCCTTATTCTTCCTGAAAATACAGTAATTATTTAGGATGACTAAGATTATAGAAAATTTCCCATTCAAGCAGCTCTACCATTGTGGGGTGGGAGATATTCAGTTTTGGATGCATCTTTTCCTTTTCTGCAGAAATTTTCTACAGTATTTATCCTGGCATATTTCTACTATACATCAAAATTAGGTTAGGAATTACTCCATCCCTGCTGTTAATACAGTTCAGGATTAGGCAATATTTTGACACCTGGGAGTTGAACACTACATGTTTTTAGGGTCTGAAGGCTGCAGTTGGTGGGAATGATGATGATGCAAAAATGACCAAGATTTTTCCCTTATTGAAGATTTTCTTTTTAAAATATATTTTACACTTAATAGTAAGCCTTCTACTACAAAACGACTGGAAGTATGAAACAATTCTTAGCAACTACTGTATGGTCAGACTTGGGTTAAGGGTTGGAAAAAGGACTAGGATTCATGAAGCTCCCCCCAAAATTGCCCATCCCAGTCTAAATATCCTTTCTATTGCAACTATTGTGAGGAAAACAGCTAAACATTTGTTTAAAAAGACCTAGGTAATTTTCTCTCCCTTGGTGTAGACCTCTGGACTCCGCAGAGATTCCAACCACAAAATTGTTCATATGGTACTGCTCTGCTTATTAATCAACATTTTGCTGGAGTTGGAAGATGGGAGTGAATTGAATGTGATTTCATAGGAACGTAAAAGCTTTGTTGGATTAGTCCCAAGGTCGATTAGTCCAGAAATTTGTTTTCAGTAGGTCAGCCAGATACTTCTGGGAAGCCTACAAACAGGCATATGCTCCCCTCCCCTTGTTGGCTGCTAGCAAGTGGCATTTCCCTTAACCATGACAGCTGACAGCTGATAGGTATTTCATGAATTTACTTTTTCTTCTTATCTAGCCATCTAAGCTCAAGGCCTTTGACATGTGTGTCCTTTTCACTGGCTTGAAAGTACTGCCGGTATGTTTGATGAACCTGACCTGGAGTCGTGTTGCATGAGTACTGCTTCTATTGAAGATACATGAGAATGATGGCAGCTTATTGGCATCACCAGAAGTGATATTGGTGCACAATTGCAATCTATGCAATCCACTGCATGTTGTATATTTAGAAAGGATGGGACAGACAAAACCTTTTTCTGGGAATGTAATATGGTGGTATTGAGCCTGCTATCATTAGAGGCCTACAGTTCTCAACCTCTTACATTTACGAATAGCTAATCATACTGTACATTACAGTACCTATTAGGGAATGTCAAACATTTCACTATCGCAGAGTCATCGGTTCACACAAAAACAACTGTGATTTCATCATTGATATGAAAGTATGTTCTAACTGCCTTTGACTTCTTTAGATATCTGTAATATAAACTGGATTTCCATTTGGTGGACCTGAAGACACTAAATCTCCCTCTGTGCATTATACAGCTGCAAACCTGAGGCATTTCTAAGTTTTATGACAAATAATCTGACACATTAAGTCCTATTAATAGACAAAAATTATAGTTAAACAATTGAGAGTGTGCTATGTCATGTCTTTATTGAACACTCTGAACTAACATTCACCGATCTTGTTGGAAAACTTTATAGAATTTTTAGCAGTAATAATTTCAACTGAATGTTTTCTGTACCTGTTGACCAATCATGCATATGTTGTGTCTATTAACAAGAGCAACATCTGTTAAGGAACTGCTTTCATGTGATATTTTGGGACTGTGTTTACATGAACTGGTTGCTTCAAGTTATACCACATCATTTCAGTTAAGAGTAAGGTAAGAGCTTTGATTCAGCCATTTCAAATGTAACAATTCAATTGGCTTCTGTTTTATATTCATGTCTTAAGAGCATATAATTCAAATTTAAATTTCAGCTGCCAGAAGGACATACTGGAAACTTTTTGATAAGAATCCATTAGTACAATCTAGACTCCACTGTTCCCTTAACAATTGCAAGACACCTGAGATTGAGAATCAGCCCCAAATCATGATATGATCCCCTATCCTATTTCAGGATTGGTGTGTATTATGTCAGATCTCCCTAGTAACATTCAAGTTAGGGGAAAGAGTAATTCTCTCCGGCTATGGGTTAGTGAGATTTATTAGAAATAACAATGCAGTGATAATACTTTGACTAATAAGTTTGTTTTCAAACATAACATCATTTAGAAGCAGTTTTTATTTTGGCTTTCTTCAGCCCTTTCAGGGTAAAATGAGGAAGGCAATCTTTATGAGAAAGCACATCATTCTACCACTGGATCTTGTTTACACTACGTTTATTAATCTTATTGGTGTGGGAAACATCTTAACATATTTTTTAAAATAAATGTTTCTCATTAATAACCCAAAGTTCCACTTTCGTCTTGTGTAGCCTCAGAATCTTGTTCTTTAAATGGTACACTAGGTTGTGCAAGTAGTCTTGGGCAAAGTTTCATTTTGATTTTTGGAGAATGACCGTTGTCTTACCTGAACGGTCGTTCTCATGGCGCTGCGGAGAGTACAAGGATTGGGTTAACACAGCCTGTTTGCCCATGGACTGAGTAGATTTTTTCCCCTCTGGCCACGCCTCCTTTGCCTCTTCTGGCTCAGTTTTAAAAACGAGGTCTTGTCCGACGAAGACGTTCTCAGCTCACACCTGTGCAAAGATACAATCTCGGTGCTAAACAATCACCCTGGGTGGGTCTTGTACTCTCCGCAGCGCCATGAGAACGACCGTTCAGGTAAGACAACGGTCATTCTCCATAGCGCTGCTTGGAGAGTACAAGGATTGGGACATGCCCAAGCTATTGTGTCCCAGGGCGGGAAGAAGTGACCTTGTCCGGAGCCTCAATAACCTTCTGTAAAACTCTACGGCCAAAGGAGGCTTCGGCAGAGGCAAAGGAATCGATCTTGTAGTTTCTAATGAAAGCCGTGGGAGACGCCCACGTGGCTGCTCTGCAAATGTCCAGAATAGATGCTTGAGTCGCCCAGGCCGCGGTCGTGGCTGCACTTCTGGTGGAATGTGCCGTTACACGAGGTGGAACCGGCTTGCCCTGAAGGTCATATGTCATCTTAATGCAAGCTCGCAGCCACCGACCTATGGTTGAAGACGACACCTTGCGACCCAGGGAACCTGGTTGAAAAGACACAAAGAAGGCCTCGGAGTGCCTGATATCCTTAGTTCGTTTCAGGTAAATACTGACTGCCCTTCGCACGTCTAATTTGTGCCACCTGCGCTCCTTGGCGTGTTGAGGGCTGGGACAGAAGTTCGGGAGGATGACCTCCTGAGACCTGTGAAAATGAGAATTCACCTTCGGCATGAAGGCGGGGTCTAACCGTAGGATGACCCTGTCTGGGTGGATGATGCACAGCTCTTCCTTGGCCGAGAAGGCCGCAATCTCAGATACCCTTCTGGCTGAAGTAATGGCTATGAGGAAGGCAGTCTTAAGAGTCAGATGTCGAAGAGATACCTTCCTCAAAGGTTCGAAGGGAGCCGCTGTCAATGCCTGCAGGACAAAGGGTAGGTTCCAGGTCGGGTACCTGTGCACCACCTGGGGTCGGATGTTGTAGGCCCCCTTCAAGAAGCTCTTGACCTGAGGATGGAGACTCAGGGATTGAGGTTGGTGTCTGGCTAAGATGGTGGATAATGCGGCAACCTGGCGCCTGAGAGTGGCTGGTGCCAGTCCTTTGTCCAAGCCCTCTTGTAGGAAGTCCAATAACTGAGGGATGGACGCTTCCACACTGTCAATGTCCCGTTTGCTGCACCAGGAAGAAAAGGCAGCCCAAGTCGCGTCATAAATGCGAGTAGTGGCCGGACGTCTGGAAGCTTGGATGGTTTTAATGACGTTGTCTGAGAGGCTCTGGTCCTTCAGGAGCTGCCTCTCAAGTGCCAGACGGCTAACTGCAACCATTGGGGCTCTGGATGGTTGATGGCCCCTTGACGCAAGGATACCTGGTCTGGAGGAATTCTCCACGGTTGCTCCACAGACAGATCGACCAGGTCCGCGAACCAGGATCTCCTGGGCCAATGTGGAGCCACCAGAATGAGCTCCGCCCCCTCCTTCAGCAGCTTGTAGATCACCTGCGGGATCAGAGGGAGGGGCGGAAACGCGTATAGAAGCCCTGGAGGCCAGTTGGACCTCAGGGCATCCGTCCCCTCCGCTTGTGCTGACTTGTAGCGGGAGAAGAACCGCTGGAGCTGTGTGTTTGCCGCCGAGGCAAACAGGTCGACCTGTGGGAGACCAAACCTCCTTACCACCTGTGCGAACAGGTCCGGATGAAGTTGCCACTCCGAGTTGTCGATGGTCTGACGGCTCAACCAATCCGCACTCACATTGCTGGTTCCGGAAATGTGATCCGCCCTCAGCGACGCTAAGTGGATCTCTGCCCATCGTCCTATGGCCTCCGCCTCTGACATGAGTCTTTTGGAGCGGGTCCCTCCTTGTCGGTTCACGTGAGCCTTTGTGGCCACATTGTCGGTCAGCAGCAGAACGTGGTGCCCCCTCAGCTGTTCTGCAAATCTCCTCAGCGCAAGCCGGGCTGCCCTGAGTTCTAGCCAATTGATGCTCCGGGCTGCCTCCGCGCTGGACCACCTGCCTTGCGCCAGCTGGCCTTGGCAATGCGCCCCCCAACCGTAGAGACTGGCGTCGGTCGTTACCACGATCCTGTCGGGTTCTCTGAATAGGCAACCCTTCTCCACTGCTCGAGACTGCCACCAACTCAGAGACCGAGTCACTCTTGGTGGGATGCGAACTTGCTTGGTGGAGTTGCTGATCTTTGCTCTTTGCATTGGAAGTAAGAACCATTGCAGTTCCCTTGCATGAAGACGTGCCCAGGGAACTATGTTGAGACAAGAAATCATGATCCCTAACAGTTGGGATAGCTGCACTACCTGCCAGGACCTGTTCCTGCGACACAACCGGATTCTGTTCCTGATGTTGCGGATTCTTTCCGGAGACAGGGACACCTGGCAAGACACCGAGTCTATTATGGCGCCCAGATGTTGTATGCGTGTGGCAGGAGTCAGGTTGCTCTTTTCCATGTTTACGGAAAACCCGTGGTCCTGTAAGGTGTGAACTGTGACGTTTACATCTCTCACCGCTTGCTGCTGAGTTCTTGAATGGATGATGATGTCGTCCAGATAGCACTCCAGGCGGACTGGAAGCTTGCGCAGGTGGGCCGCCACAGCTGCAAGAAGCTTTGTGAACGTTCTGGGTGCAGAAGAAAGTCCGAACGGAAGCGCCCTGTATTGGAAGTGCTTTCCGTTGTAACACAAGCGCAGGAACTTCCTGTGTGCAGGATGGATGGGCACATGTAGGTACGCCTCCTTGAGATCGATGGAGGTGAGCAGATCCCCTTGTCGCATGCAGCTTAGGATCGACTGGAGAGACTGCATTTTGAAGCGCTTGTAGGCCAGATGCCTGTTCAGGCGCTTCAGATCTAAAATGGCCCTCCACCCCCCTGAATTCTTGGGGACCAGGAAGAGAATGGAATAGAACCCCCTCCCTTCCTGTTCTGGAGGAACTGCCTCTATTGCGTTGATCTGCAGAAGATGATCTATCTCTGCCTGCATGAGAGCCCTCTTTACCGGGTTCTTGGATAGTGGGCAGCGAACAAAGGTCCGCGGAGGAGAGGATAGAAACTCCAGGGTTAGACCCCTCCTGATGGTATTTAATACCCACTTGTCCGAGGTTGTTTCCTCCCAACGGTCTGCATAGAATTGCAGGCGGCCCCCGATGGGAGGAGACCCCAGACGGTCACTTCCCACGTCTAAACTGACGGTTGTGGGCTCCCCCACGAAAGGGCTTCCGAAAGGACCCCTGATTGGATTGTCTGCCCCTGGAAGAAAAGTTGTTTCGTTCCTGGGACCTGTCAGAGGACTGGTTAAACTGTCTTTGGGAGGAATAAGAAGAGGAAGAGGCCTGGCCACCTTCCTGTGCCCGAAAGGCCTGTTTCCTGAACGAGCCCTGACCTTTCCTGTCATGCTTCCTGAAGGTGGAAGGAAGAACCTTCCTCTTATCCTTTGTCTCAATTAGGAATTTCTCTAGGGAATCCCCAAAGAGGTTCTCTCCCTTGAAAGGAGCTGAAGCCAGCTTCCACTTAGCCTTCATGTCCGCCTGCCAGTGCCGAAGCCAAAGCAGGCGGCGAGAAGTGATGTTGGACGCTAGTGCCCTGGAGGCGAATTTCGCTGCGTGCAGGGACGCATCAGAGGCGTATTCCACAGCCGTAATGATCTTGTTAAGATCATGTCGCCAACGAGATGCTTCAGATGGGGGCTGAGATCTGAGTTGGCGCAGCCATAATAAGGATGCCCTCGTAAAGAACGAGGCCGAAGTGGAGGTCTTGATCGCCCAGGCAGCCGCCTGGTGCGTTTTGAGACAAGCCTTTTCTGCCCTCTTATCCTCTGCCTTTAACCCTTCTAATAACTCGGCCGGGAGATTAGAATTAGAGGTCAGAGAGACCACAGGGGCATCCACTTCTGGAGGCTTCAAAACATCCTCCAGTCTAGGTTCTAAAGGGTACAGAGATTTGTCTGCGCCACTGGGATTGGCCAGGGTACCAGGCTGAGCCCATTGGCGCTGAATAACCTCCATGAACATGTCAGGGACTGGTATCAGTTCTGGGTCAGGGGTTGTTTCGCTGAACAACCCTGCCATGAGGTCCTGGGAAGTAGAGGGGACTTCCTTGTCCTTAGGTTTGGCACCAAGCTCAGTAGAGGCTCTGGCCTTGTGTAAGATGGACTTGAATAGGGCTGGCTTAAAGAGACCAGTGAAAGAGGGCTTGTCTGGAGGCATGTCCTCATCCTCCGAGAGGGCAAAGTCCTCAGCAGCCTCCTCCTCCCACGTAGACACCTCTGTGGTGATAGAAGTGCCCGGGGAATCGAGTACTCTGGTCCTCTTTTCCCCCAGGGGGCGAGTAGGCCTAGAGGCCTTGCCACCCCTGCCTTCCTGTAGCCTCATGGCTTCTACCACACCCTGGGAAATAGCCTGCGTGATGAGATCCCTCATCTCTGCTGACATAGCTGGGCCCTTGTCCTCTACAGGTCTGGCTTGGGCATAGGCCTGTCCCCTGGCACCCCTAGGAGGATCTCTCTGATCCTCTGCATGAAAACAATATTGAAAGGAGGGGAGATCCTCCCTGACTGAAGAGCTAGGAGAACCTGGGTAACCCAGAGAGGCTGCAGGGGATCCTGACATGGAATCCCTATCACAGAAGGATGGGGATCTATCCCCCATCTCCTCCCCCTGCTCTATCTCCCTCTGGATGGGTGGGGAAGGAACTGGCCCAGCCTCACTTGGTAAGGGTGCAGAGGGAACCTGGGGCCTAACAGACTTATCCTTCAGGGAGTCCTGCCCCTTGTCCCCTTGAATTTTGGGGGCCTTACTCCCAGCTGCAGAGTGGGAAGCTTTCCCCCCAGCGCCCTTGTTTCCCTTTCTCCCCTGGCCTGAGGGATCTGGCCTACTGCGCTTTGCAGATGGCCCTGCCAGCTCCTCCCTTCGCTCCAAACCTTCATCAGCCATCCTTGGTTGATCTTGAGTCGAAGAGGTCGCTGCTGAGGGAAGGGCAGTGGACGCTGGCCCGACGGCTCCAGAAGCGTCTGCAGACTCAGATGGGAGGCTGGATCAGGCACCAGGACACTCCTTGCCGCTTCCCCTTGGGTGGCTGGGGAACTTCAGGCTTGCTGGAGACCCAGACAAGCCCTCGCAATCCTCTGCGGCTGTCTGTAGAGGCGGAGAGGCTCTGCTGCTTGCTGCTGCTTTCCGGAGGCAAAAAGGACTCAAAAAAATGGCCGCCGGTTCTTCTGCGCGCCAAAAGCCTCACTTAAGGGCCAGGCGCTTCTCATTGGCTGCAGCCGAAAAGCGCGCCAAAGCAGCGCTTTTCAAAATGGCCGCCGCTCTCCCGATCGGCAAAAGACGCCGTTTGGAGAAGCAAGGGCTTTTTTAAAAGCCTCTCCTCCAAAGCGACCAGGGAAGCACGGGGATTGCCGTCCTTCCCTGCGCTTGCCAGCAGACGCCGGACAAGCGGCCTCGCTTGTTCCCCCAGCTGCGACTAAGCAGCTGTGGAACCGATCGCTGCCTCAGCCTTAGTTAGGTAAATCCTCTTGATAAAAAATAGAAAAAAGGGAAAATAAAAAATCAAAATAATAAAACCTGGGGAAAAATCCTAATAACAGCTAAATATCACATAAAATTACTATTGGAGAACCCAGCCTATTTGCTCAATGCTGAGTGTTCCCCAAACTCGTCCTACCGGGCGGACTGAGTTTTTAAAACTGAGCCAGAAGAGGCAAAGGAGGCGTGGCCAGAGGGGAAAAAATCTACTCAGTCCATGGGCAAACAGGCTGTGTTAACCCAATCCTTGTACTCTCCAAGCAGCGCTATGGAGAACAGCAAATTTCATTCTCGTTACTCCCCCCACAAACTGTTGTAGTTTAGTGTTTTTCTTGTGTGGATTCATGAAAACTGACATCAAACATAACCTGCAAACCCTTTGCTGTTACCATGGATCTGTGACCTCCAGGAGTTTTGTATTCTCTTGAATAATTTCTCGGATAATTACTAGGAAGAGGTAGCAATGCTACTACATTTTCTCCAGTTGTACATCATCTGCTAACTAGATTTTAATTGGAGGCCAAAATCTTTGGCCATGGTTTTGTGGCCTAGCCCACTAGGCTCCAGGCTCAGGAACACCAGCTCTTCTGAGTCTGCAGCAACGCCTGGCATGATTCATTTTCATAAACCTGTGCTAGGATCTTTATATCCCATATAAATGTTAACAATAATCACAGTTGCATTTGTTAAGAAAGGGCTCCTCAAACTCACACCTGTGATTGGAATTTCTGATATGACAGCCTCTTAAGAGAGCTGATTTTCAAAAGGAGGGGGAAAGTTGACTCATGTTCAATAAAGACATGACAGACTGCACTGTTTGGAGTGTTATTTAAACAGAATCTATAAATGGGTACAACTTAGATAAAGCCCTATCACATCATAGACACAGTACAAATAAGGATTCACAAACACCCCCCCCCCCCCATCTGTATATCCCATATAAATTCTGGCTTGCTGAATGCTACGTGGAAACCTTTTGGAGAAGACGAATGGAGGGGTTTTTTTCCCAGAAGGAATGAGATTATTTGACTAAATGTATTCCACACTTAATGGAGAACTATGTTTAGAGAAATGTGTTTTGTGCATGACAAAACTTAGTTCCTGTTATCTAATGGGACTAGCCAATAATCACGTGTGTCTGAAAAAACTGCTCAGAAAAAGGGGTAACAAGCAATACCAAAATGTTTTCCAATCCAATTTTTATACTTCAAATTTCAAAACTTATTCTGTGCTCCCATGTATGTGCATGTGTCATATTCCTGCAGCCATCTTCCCAGCCTAGACCTCTAGTTGGGACTACCTAGAACAGGGGTGTCAAAGTCATGTCGTCACGGTGGCATGACTTGACATATCGGGAATTCCTCCCCTTTGCTAAACTGGGCATGGCCAATACGTGATGCATCTGGCCCCCGGGCCAGGAGTTTGACAGCTCTGATCTAGAAACTTGCTCTTATATCATCAATGAGACTGCATTTTCATTCTCAAATGAGGCAGTCTGGTGCAGTGGTTAAGGTGCTGATGTATAAGTCAAGACTGTGAATCCTAGGTCTCCCTTAGGGAGGAATCCTGGCAGGGTAATTTTGGCCTTGCAGCCCACTTCACAGGACTGTTGTGGGGAAAAAAGCAGAAGGCAGAGCTATTAGGCATGTTCATTGCCTTGAATTATATACAAAAAAGGCAGGATAAAAATCTAGTAATTATTCTGGGTAGAGCTACATGGAGTGGAAAATATACCAGCAAAATTCCAGAAAAGCACACTGCTGTTTTATATTAGAAAGTATCTTCTTACCATTTTGCAACAGTTTGGAAGAGTTAGCAGGATTTCTACTGCTCTCTCACATAGCAGATTTGATGCAGAATAGTCAAAAGGGAAACATCTATCCTGTTGCTTTTTGAAATATATTGTGAGCCCTTGTACCTTTCTCAGTTTCAAATTAAGCCCAACATAGCAGCATTGTAGCTCTATATGAAGAGAGCAGCCACTTAGGAGTAATTTTATCATAAGAACTTGGGTTGTAGAAAAAGGCTGAAAAAAATTGCTGCAATTTTTGTTTTTCTTAAAAGCCAGAAACCAGTATGCATTTTTCACACCCCAGCAGAGAATTGTTTTTTTAAAAACCCATTGCTTAAAATCCAATTTACCAATATTCCCCATTGTTTTTGATGCCACATAATTCCTTGTGGAGACACCGCTGTATACAGATGCTTCTAGTATATTTTAAGTTATTTATATTTAAGGGATGATTAACTCCTAGATTTGCTGAATGTTCTGAGTGTTTTACTTAGACTTGTTACAGATAGGAAACAATGCCAACCCTGAGAATTTAGCAAACTGTTAAAAGGATTTGGATCTTTGCAATTCATTCAGTAAGCATATTCAGTTGGTGTTTCTTTCATTTAGCAAACACAAGCCTTAAATGACCTACTATGCCTGTTAATAAGGTTGTTATAGTAACATGTAGTTTGATATCAGTACATGACTACTATTTATATAAATGTAATATGACCTTAACCACAACAAAGAATCACATGTGCACAGCAGTCCAGGAAAATGAATTAGCTCTTTGAACAAATAGCTGTAGTGATCTAAAAGAAAGGAATAGGCTTGCTTCTTAAGTCTGTCTATGTTTAAAGCAGAGTGGGCAATTTTCCTGTGGCCAAGGGATTAATGTTTGTGGGTCTCGGTTTGAGGGAAGTGCTGGGTATTCTTTGCATTTCAACTGCAAAATGGTTATTTAAGGGAGACTATTGTGGCTTTCCATATGTTTCCTGCTTTAAAATGGGAAAAACCGATTTGTCAAGCAATCATTCAAAAGGTCTTCAAGAACACTGCAATTCACACAGATTTTCTTCAGTAATCACATTCACAGAATTACCAGGAATCGCTTCTCAGACTTTTGGCTAATATCAAGTGTAGAATCACCAAGTAAGGGTGGAAGAATAGCATCACAGAAGACTTGAACAGCCAAGGCACAAGTACAAATTATTTGAAAACCCAGGAAGACAAAGTTTTTGGACTACAATGTCCATAATTCATTGCGACTAAATATACTGCTCTGGCACTTCAGTGCTAAGTCCCTAGTGGGCAGTAATTTGTTTCTCCTTGTTCAGAGCTGTTTGTACTTTATTTAATGGCACTGGGCAAGCTTTGGCAAAAATGTTCATTTTGGAGAGCAAACTGGGTGCAATTTCCTAGTCAGATGTAAGGTCTCTTATATTAGTCTGCCATACAGGACTAATGAAAAATGGCTGTGCAGCATGCTCCTTAAAAAAAAGCATATAAAAATTAATCAACTTTAAAATCTGTGTCAAAAATAGAATAGTGACAAAAATATCTTGCACTGAGGTTATGTATTTCAGCTTTACATGAAAGATTTTATATATAAAACTCTAAGTGATTTGTCCAATTTAAAAATCTAAAGAATTCAAAAATAAGGCATTCAATATTTTGAAAAAAGTACAGATTTACAAAATATGTATATTCTGTCATGAAAACTTCACACCAACATTATACACTTTGAAAAAAATACAAACAGGATATATTACAAATTTATGTAGCAATAACTTAGGTCATAACATGCAATAAAAAGTACATTAATCAAAGTACACAAGCTTTTAAAGTTTTGAAACTGAAGAGCATTTGCAAATGCATCTGTACGCAAGTCAAACGTGGCACTTGAGTTCTGGTAGCATTTCCTATCGCAAGTTAAATTGTACATGATGATTATGGGGTGTCTGTTAATGAAAGTCATTTCTTATGAATCATTCCAACTTTGTTCAACAATAGCTGAAACTCGTTTTTCATATTCACGTTTGTTCTCTTGATAAAGCTGTGCAGCCTGACTGTTGGCAGGACTGTTAGGATTAGGTTCATCAAGCAGTGACTGAAGGTAGAGGAAGCAAAAAACATGAAAAATAGTATTAATTAGCATTAAAAGGATAATGACAAAATAAATATAAAACAATGCAACATTGGACAAAAATTACAGCTAGACTGATGTTATAGATACTTCATATAGTGTTAAAATTCGACAAAACAATCTTTTTTGACAAATGTCATACACCAACTAGCTTAGTCAAATAACGTAACTTACATCTGAAGATTAAACAGCTAGCACTTCTATATCAAGTCCGAAGAAAGTGTTTGTTATTATTTTAAAATTACCTGAATTGAAGTTAAAATAGATGAGACATCGTATGTTGGACTCCAACGATTTTGAAGGATATCTAAACATATGCTTCCATCTGCATACACTAAAATAGAAGATATTAGAATTATGTAATTTGTTTCAGATCATTAATTTCTAGTTTACTACAAACACAGAATAAGGAATTTGGATTCAATGATCATCTAAAAATCGGTGATGCATTTTCTGATTCCTCTTAAAAGTAATAAAAAATGTTTATAATTTTTTTAGGGTTACATCAAAACTAGATTTGCTAGCTTTCTTTTTGCTAACTAGGAAAAAATCATGGGCAATCATGGCTTCGGATTTTGATGGGAAAAATGAAGAATGCAATCTCAGAGTCAGTTCCCGATTTAACTGTTTCTAGAGGAACTAAGTGTTTCAGCACCATGGAGAAAGTTTAATTTTTTTTGATATCTTATTAAAGCAAGTCAGTGATATATTCCTCTCAAGGTTTAATATTTTAGTATAATTTTAATTGAACAGTCCAGAAATCTCTGCAAAGAAGTTCATAGACTTATTGCCAAACAATAAATATTTGAAAATGTATAACATATTTCTAAGAAGAGACGCCTAATTTTTCATAAGCAGGACTAGCTTTAACCAGTCATTATATTTAGATACATAACTTATTTAATGACAGTATTATTATTCACACAGGAAGAAAGCCCATATTTTATAAAGATATGGACCCAAATGAAGTTTATTTTCCAAATTTTGGATTTCTGCAACGATTAATAATTTAACATACGAGATTCAGAACTCATGGATTTCTAAAATTAAATCAAAGGAAAGTTGTGGTTTAATGTAGATTAAGGTTATTTTTATTTATAGTAACAGAATGCGAGATGGTATTTACTGTAGTCTAATGCATCTCCTTACAACAGGAAAATATCTGACATACCTATACTTCCTTTATGATTCCATACAAAATATGAAGTTTAATTTCTCTCCCAGTGGAAACATACTCCTTTAAAGAGTCTAAAGGTTTAGTTTCTTTCTGCATCTTCTTATCTGCTTATTTTAAAACATTTTTATATCACAACTTATTATGTTTAACAGCACCATATAGTATTAAGGATAATAGTAATTTATTACTCATCACTTTTGAATTAATACATTGTAAAGTACCTTTAAAAAGGCTTAGCTAAGGCAATAAAGGAAAAATATAAATAATGTTTGTCTGATTATATGCAGGTCCTTGGTATTTTGGCAAATGACTGAATTACTGCTTCCAGTGAACTGCCTACAGTGACTTCAATAAAAGAATGTATCTGAAGAATTGTTAATAACCTCTAAGAGAGCCAAAAATTTATCATCTTAATTTCTTGATTATTCTTTTGACCTAAATGATTAATATTGTATTCGTTTTATAAATTATCACTGGCAGATTGCAAAGAATTTCTGCGCTAACCAGTTGCCAGAAGCCTATCTTCAACATACAGAAATAGAAGATTGCTGAATATATGATTACAATGAAGGTTTTATTATTGCATCTTCCGATAAAACTTACCATTGGGATGAAACATCTTCGATAAAAACCTAACCGTTGGTGGTTTATTTGGGTATTCTTCTGAAAATTCTATTATTAGTTTAAAAGTTCCTGTGTAAAAATAAGTAAGCAATAAGTGGTGGTGTTTAGGAAATAAAGAAATATATGCAATTTTTTAAAAAGTAGAATAACAACTGTTATTCTAGTTTAATAACAGAATACATTCCTATGTCATCTTAGTCAAATATCTTGAAACATGGTCACAGTAAATCAATTGAAAACTAATCTAATTTTTCATTTTTGCAAAAACGGCCTACCATTGTAAAAACAAGAGTTAGATTAAACATTTATTTTAATTTCAAATATTAATAAAGCACTGAAATGTAAATAGAAACAACTTCAGCTTCCTCTAGCAATCCATCTAAAAGATTATGGACAAGACCTAAAACAAATTCAAAGTTAACTATCAACTATTGTAAGGGAAACACTGCAGATCACTACGGTAGGATATTACTACAACTAAAGAAATCAAATACAAAAGTAGAATGCAAGAGCATGTATGACTGGTATGACTAGTTCAGAAGAAAAATATATATAAACACCTCATTTGTAATAGGTATTAATTCTTCTGCTAAACTAAATGTTAGGACTTCTTTACATATTATGCATTCCCTGTACTACAAAAAACCTGCTTTGCATTAGAAAATTCAAGATCTTCTCTGCTTCTCTCCCTCCTTCTCACACATGCAAACATAGAAAATATATATAAATAAACTACACCTGAATTTCATAGTCCTCCCAGGTAAACAGACGGAAAATACAACTAGATGAAATAATTCTATTTTTATTGTAAGGCTACATTAACAGAATCTTGTTAAGTCTAAGGATACAAACTTCCTGCTGCCACATTTAGCAGCCTAATCAATTAGGGCTGATTCTTCCTAAACTGTGCTGGGTTGCAAATCCCATTCTAACCGGTACGGTTGGTACGGGGCTGGCGGCATCCTCATGGACATGCTCAGCATGTGCATTCATCTTACTGCCTCTGCGACGCTCCAGCTGCTCTGCGGAGCGTCGCTCAGGCGCTGTAGGCACCTGCATGGAAGCGCAGAAGCCTTTAAACACCGGTAAGAAGCTCGGGTGGGTGGCTGAGCCCTCCGGAGCACCTACCAGAACGGTATCCGGTGCTCTGGGCTGGCTCCGGTACACCCGTACCGAGGCATACCACCTGCAACCCACCACTGTTCCTAAGTTTCTTTCTCTGACAATTAAGCCACTGGGGCGCCAGTCTCAATTGTCTCATTGTTTCCCTGGCAGCATCTCTTCCCCCCTTGTTCCCCAAGGTCATCCATGCATTCCATTACACATACAGTATTCTTTCCTTTAAAAAAAACAATTACAATTAAAAAGGTAAAAATTAAAAAAGATTTAAATATATAAGAAATAAAAGAAAACTAGAAAATGCAGTAGAAAAAAAATATGGTGAAGAAAAAGAAAATTGATCTCCCCTTTCATCCCAACAAGTATAAACGATTTTGGTAACTTATCACCTTCACTTAAAATACAACAAATGATCCCTTCTTCCCATCTCTCTTTAAAACGTATCTTTACAACTCTGCAGTCCTAGTCAGCAAAAGTCCATTAAGGGTTATTAGAGTTAATAGAATATCTATTTTAACTTTGGTCAAATAAACCAACTTTATATTCCTTTAATTCAGGAGTGTCAAATTCACAGCCCACAGACTGGATGCATCATATGCTGGCCCACCCAGCTTAGCGAAAGGGGAAAATGTCCCGATACGTCATGGGTTTCACACCCTTGCTTTAATTTCTAACAAACTTGATTTTTTTAAATAATTCAAAATAATATCATCTTCCTGCAGAACTAATTCTTTCAAATCTTATTTCAAACCTATAGTAGTTGCACCCTTAGTCCATTTGTGACTTCTCAAAATCATGATTCTAATCCCTCTTTTGTTGCTTATTCCAAAAAGAGATATTTTTAAAAAACTTATATTTAAATTTTCTTTTGCTAAGAATTGAAAGAAAAACACCTGCTGTTATAAAATAAACTTGTCAGTCTAAATTTTGAAATAGTTAAGCAATTTTCCAAAGTGATGAAGAAATGAGGTTTGGCAAATCTTATGTCCATATAGGCTACAATAGAGCTGTGAGCTTAGCTGAAATCCATTAACTCTCAGCTATTCAATTTATAAATTGACCACAAAAATCTCAGTTCCTGCAGTGCAAATGAGCAATCTGATAACCTCTCCTTTTTCTGGACTTTGCTATCACCATCTGGCTGTAAATCTCCACCACAATGCCATCCCTGCTCCTTCAGACATCTAGTTCACCATGAATCTTCACCAGAAGCCACTCACATGGTATTGTCTTCGACACAAATGTATTGGTGGGGGGAGGGCTTAATATATACGTATAGATGCATGGAAATAAATCTTCCAATTTTGTACAGAATGAATAAAAATATTTGTAATGCAAATTCTTCCTTGGTGTAAAACATAGTAGGGATTTATTCTTTCTTCCGTTCTTTTGAGACAAAGGGATTTCAATTTGTATTAACTAAGAGTTTCTGGAGTGCAATCCCCAGTATATCCACAAACATAAATATCACTGAGTTCCAAAGAACTATTTCATTATTGTTGTTTTAAGCCTCAGAAATGTATTAATGTAGAGTTTATTTCACAGCAATTTGAATTTACACTTTTTCAGTTTTGCTTGTAATCCAAAAAGAATCCTTCAAAGAAAACTGATAAGTCTGTGGGCAGTTTTAGAAGGCGTTACAATATTCAATACAGTTGCTAGAAAAAGGCAATAGGATCTATATACTATGGCAGAACAGGAAGCATGTCATCCACAGGAGTGTTGAACTTCCCCACATAAAAAAACCAAAAAAAAAAAAAAAACAGCTGCATGTGGAAAGCCCAAGCAACTTGGCTTGTGAATAGCGATTTACCTTTATGAGGGAGCTGAATAAGAATGGTTTCCAGGAAGGGACAATTCACAATATTATTCTGCTCCTTTCAACTACAACAGAAACCAGTGCCAAATGAATCTGCTCTAAAAACTTTTGTGAATTTATTAGACTTCACTAATATGAAGATGGGAATGCATCCATTCCCATCTTCTTGTATAAATACAGAATATTAACATAAAACAGTTTCAACCATTAAACTGACACTTTATTGCCTGTATTTGTTACTTAAAACTACATTCTCATCAATTATAAGTCTCTCGCATATATACCTATCCTTCAATAGGTTTTCAGTCATAAACAAGCATAGTTCTAACTGTATTAAAGCTGTAAAGGCTTCAATTGAAAAGAATTGCAAAATGCGAGTATAGCATCTGTTGGTGAGTCTTTAAAGCAGGACTGATCCTGAAAACAGATGCATCTGCGTTAATGAGTCAGTGGCAGCTTTTCAGAACTAAATCTGAAGCATTGGCACAACCTTAAAAGCACTTCTTCAAGACATAACATTTAAAAGTGAGAAGTGGGTGGCTATATTGTATGTCTGTCACTGCCATAATAGTCTCACATTTTACTGTGGTTGTTTGTATCAAGGTAATGTAATATATACTGGGACATTTGCATTTTCAAGTGACCAAAGATGAAATAGGACAATGTATTACTGACAAAACCCAGGGTATTACTGACAAAAATGGAAATCTGTATGAAAGATGAAGTGGCCCTTCAACCCAGGTGCTTATTCACTACACTAAACAATTAGAATACAAAAGCTTGGTCTAATGTTTTGATGTTTGATTGTCTCTGAGTCATTTTTCTCAAAATCCAGTTGAATCAATGACCTCCAATTTGGTAAAGTCTTAAGAAAACCTTAAGAGAACCAAAGAGTGACTTTAGTAGGGTATAGAAATTTGACCTTGCTAAAGACAGAGAGTTTCTTCTTCGTTTGAATATAAGGTAACAATGCTTATTTTAAAGATTCCAATGTGGTTAAATTCATTTTTAGAATTATCAAGTCTGTAGAGCTAATGCAATTAATTATAATCCCATGCCAACCATAGATTTGAGTAGTACTTAAAAAAAAACTAACTTACTGCAGCTTTTGAGTTTTACTCATTTATTTACCAGCTTATTTATCCTACCCACCTCTAGAGATCTTTGCTGGCTCACATTCAGATGACAAAAACAGATATAAGGGGTGAAAAAAAAACATATTGTGGTTCTTAAATCTACAAATGTTTCCTGCAGAATTGTTTATTTTTGTTAAAAAATATATTTTAGTTTTTTTTTGTTGCATATGGCAAATATGTATTTAATTTCCAATTAATATTATTTGCCAATAGATGTTTTCTCTATTTGTTTTTTTTGTCACTGAGCAGCAAATTAATGCTTGCTATATAGTCAGTTACTGTTTCTTATATATTATTTTTCAGCATCTGCTTCAGGTATCAAATGCAGGAAATACTATATAGGCTCATGAAACTAAAACTAAAAAAAAAAGATAAAGTTTAAAGAAACGTACCATCTTCAAAGGGAGTACCTTCAGGCCTGAAAAGAGAAACAAGATCTATAGTGATTAACTCTTGCACTTATTTTATACCTGCACTATAAATGACAAAAATAAAACTCACATTTATAACTAATCTGCTGCAACTGGGTATCCCATAAATATAAGAATGTATAACTGAAGATAAATGTAATTTTCTAGTACCTCAGGTCATCTATTTTCTGAGTCTTACTTGCATTTATAATTTGAGATAAAATAAGCACCAAATGGGATTTGCTTACAAATGTTCAACATCATGCAACACACATAGCCTTGCTATGATGCCACATTTATACTTAAAATTGTTAAGAACATTTTTATTATTATTCTGAAAACTTTGGAAAGACTTTCATCAAATTTATGTTGGGTAGTCTTATTATTTGGTATTTATATCATGTTCACAGAGAATTATCGAATATATATATTCTTTACAACTGAATTCTTTACTTACCCAAAAATTACTGCATTCCATTGCATTATATTGTTTTCTGATGGTGCACCACTGACCCCAACAGGTGGATCTTCTTGTAATCTTCCAATAAACAAAATATAATAAACAAAAATATAAAATCTGACCGGGTGCAAACACCAATTATGCAGTTTCAAAGTATTCAAAATCATATTATTCTAATACTTTACTATTTAGTTCGAAAAAAATACTATTGACCTGTTAAGAAAAATGTAAAATATTTTTTATTGTCTCCAATTTAAAAAATATTGGTCAGAATGTCCTTATTATAAACAGAATTTTATAGAAAAGATGAATCCAATTCTTGGAGACAATTGATATTACAGATAGTTCTCTAAGCTACAATTGAGCCTGGAATCTTCAGTTGTTGAGTGCAGCGGTCATTAAGCAAGATATCATGTGACCATTTTGCTCAAACACAATAAACCTGGCCTTATCACTTGTGGTTGCTAAATGATCATGCAGGTCATGAAGTGGATCACAGTGGTGGTAGAGGCCCTAGGAGCTTGGTGCAGGCTACAGGGCTCACCAATGCATAGAAAACTGCCACAGGTCGAGGCCTTCTCTCCAAACCCCACCAGATTTGAGAGGCCTCAACCAGTGGCAGTAATTGCAACTGCAGTCGCATATGTAGATTGCTCCACTCACCTTTGCATTTTTCTGCAGCTGCTTACTGGCGCGCCCAGCCAATATGGGGCAGAGACTTCCTTTATTCTAATGGACATTTGAAAACGTTTCTAAAAAAAATCATATGATTTGGAGAAGGAGCTCTTTCTAGCTTTCTGTATGGTTGAGAATGGCCCATGCTTGGAGAATGATTTGGATGGTCTTTATAGGAAGTCCACACCACACATCAACTGCAGGTGCTTGTCAGCAGCTGCAAAAAAACTATAGGTAATTGAAGCAAGTTACATGTACTGCATGCCCTGTAACTGGTTGATGCTTCCTGGATATGATGGAGTGGGGAGCAGATCCATGTGTCCAAGGCTGCAGCATCTTTGCAGGTGCTGATGGACCAGGTGGGCAGCTGAGATTGGGGGTGGGAGTGGGAGGTAGGAGAGACAGGCAGATAGGGAGTTGCCGAGCTCTTACAGTCAGTTGTAAGGATTGGTGGACTGCCAAGTGCCCAAATTTTCATCACTTGAGTGTAGGAATGCTGCAACAGTCTTAACTTTAGGTGCAGGTAGTAAGTTCTTTTGTTCAGCAGTCATATTTTCAAATGGCCACTGAATGAACAGTCAATAAGTGAGGACTATCTGTACTTTTCCATATAGTTATCACCATGTATTGGGTATTGATTGTATCTCTCCAAGAAGGGGATATTAAGTTTATCTCTCTGAAGCACTAATAAATTAGTACAGATTGGAAACTTCTAAGTATTTTGTTTGTATCCAAAAAATAATCAAATAATGCCATTTTATTTTGGTGGGGTGGAACAGCCTGATTCTGATGTGCTGTCCCACTCCATTCAATCACCTCGATGAGGTATCCCATCTCTCCAAAATACTCATAAATTTTGTGTATCATATCCAGGAAGTATCTTAATTTTTTTACATTATTCAATCTCTCAAACAGAATTATCAACAGGCCATCCTTTACAGGAAAATTAAACAGCACTAAGTTCCACCATGTGGCAAACATGTCCTCTATAATTTTACTGTATGAAACTTTCCTTATCCTTGACAAACAATTCAGTTACTGTAATATGCAAATGTCTTTGCTGCAGCATTAATTATATTGCATTATTCTCATTTATTTACACTTAAGAGTTCACAACCTTTTATACTTGTTTTATACATGTTTTATACAGAGCTGTATCTAAAATAAAACAGTAGTCATACACTTTTGTTTCTTGGAAAGAAAGTAAATGCAAAATAGTAATTAGCATAAGAGGAAATTAATAACATGATCCTGCTAATCTATAGGGTTTTGCCCTTTAAAACTACTCTGAACTTTATACAGCTCTGATTTTCAGGCATGCTCAGTTCAATCCATTTAATGTCAACAACACAGGCTACCCAAAGCCTTGGCTGGATAGCAAAATAATGTGACCCTCTGCTACAAGACAGCAAGTTTGCACACCAATGTCACACCAAATTATTAATTGCCATGTGCATTTCAGAGATAGCTTTGGTTATTAAAACGTCATTAACACCATGCTGTGAAAAGCCTTTTACTCTTTAAATTTTGTACTCTAAATGGGGATTTCATATGTGAACACTGTCATCTGAAGGTCGCTGAATACATAAATGCTATTTACTACCTCCAGTTTAAATTCATAAACTTTCTCTCATTAATAACAGCATTCTGAGCCTAGTACAGAAGCTTTCTGACAAGAAATCACATCCAGGTACATCACACATACCAACCTAGTTATCTTAGAAGACACTGTGGAATAAATGAACTCCATTTTGAGATACCTATTTCTCATTTAATATTTAGTATGGCTTTCTTATTTATCTTCACTAGATACCACAAATGAAGCATATTTCACATTGTTTCTTCCTACACAGTGCTAAATCCAAATGTTTATCTAATGACTGAAGTGCAATTTAAATCCTAACCAAATATCAGGGTAGAACTGCTCTACATATATGCAAATATGTGCTGATTATCAACTATAGCATCCATTCTGAAACATCTACACTTATAAAAATCATTTTTTAAATTTTGCCATTCCCTCCTATACTTATTTCAGTCTAAATGAATGTTGGACTTCCTATAGCTGTACTGATTTTCTAGTTAACATTGCATGGGGGCAGCTGTAATTTTAATATAGTGATATGCATATTATCCAAATGTTCAGTTTACGAACTGTTGTTTAATTAGGATTTTAGGTTTTATTGGTGAACTTTATTAGCTATGCCAGGAAAGACATTTTGGACAGTTTTCTTAACAGCCTGCTTGAGAAAAGGGAATGGCCATATTTCTGCCAACTAGCAATAACAAGCTCAGATGCCTCCAGATGTCACTAAAAGCTTAGAGGCAAAGAAGACAGAAGGAAGCAACCTAAGCAAACACGGAAGTACAAGCTCCCCCTTCCATAAAGAAAATTAAATAGCTTCCTTGTGCTAGAGTACTGGAATATTTATTGTATTTGCTTCAGCACAACTGGCTTTTTCACAAGTATTTTATCAAAAAAATATTTTCAGAACAATTCAGAGAAAAAAACAATCACAGGCTCATAGACTGTTTTTCTTCCATCCACATTTTCCATTTCTTCCTTTCAATTATATAATTCATTAGCCAGCCTTTCCCAGATTTTACATGCCTGAAATAGAAGCTGTGCACTATTCTCTTTGTATATGTATTAAAGAACAAAGTGAAGTAAATTTCAGATATACTGAAAGGAATAGTTAAGAGAATAAAAGATTCAACACACTAAAGAAAGAAGAGGATCCTACTTCAGGGTTTCCTTGCCGGAGATTCAGCCATGCTTGCTTTTCTTTTATTATTTTTAATCAATTGTGCAGTATTGGCAAAATGCTTTGTAATCGGTGAACGGAAAGCATACCAAATAAACACTTGAAGCCAAAGACGTAGTTCACACAATCTATGGCCCATCAACCAGTACCTAATGGGTTTTATTTTTAAATCAAGTTTGCGGTTTTCATGCAACGCTTCTAGAAAGAGAAAGAAACAAGCTTTCGTTTCCGCAGGTAGCTCAGTACTTGGCAGCAAATCAGTAGCTTTTTAAAGCAAGGCTTCTGGCCACCATTTCCAAGAAATAGTTAAAAGAAAACCTGGCACTTGCTTTCTCTCTCTCTCAACTACAGGCGCCCCAGTCAGCTGTACTACGTGGTCAACTCGGTCCATTTTAATCCGGCTCACTTTATTTACAAAATAGGCATTAGAGACCCAATGCTTTCGCGGTCTCTAATGGGAGGTTCTTTGGGTTGGGAGGATTATTAAAAAACAACAACAACCACCCACATGCATCCAATAATCCGATGGTTTAAATCTCGTTTCTCAAATAATCCTTCTTAGTTTTAGCATCCTCATTGTTTTCTTCCCCAACGCGGGACGACTAAGAGAGGGGAAATAGTTTCTTACAAAGGAGGGGAAACACTTTGCCTCCCAGTTTTTGAGCAGAAAATAATCCAGATTTCCTCTTTCGCTTTTCTTTCTCTACCAAGGCCCATATACGTCGCCGCCCGGAAGGGCAAATAAGTAATTAAGTTCCAGCCAAGGGAGCCCCCAGGAAAGATATATCTCTTTCCCCCTAGAAGAGGGGACCCGGCCCGGAGGGGGGGGGGTTCTTCAATCCCAGCTCAAGCACTAAAAGAAAGGGTTTCTAGCCCCGGAAAGAGCGATCGGGAGACACATAGGGATCATTTACCTCTTGAAATCCCTCATTAGCCTCCGCCTGGCTGGAGTGGACATGATCTTCTCGCCCCGGTGATCGAAGACTCCCGGTCGCCCTCTCCCCCAAAAGCCTCAGCACTGCTCCTAGCGCAGCTGCCTCGCTCCTCGCGCTGCTTCACAAACAACTCTGCAATGGCGTCTCCCTCCGCCGGTGGGAGGAGGGAAAGAAGCCACCCTTCGCGACTCTACCACTCGGCCTGCTTGCGGAGGAGACCCAGAACGCCTTAGGAACGTACCACCGCGCCGGCGTGAAAAGGGGAGGACCCTTTTCTCCGAGATCCCGCTGGGGAGCTTCCGCTCACTTTTTAAGCCGGTTGGGGCGGTGCGGGCGATGTTTTTGCAGATTTCACTTGCAGCACGTTCTGATTTTTGATTTTAAAAGATCGAGTCTGTTATTCATCTTTCTAAATATTAACCACAGTCCCCTGATCGTTAAGTTGTGGAGGTGTGGTATAAGCCTTATGAAGAATCTAATGATAAACAAGTCTCACTGTGCTTTTAAGAGTTAATTTATTATCGCGTGAAAAATTGGTCGGTTTTTAAGATGCCACAGCATTATTTTTGCCGCCTAATGTGACCAGCAACCGAACCTATAGGTGTATGACTGTGTGTGTAGCGACCTTGCCCAGTAAAGGGTTTTTTTTTTTTTTGCCAATCTCCCAATGTTGTTGTTTTTAGATACATCTCCATTCGACGATAAAATCGGGGTTGCTTGGGTAACAGGCAATAATGCCCTAAAAACGGGCGAAAAATTATTGTGCTTTCTGACTACTTTGTTATCTGCAAAATGAAAAATAGTTAAGCAACTATACTAACGCAGCTGAAGCGACGTGGACGTGCGTGAATGAGTATGAGAAAAAACAACGGAATGCCTAGTTATAGCTACGGAAATATTGCAAGCTTTTTGATTGTGTGCAATGAGGCCTGATTAAAGCGGATTTAAAAAAAACCACCCTCGATCCAGTATATTGCCTATTAATTTAGAAAATAAGTTTTACGAACGTAACTACGGCCGAAACCATCAGCCCCTGAAACATCTGCTGTTTCTCCCTTTCGATCATCTGATGGTACAAAGGTGCTACGTGAGGGGAAAGAAATGAGCTTTTTCCGGGCTGTGGGCACTCGGCGTTGTCCGGTGCTTTCAAATGAACTTTTGCGGATTAGCGGCTTTTGCAGAAACACCCCATTAGGCGGGACAGAACATCGTCTTCCACCTGGGAGCTGACGTCACCCAGGACCTTGCCTTGCCCGAAACCTTATCGAACGCGATGACGTCGTGCCTGGCTGTTGACATAGCGGCGGTTGCCATGGAACTGGACCGGTTTGCTTGGCTAGACCTGGGAAGACTCAACATGGGGATTTCCCGGGAGCAGGTCAGGAGCGCCCTAGATAAGGGAGGGCAGCTGTGGGATATCCTGGTGTGACGCGGGAAGGAGGTTCCTTGAGGCCCGGAAAAGAGCAGGCAGGGTGGGGTATGAGGTGATGAAGCTTGCTCAGGTTGCGTTTCCAAATACTGTAGCATGGGAGGGGAGATGTGGTGGAAGTGAGGAAAAACATTGCAAATCATCAAAATCCAAATGCAGGTTTAAAAGCAAAGGATTATTTTGCAGTCCTGTTATAATCCCTTGCTCCAGAGAAACCTTCAGTATACTCAAAAGTACCTAAATAAATGAGCAGGGGATTGAGTTGGATATGCATTATGCAACATCCAAATGCATCAAAGGACACGTTTGCAATGAAGGTTAATCAGAAGTTTCCACTCTTGATATCAACCATGGTGGGCAGAAGGATCCTTGTGTATTTATTTAAGATTTATTTTATATGGCCACCTAACTCACTCTCAGTAACTCCCGGAGGCTTACAAGGATAAAAGCCCAATACAAAAATAAATAAAATGCAATGACCTCCCTGTGCCGACAGCAATCATATGCACCATATGATGGGCTTCATCTCATTTCCATCTGTTAAATGGTTTTAATGCTTCCTGCAAAAATCAGAGATGAGCTGGTCCCTGGCAGAAATTTGATTAGCTCTCCTACATTTCTTTGCTATTGACCGTTTTGATAGAGATTAATAATAATTGAAATGCAATCCTCTTCAGGGGAAGAATTCCCTGCTTTTGATCCTGTACCCTCTTGGGCAATTTTCTTATGTATGACATTTTCCACATTTCAGCAATTAACCATTTTGGAAATGAATTTTCCTAATATTCTTATAAATAATAGTTTCTTCAAATAATCTTATTGGAAGAAGAGAACATTTTAAACAGAGAATAAACCCAGCCAATATGCTATTTGTAATATATTATAGTCACATGTTAAATCTTGGACCCATAATGTAGTTTGCTGGTGGATCTGAAATAAAAGCATTAAGAAATGGAATTTATTAAGAGTCAAGAGTAGATTATAAACTAATTGCCTGATTTGAATGCAAGCTACCCTTTGTATTGCATGGGATATGGTCCACCAAATATCTAGTCTTAACAACTCAGTCATCTTGGATCAAAGCTATAGCCAATTTATTCAACAATCCGTTCTTTCAGTAATCAACTTACTTATAGAAAATTGATAAGCAGAGGCTCAATAACAGTTTTATGTCCTCAGCAATAGTCAATTGGAAGCATATTATTTCTTATATTAGTGGGAACAATATATCATCACAACAAACAGTTGTAGATAGCCTTATCCTGCAGTAGTCCTCTCCATTGACAATAAATATTCAAAAACCCAAAAGGTATTGATATTAATTGCCCCCATTTAGTCTGCTGGAACTTGGATAAATCAGTGTCTTTAATCATTATATATCTTATTAGATATAAGATGTTTGATTCTGATTATGTGCTATCAGGCCAGTATGCCTGTGAGTGTAGCCATAATTTATCTGCTCATGTTTATAAGCAGGGCTTAAGAAACAAACAAAAATAATACTAGTTAACAAGATTTATTTTTTTTCTTCCAGAGATTTCAAACTTGAGTATGGAAATGTATGAGATCCTTGGAAAAGTGGGAGAGGGAAGTTACGGAACGGTAATGAAATGTAAACACAAGGAAACAGGACATATAGTTGCCATTAAGATATTTTATGAAAAAACAGAAAAATCTGTCAACAAAATTGCAATGAGAGAGATAAAATTCCTGAAGGTTTGCTTCTTTTATTCTTTTGAAAATCAGTATTTTTAATAGAGGCCTGTACAACTTGTAGGGGGAAAAGAGCAACATTGATACTGTAAATGAAAAATAATCACAACATGCAAAGAAGTATCAATCAGTTGTTCACCAGCTAGTAGAGCTGTGGCAGTGCTAGAACTGACAGTGAGTCCTGGAGATATAGAAAGTATTTGGTAAGGCATCTTTGTACTGCTAGTGGCAGTTTATTTGTTGACTTTTTAAAAAATGCTGATGGGGCACATATTGTGTGAGGTGTTTTGATATTAAAATTTTGATTTATAACCTAGTAAATATATATTCTTCTTAACTGCCTCTTACCACTTCGGGTGTCGAAGATATAAAATTCGGGTTCTTGAACTTCTGGCGGCTTCAACCATTGTTATTTGATGCTGTTGTAGTGTGTCTTTGATGCTGTCTTTCCATCTTTTTCTGGGTCTGCTTTGTGTTCTTTTGCCTTCTCCTCTTTCTGTATATGCCTTGTATGGTATAGAATCCCAAGACATTCTTTTCAGGTGAGCAAATCACTTAACGTGCTATCTTTGTAATTTAAGATTGGTTCTACTCTAGTTCTTTCTCGTATGATCTCATTTTTGATTTTATCCCTTCTGGTCACTCCACAGCTTTCCTCAAACATCTCATTTCCTTGGTGACTAACTTTCACTCATGCTTTATTGCAAATGTCCATGTTTGGCACTGGTAACATAGGGTGGGGATGAATATAAGTACATATTAGTATAAGTAAAGGGATTATGTTTATGCCAGAATTATTTTGTGTAAGCCTTTTAAAATTAGCATGCAGTTTTTAAAAAGAACTTAACACTCACTTTGATGTTCCAAAGAAATTAATTACATTTATTACTGCATACATTTCTTATATTATCTGAAGCAGTATTTGGCAGTATTTCTTTACTTTATAGATTTAGATTTTTAAAATATGTATTTAAATATTTTGAAAAATATATTTTTCAGTGACATTGTTTCAGTGAAAGTTGAAGTTATCCTGGGTTGGCTCTGCTGGATCTCCCAGTGGAAGATTCCTCTTGGAAAAACTCTTTAAAATTATCCTGCTGCAGCTACTTCACTTCTTCATGTGGCTGCAGCAAGATATGATTATGTTATGCTGTTGTTTTCAGTAGATAATAAATATAACAATTAGAAATACAGCAACTATATATTAATTATATAGTATTTAATAATAGAAATATTTTTATTATCCCTCAGTTTCCAAAACTTTGTTTCAATGTAGTAAACACAGGACTTCCTTTCATATCCTCATGCTGTTTAACTTCTATATAAATCTGTTAGGTGAGGTTATCTGGGATTTGAATGTGGATGTTATTGGTATTCTGATTTTGTCCAACTATATTCCTCCCTTTTAATGGAGTTATATGCTTTTGCACAGGTAAGGGACAACTGACTGGATACTTGAATGACCGAGACATGAAATTACTCCTGATAAATTGGAGGCTTGATAGAATTGGCGTTTTCAGATCTGGACATTTGAAAAATAGCTTACTTATCTAGAATTACACTTTTAAAGATGTCAATAGTTTTAGGGTGTTTTTCATCAATTTTTTGTCATTGAAAAAGCAAGTAACTTTGATGATCAGGAGCCCCTTAGCCAGGTATATCTATTTTTAGTCAGGGATAGAATATTCATTCTCTGAAATTTCCTTTCTGGATATCTATGAGGTTCTATTTGAAAGTGGCAAACTTTTCACATCCATTGAAAATACCACATTTAAGATCAGTGGCTCTTTGGTACTGTCATACAAGCAAAAAGAAAACAGCAGTGATGTGTCACAGATCATCATAAATGGTTTTGCAGTTTCTTTTAGATGCTTCCACCTCATAGCCGGAAGCAATGTGTATGTTTGCATTGCACCTGATCTTTATTTGCTAATTTAGGAGATGGTTGTGATTCTGGTAGCAAGTTTTGGGCAACGCTTTTCAAGATTATTTGACCAAAATTGATGCAGAGAGGACAGACCAATTTTGCTCTTTTAGACACTGCAAGGCACTGATAGGGCTCACAAATTCTGCATATCCTGGTAACAGCACATATAATCCCCATCAGACCAATTTCAAAAGAATTGCACCAGGTGCCCTGTGTTTATGGTGTATGTTTGTGGAGTTGGTAATAACACATAGAATCCTAAGTGGGATATCTCTCCTATAAGTATTTGCCTAAATATTAGGGTCTGTGAGTCTGTCATCTTTGTTCCCTTATGGAAGGTATATGTTAGGAAGAGAGAAAGAGATTTTCAGCTGTGATAGCTGAGTTATGAAATGACTCCTTTAATGGGCCTTTCATGCTACATTGTTATTAATTCAAAAACATGTTAAGATGTAAGTATGTAAATCTTGAAATCAATATAATTCTATGTTCTATAGTAGTGTTAATTTTATAGTGATTTTCTAAAGCTGGAATTGCTACTGTATAGTTTTCCGGATTCAATCTACCACATAGGTGGGCTACAAATATGTTAATATAGGTAGTCCTCTACTTACAACCATAACTGAGTCCAAACTTTCCATTTCTAAGCAAGGCAGTTAAGTGAATTGTGCCCCATTTTACTAAGAGAATCACTGCAGCTGTTAAGTAAATCATGTGATTGTTAAGCAAATTTGGTTTCCCCATTGACTTTGTTTGTTGGAAGTCAGCTGGGAAGATTACAAATGGTGATCACATGACCCCAGGACAGTGCAACTATCAAAAAATACATGCCAATTGTCAAGCAGCTAAATTTTTAACATGTAGCCATGGGGATGCTGCAGTGTGAAAAACCAATCATAAGTCACTTTTTTCAGTGCCATTGTAACTTTGAACAGTCACTAAAAGAATTATTGTAAGTCAAAGACTACCTGTAAATACTGTAACAATTTATAGGCTGCTTGGCTCCCAATAACTTTGGGAGATTTTACAATTCAGTAAAGTGGGCAGATGAAGGTCCTCCCCCGCCCCCCAGCTTGGTTTTCTTTGCGCGAAGATTCTTAATTTCAGAATTGGCTTTTGTGAGGTAAATTCCATTTTTTAAAAATTGGAATGTAGATGAAGCCAAGTTTTTAGTTATTCTTTCATAGATTATACCGTAAATACTGATTTCCTAGTTAACAGTAGTGTTTGTGATACTTTTATTAAATTACTTAATAAAACATATAAAATATATTGGTTTAAATTAATTATTATAAAAAATAATTGAGTGTTGAGGGCAGGGTAGAGCACACACAATATTTTTTATTTGCTCTTTTGTTAACAGCAATTTCGTCATGAAAACTTGGTCAATCTGATTGAAGTCTTCAGACAAAAAAAGAAAATTCATTTAGTGTTTGAATTTATTGACCACACAGTTTTAGATGAGCTGCAACATTATTCTCATGGACTGGATAGTAGAAGACTTAAGAGATATCTTTATCAGATTCTTCGAGCAATTGACTACCTCCACAGCAACAATGTAAGTACTTTACAAAAATATTTAAATATTGTACAGCTTGACTACTGCAATGCACTCTATATTTAGTTGCCCTTGAAGACCACCTACAAGCTTCAACAAGTCCAGAAGCAGCAGTACGAGCAGTGATGGGCCTACCTCAGTATGCCCATGCAACTCCTCTGTTTTGCAAGCTGCACTGTTTGCCATTTAGCTTTTAGGTGCAATTCAAGGTGCTAGTAATTTCCTATAAAGCCCTTCAGTGATGTAAAACCTGGTTACTTGAAGGCTGCCTATCTCCCACAGTATCTGCCAGACTGAATCAAACTGGCAGAGATAGTGTTCTCTGGGTTTCTTCAATTAAACAATGGCATCTCTTGGGATTCTGGAAGTGGACTTTGTTATGTCAATTTGGTATAATAGCAAACCATTCCCATACTTCCTCTTATTCTTCCTTTTACTGGACCTCCAGCATAAACCTGGTAGTTTTAAAAAAATCTGAGATTAAAATTTCCAGCTTTGTTCATATAGGTCAGGGCTGTCAAACTCCTGGCTCGTAAACTGGATGCGTCACACACTGGCCACACCCACATCTGGTTTATGGAAGGGGGGAAAAGTCCTGATACGTCACGTGATGCCACCGTGACAATGTGAGTTTGACACCCCGATATAGTTTTTTAAAAATTCTATGCAGAAAATCCAACAAGGCAGCAAACATCCTTGAGTCACAAACTTCTTTCATCTGAGCTCTTAATATTTGCTTTTCTATCCAAACATTCAATTCTTGAACAAAGGGATAATTCCCTTTTTTTCAACACAGGCTTGTAGGAAATTGAATTCCTAATTAACAGTTATGTTATTGTTCCTTTTAGTGTATTAAAACAAGAGCTATAATTAAAAACCAAACATTATTTCAAATATGCTTTGCTCCACTAACAAAAAATGTCTAGGTTTAAATAAAATGAAATGTAGTGTTCCCAAAATCATAATAAGCAGGCTTGTTGGAGCCATCTTTGAAAATAATTAAATGGATGTCATATTAAGATCTCAGTATGTAACTTGCTTTTCAATCCTTTCTATTATTGCTTGAACCAGTATAAGATTAATACTAATAATAATATAGATAGGCTTTAGTTTTAAGTCTGTCATCAGTTCAACTAATTCACCTAGATTTTTTCTACCTCCCAAAAGATAATTGAAATTACTATTTTATGCTTAGATGTTTAGCAGTCTGAACTTGTATTCTTGTTACTGAACTAGTTAACTTTTAATATTCTGTTTTCAAACAACCTATTTTTGTTCTTAAACCAGATTCTACATTATTCTTCTGCTAGGTCATTCACCGTGATATTAAACCTGAAAACATTTTGGTTTCACAAACTGGAATAACTAAGCTTTGTGATTTTGGATTTGCTCGGACTTTAGCAGCCCCAGGTGATATTTATACTGATTATGTAGCTACAAGGTGGTACAGAGCTCCAGAACTGGTATTAAGAGATACAACATATGGGAAGTAGGTATTTTAAAAATAATAATACATATGGCTGTTAAATATGTATCATTAATTATTTTTAATTAAATTACAGCCACACAGAATACTCCAAAAACAAAAAATCTATAAACTTACTTGTGGTGAATAATAGTAAAGGAACATTAGAGGGCGCCCTGATACATTTATATACTCTAGTTCTTGTTTTGATTTTTAAAAGTCCTTGATTTAGAATCCACTCCTAGTTAACTTCTGGGAACAGCCCCGTAGTTTTCTTTGTACAGTAACAATATGAGATGGTTTGTCATTGCTTATTCTGGATTCGTGTTTGTTTGTTTGTTTGTTTTCCATTGTAGTCTGTAACTCTGGCATTCCCTACAGGTTCCCATTCAAATACTAATCACGCCCAACCCTGCCTAATTTCCCAGGTCAGTCAGGGGCTGTTGCTACATGCTGAAGAGTTCCTTTTCTTTTCTTTTCTTTTCTTTTCTTTTCTTTTCTTTTCTTTTCTTTTCTTTTCCTTTCTTTTCTTTTCTTTTCCTTTCTTTTCTTTTCCTTTCTTTTCTTTCCTTTCCTTTCCTTTCCTTTTGATAAATTCTAAAAAGTATTCAGTCTCAGCAATTTGCAGAATATCATAGACATAATCTACAGTTTGAAGAGAACTATAAATGTTGCATTGTGGTAAAGCCTTGATTACAAAAGTACAAGCAAAACAATTCCAAAAATTTAAGCTGAGGAGATTTGGGCTACGGTAGGTTCTGCCAGATGGATGTACACACACAGTTTGGTATCAATATGAAACATTATACAAAAATATATATACGTTTGTATACATCATCAGTCTTATGATTATATGAGTATTATAATAGGAATGCTGCCAAACTCTGCTTCTAAAGCAGGTGTGTGAATTTGGTGAACTTCCTTTCATGGCAAGATTTGTAATAAAGAAATTAATTTGTTTTAGAACATTTATATGACAAGAAGTAAACATTTGTAAGTTTAGTCTTTGTGTTGTTGAGCACTTTGTTCATTTCCTGATCTTAGACCTGTGGACATCTGGGCTTTAGGTTGTATGATTATCGAGATGGCCACTGGCAACCCCTATCTACCCAGCAGCTCTGACCTAGATCTACTTCATAAAATTGTGACCAAAGTTGGTAAGTGCTGTTTTTAATGTTACTCACAAATACGGTGCAAATCTATTGGTGCAGAATAAATGCATTTAACCCTATATATCTTTATGTTCAGCCTTTGGAATTTCTATAAAAGTTTCATTAAGGGGAATGGGCGAATCATATTCTTTATCTGAAAAAAAATCACTTTCAGTAAACATTTTACTTGAAAAATTCTCCTTGGCTTCAAAATGTTTCCATATTTTCTTATGATACATACATTAGAAAATAGTGTGAAGCAAAATAGCTTCAGTTCTTCCAAAGCTTGACTTTCTGAACCACTTTGCTCCCTGCAACTTTCTCTTTTCCGCCAACCTCATAAAACAATTGTAGATCCGGTTTTATTATACATGCTATCTTATTTCCTTGACTTCAAATACAGATTTGATTTGATTTGATTTGTACCTACCTCTCATCTCTTAACCTCTCCAAAGCTATTGGAACATGTTGATCCCATGTTTAAATACTTCCTCCTGTATTTCTAATTTCAATGCAAATTATCTCCAAGGTTACTCCAAAAGCCAGAAGCAAATGCTTTCTAGAAATGTATATATAAAATCAGTTTAAGGTACATAATTTATTAATTGTAGAACTGACCTAAATATATATGTTATCTTTTTACTCCTTCCTTTTCTTTTTATGCATTATATTCTATCAAGTTTTACAATGTATGCCCTTTGGGATGTACGTATACACATACAGATTATACACGTAAAACTTATTTTAACTGACAGTTGCAAGGATGGATTCTTTGTTAAATATTATAGGGCCTGACATCACTCAGTGATGTGAAAATGTAGTTGATACCAAACAGAAGAATTTAAATGATGACACATGCAATTGAGATGAATTACATTGCTTATGTTATTTGCATAAAGAGTGTAATTATTAATCATCAGATTTTTTTTTATTTTGCATGTACTAAACACAAGTTGCCAATTTCCTTCAGAGTTACTTTTCTGCCCGAGGCTTAATCACATTTAGAAATCTAGGTGTGTTACTCTCCTTCCAGATTTCTGGAAGTGTTGCCTCTAACTCTGCATGGTGTAGGTTCCTCTCTCCCTCACTTTCCATGTTCTTTCTGTGGGAAAATTTAAAGGAATAAAAGTCTTCAGCTTTTCACCTTATTTAACTTCAAGATGAGAGAATGTGTGTTTACTTACAGATGTAGCCAACAGGCTGTCTTAGAGTTACCTTACGACAGGTAATGTTAGTTTGTGTTCTGGCCTAACTGGATTTTCAGAAATTGCCCTACTCAAGGTACCCATTATTGTGCCTCTACTGTATGTGTACAATCTGTAGGACTTTAAATAATTACTAAATACTCATTATAATGAAATAAATCCAAGGTCTTAGACAGGGGAATTTATTTCCATTACACTACAGATAGTCCTCAACTGAAAATGACAACTGGGACTGAAATTTCCATCACTAAGTGATGCCGTCTTAAAGTGTAACTGCACTGCTAAGTGATGGCAATCCTTGCAGTCCCAGTTACCATCGTAAACTGAGTTCCAAGTGAGTTATGCAAGGCAACTGCTGCCAGCTTCCTGCAACCAAAGTCAGTGCAGAAGTTGACAGGAAGCTGTAAAACCCAGGACATCAGGCAGCTAAGTGACTGCTGCTGGATGGGGGAGGGAGTGGCCCAGAGGTTCAGCTCCAGTTAGGGAGTGTACGAGTGTGTGAGAAAAGTGTGGATTGGGGAGGGTGTGTGAGAATCCAGTGAGGATTGGGAAGAGTATGCAGAGTGTGATTAGGGCTGAGGAGGGTATGTGAGGGTGCAGTACGGGTCAGTAAGGGTGTGAGGGTTTTATAATTGGCTCTGGCATGATGAGTACTCATACCTTTGGACTATGAGTACTGCCTCCTGTTTGGCTAACCAGCCTTTCCCACATACCTGATAGTACCTGACAGTGTCTACTGATATATTTTCCAATTTCTGACCAGCAGAACCTACTGTATTTTTTGGAGTATAAGAAGCACCTTTTTTCCTCAAAAAAGAGGCTGAAAATCGAATACAGCATTTTTTGCCCCCTGAAGCCCCGCCCCTTCACCAAAATGGCCGTACATAGCCTTATGAAGGCTTTCAGAGAACTATTGAGGGCTGGGGAGGGCAGAAATGAGCAAAAAATGGGCCGTTTTTTGCCCCAGCCCCCAGTAGCACTCTATAAGCCTTTATAAGGCTATGCATGCAATTATTTTGACCAAAAACAGGCCAGATTTTGCGAAAAATGGACCATTTTTTGCTCTTTTTCGCCTCCCCCAGGAGCACTCTGCAAGCCCCCCAAGGCTATTCATGCCTTCTATTTGGAAAAAAAACTGGGCTGTTTTTCAGAGGTTTGCAGAGTGCAAAAACTTTTGTTCCCCTTTTGGAAAGCTCTTTAACTGATGATTACATTGATCAAGTGCTGTGCCAGCAGAAACAAAGTCTTAAGGTTTGTCAGTGATTTCCTTCTCCAGCACATGGATAAATACATCTGGAAACTTCTACCTACCTACCTACTCTCTCTCTCCCTACCTACCTACTGTATTTCCCCCCCCCTCTCTCTATCCCTCTACCTACCTACCTACCTACCTACCTACCTACCTACCTACCTACCTACCCTCTCCCTCTCCCTATCTATCTACTGTATTTATCGCTCTCTCTTTCTATTTCTCTCTCTCGATCCCTCTACCTACCTACCTACCTACCTACCTACCTACCTACCTACCTACCTACCCACACTCTCTCCCTCCCTCCCACCCTACTGTATTTCTCTCTCTCTCTATCCCTCTACCTACCTACCTACTCTCTCTCTCTCCCTACCTATCTACTGTATTTCTCTTTCTTTCTCTTTCTATTTCTCTCTCTCTATCCATCTACCTACCTACCTACACATTCTCTCTCCCTACCTACCTACTGTATTTCTCTCTCTCTCTCTCTCTCTCTCTCTCTCTCTCTCTCTCTCTCTCTCTCTCTCTCCTTTACCTACTTACCTACCTAAACACACTCTCTCCCTACCTACTTACTGTATTTCTCTTTCTTTCTCTCCCTCTCTATCCGTCTATCTACCTGCCTACTTTTTTTAAAATTTGCCTCTTCAAAACCTTGGTGCATCTTATACTCCAGTGCGTCTTATACTCCGAAAAATACGGTATCTAGTATTCAGTAGATACTTCTTTGTATACATTGTCACTTCCTGCCAAAATGTTTTTAAAGAAGTGTCTTCTCTGCTTTTTTACCATATCAATATCCCATGGGAGATCTCCAATATTCAGGGTCTCTCCTCTAGTTTTATCTGCTTCCCTATTTCTTTTTTTCCCCTTTTGGAGGCTTACACGTCCTTTCCCACTCAAATCAGGATGAGAAGGGAAAACATCTATTGCTTTTGAAACCTCCTCTTCCTGTTACATGCTTGTACCTCAGTAGTTATTCTTACCCCTCCCTCTGAGGATATGTTTAGCTGGGAAAATCTGTTCATATTAGCTGTCAATGGAGCAGTTTAGTACTACCACAAGCATAGCTACCATAGTTTCTATTTTGTCCTTAATTTGTATATTTGCTCACATTGGAGAACAATAGTATGGACATAAACATTTTTAAAATGCTCATTGTCCACTCTTTCTTGATCAAATAAGGACAAACCATTCATTTGCTTCCTAAACCTGCAACTGGGTTTCCATTGATCTTAGTTCACCTTTTTATTTCTTATTCTCTGGATGCTTGCAACATGGCTGAGAAAGATCCCTTTCCTTGGCAGATTCGACAATCCTGAACTAAGTGCCCTATCTTGCACATTTATAACAGGATCTATTTTCTTTTGGGTTTGTTCATCCGCGCTTTTCCCTGCGTACCTCCTTTTTCCAGTCCTTTTTTCTTTTTTCCAACCTCTCCATGCCCCCTTCTAGCTCCCTCAGTTTTTCTGACTGCAAGATAATCTTCAGCTAAGGAGGCTGCCATTGTTTCTATGTCTAAGTGACACTCTTGCACCCAAAATCAGTCAGGACCAGGCAGGATCTGTAGGAATTATTCCAAAATACTTTCATCCGTACCATGTCTATCTGGCTGCAATCATTTTCTAGCTAGGTATCTCAGCCTTACTTAGAGTTCTAATAATAATAATAATAATGTTGAATTTATTAGCCGCTCCCTTTCCAAGGAGGACTCGGGGCGGCGTACACTAGAAACATATAAAACATAACACATGTGTACAAACACATAAACATACATATATACAAAGACATACACGTACGGAGGAGGTAATAAATTACAACATTTAGACAATTAAAACCATTTGCATACCCCCATAATAAAACCCAATATACAATAAAAATTTAAAATTTAAAAGACAGTCGGGAAAAAACGGAAAAAAATTACGGTTGAGCCAGGCCAGATAGTTGGAAAAGTTGGTTCTCTCAGTCCTTCCTATTCTAGTTATATTCACGGAATCTTTGCATATTTTGTGACTTCATAATAGTAGAGGATCACCTCTTTTACTTTATTGTAATCCACCACCTCCTGCCCTCGAGTCTTCCCCTCCCATTTACATCACATTATTGCACATTCAGACATCATTAATAATGCCTCTGTGTCTTCATCACACACTTAGGGATGGATACATACCCAACTAAGGGTAGAGCTTCCCAGTGGTGGAGCTTCTCCTACAGTGACTTCTGTTTTCCTGAGGAGGGAAAGAACCCTATGCTCTTTCCTTTGAGGTTTTCTTTCTTCCCCCTTTCTTTTTCTAGGCAATCTCTACATTCAGCCTCTTGTCATGTAATTTCCTCTTCTTCCCTTAAGAGATGGATCTGTTTGCTGTTGGTGTAGTGTCCCCACACTACTGGTTCATGACTCTGCTGGGATGGATTTGCTTTAACTTTCTGCTTTGTATGCTTCCACTGTTGGATCTGTATCTGTGTTGTCCCCTTGATGTATCCCTGAGTTTGAGGGCATGCTTGTGATCCCAGGGTACTAGGAATTATGTATCAAGTACTGGTCGCATTGCTTCACCTCTTTCTTCATGCACTTATTTGAATGTCTAAAGTATTATCTGCATGCTTGGAGCATGATATTGTGATCTCTCATGAGGAGTTCTTTCTGATGACAACGCCACACCACAGCATAGAATAAAAATATTACATAATCTTTATTGTACTAAACACTTTACTCAGCAACAGGCTGTTACCCTGGCTGTTACCCTAACTCCGCCCTCTTTCCATGACAAATTGGTTTAGCATGTAAACATGTGGGTCTCAGTCCTTACAACAGCTAAAAGTGGCATCCAGGCCTTGCTTCTTTCCAACAGTTTTTGCATTCATTGGGGTTTACATGCTTCCTTAGTGTGGCTGTTCCTTTTATAATTGTTGCCAAGATCCAGGCCAAGCTTTGCTCTTAAGCAATGTTCGCATTGAGTATCCAAGCTGAATTCCAGGCAGGGATCAAGCACAGATGGGCCACTTACCCTGCATTTGGTCTTGACAGTTGACTGTCAGCCATCTTGCTTGCCTGTAGTTGTTATATGTGCCTGGATGTCACTTTGTATTTCCTCATCTTCTAGATGCCCCTTCTTTGTGTACTCTTCTCCCACTCACACATACAGACGCACATTCCACGTTGGCTTTCCTTTTTTTTTTTTAGCCCAAGGGCATGAGTGGGATACGGTTGCTGTTCATGGATGTTGACATATTCCTGGAAAAGCCTAGGCAGTGGCTCAGCTATCCAAGTGGGATATTGTTATGCCAGTCAATAGCGCTGGGTGTGCCCAAATGACCAGCAGAGATATAGGTGTGGATGTCTATGGATGGATGTTGTCAGTCCATCTCTCTCAGCTGGCGGGGAGGGGGGGATTGAGCACTCATATTTCCAAGACTGTAAACCTGTGTCCCTTTGTGGAAGGGGTTGAGCTTAACTTAGCCTCAGGAAGTGGGGTGGGTGGCGTTTCTTCATGACTGCAACCACACCACTCAATGTTTTTATGCTGTTTCTCTAAAGCACAGAGAACAGTTCTAATTCTCATGTTTCTCCCTTCCATCATGCATGTGATGCTACTATATTTGTTATTAGTCTGTCTAATCTCACATACTAATATTATTATATTCTGATGAGAAGGTTAAACATAAATATGGTTAAACACAAATAAATACAAATGAAACAATACAGAAGAATGGGGATATCTGTCTGGGACTTTCTTCTCCATTATACTCTCTTTTCTTCAATTCTGAGTATGGGGGAAAAAACAAAATTGTACCTGTAGGTGTAACATTCAGGAATTAACAACAAACCCCTGCAAATACACATTCATCATCATCATCATCATATCTGTAACCCAGAAAAATCACATCTTGGTGTCACTAATTCCTATAGCACAACTAGCAGTATTGTTAACCACCATCATCCTCTTCCTAGGCTTGGGCTCTATCTTCCCTCTGCTCACCAGAGGGACTACTTTTATGGTAATAGCACACACAAAAAAGGAAGAAAGAGAAGACAGACAATACATAATCCACACTGATCCCAGGCCAGGTTCCTTGTAAAAAACATCTAGAACTCCCCTTATGCATGGGTTTCAATTCCACCCAGTAAAATAACCACATTAGGTGAATTGCCAAGGATGCAGGATGGGGAAAGACATTTGATACCCCTTATATGATTTGGACTTGGCTTCCATCAGACCTTACCAGCATAATCGGTGATCATAGTAGACATCAAATTGTTTGTTTGTGATTCAAGACATGAAACAGATCAGTAGTTGTTCAAAATGTTCTCCAGTGATTTATTAGAGTCTGAAAAAGGACACAAGAATTTAAAAGATCACTGGGAAAGGGGAAACTATGACCTTGCTGTGCTTTTAAAAAATGTATGTAAAATAAAAACATTTTCAGTGATATTGTGGTATTCTCAATTTTTAGAGTGAAATTTGATGTCGGGATACCTGTATCTAGAGCTTTAGAATAGAGTTCTAGGTAGAGACAAGTTAGGAGTATGACCTGATCAATTAGAATGTACAAAGCAAGGCTGGGACAAAATCCTATGTTGTATTATAAATATTGCATATTACATGAATGCTTAATATGTAGCATGAAAATCAGAGATCCCCATTCTTAGAAATATGAACAAGTAGAACACAATAGCTAATATATTCTTTTGTGTGTGTGTGTGTGTGTGTGTGTCTGTTTCTCTGTCTGTCTGTGTGAATGCTACTTTTTCATAGAAATAGAACATAAAGGAAACATAAAACAAAAATATAATCTTACAGACATACATCAATCAGTAGACTTGCTTTAAAATTAGAACAAATGGCAGAAAGATAGTTTGTAACCTGTACAGTGTGCGCCTTTACCTTTTTAAGGCATGTTATGACATTAAAACAATAAAGTCTATAATATTACTTCGTTAAACTGGTCCTATCATAGCAGCATTAAGATTTTATCAATATTCCTTCACTATAACAATATTTCTTTAAAATAATTAACTATTTGAAAACCACAATCCACTAAACAACTATTTGGTATTTCTTAAAAAGTCAGTAATGAAACTGACTTTAAATTGATCTATCTCATAATATGAATAGAATTACCTTAATTGGAGTTGAATCTTAAATTATGGATGTAAAATCAATGTTAACTAATTTATTACAAAATATTAACACTGCTAGAGTAATATGTGGGAGTAAGTTGAATTATTTATTTGTAAATAAATAATGTTTGCTGTCTTTCAGGAAACTTAACACCTCACTTTCAGAGTATTTTTATAAGGAGCCCAGTTTTCTCAGGGATGGTTCTTCCTGAAGTTCAGCATCCTAAAAGTGCAAGAAAAAAATATCCCAAACTCAGTGCACTACTTGCAGATATGGTTCATGTATGTCAGAAGAGGTCTGAGTATCAAGCTTACTGATGATTATTAATTGTAGCCTAAGTATAATTTATACATCTTGAATTATCAGTTGTATTTAAAAATGGAAAAGAGACTTGCTGCATGATATAAAAACTTCTTTGTTGTTGATTTGTTTGTCACTTCCCTTTTCATATCCAGTAGAGGATTAATTGATATTTGAAATTTCAGCTCGGGTCAATAAAGAGAGGTATTTGCATTTTTCAGATATTTTTGCAAGTAAGTCCGTGAAGTTTTTATTTTTCAGTCTAAGATGCTATTTTCCATTTTTATCCATCAGATTGTTGTAGAAAAGCTCTTGAGTATGTCTTCAAATGTACTGAAAGGCAGAGAGAGGTACTCTATGTGCATGCCTAGGCATGTATATGTATGGGTGAGAGAGAAAAATACATGCTTTTAAATAAACAGATGTGATTTTACTACAGCAAGTACCATTTTTTAAAAAAGTACCTTCAGATCAGTCTCGACTTCTAATAACTACATGGACACATTCATATGAGCCTTGGAAGAATCAAAGATTTTTGGATGAAATTCCTATTGACTTGACAATTTAATAGGCAGGAGTAAATATATTTTAGATATATTTGTCACACATCCTAATAAATATTAATTAGACTTTCTAAATAAATGCTTATTACTGTAGTTGAGGGTGAAGATTGGCTGTGTTTGCAGTAAGCAGATTCAGGTTTTATGTGTAAGTAGAGCTTCATTGTTGCTTTCTTAGTTGCATAGCATAGGGCAGAGCATTTGGGGAAAAGAGGGTGAGTTCATTGTAAGTTTATTTGGGTAGTGTAGTGCTTTGAATCTGATTCCAAATTTATGATCCTGGGGAAAACTACAACTATCTTAAGGAGTGGCAGACAGATGCTATATTTATGTTCCTTCATACTCCAAAGCGTACATTGGAATGGAATTGAACATGCTACATAGTTCTACTGTTTAAGGCATAATATTATGGAAACTATTAGCCATTTATTAAATCTTATGGGTGGATTATAAATTGGCACAATATTATGGAAACCACTAACCATTATTAAATATTAAGGTGAAGAGCACACAACTGGCATTACTTTGGTTCAAACAAGATATTGTACTAACAGAAGATAAAGTATCCTTTGATCATTTTCATCTTTACTTAGAAAGCATACACATCTAGTAATGCATAAGTTAACATAGGAGATATTTTTAGTAAGGAGGAATATTGAAAACAAGAAGATACTAATTAATCAAAATGAATTTACTAAGTGGAAACATTGTCTCTCCATCTTCCCTCACGTTAAAAAGAATAACAAACAAAATTAAAAGAAAAAATTAAAGTTATCTTCAAAGTATCTTCATTGGCAGCTCAATATGATCTGGCCACTTATAATACTAATAAATACTTACTGTTCAAAACCTTTCCCTATATCTTGTTTAGTAGTTGCCTACCTATTTCTTCTTAGGTTTTAAAGATCTTACCGAAAACAGAAAGACTATTTTTCTAAGTCTCAGGTATTATTAACTTTTATTAACCAATAGATACAATTTTGGAAGCTACTGCTTCAAAATTAGACATACTTTTTCTTTAAAAAATGTGTTTATTAATTACACTTATTCCTTTCAGTAGTATTAATTCTTTTTCATTATGGCATGAATTGGTGATCATAGTTTCAGCATCTTTAAAAGTACAATGTGATTAAAATACATAAAAATACAAACAATTGTTTTTCAAGGAAGATAATTAACTTAAAAATATTTCCTAACAAATCTATATTAATAATTAAAAGACACTCGTACAATTTTCTATCCATTTCATAGCATTTTTGTTTTGTAGCTTGGGTTTTATTGCAGTTTTTAATAGGATCCAAATCAACTTGTTAATTAGTTTTGTAAAACTGTTATGCTCTACTAACCCCTTTTGGACACTTATGCAAACATTTTGGAAATTGTACACTTCTAGCTTTGAATCATTAGTTATTTCTTACTAAAATTTTTAGTTAACATTACAGAATAAATTTGCAAATAATTATTGGTTTTAAACTTTCTACACTGCCTAGAGTCACTGTTGTGAGATAAATAAGTAATTTTATTTTTCACTGAGGAAAGGGAGTTTGAAATTCTACAACAAGTCTAACATTTTTAAGACAGCTAAAGTATTGTTTTTTAAAAACCCATGATAGTCTAGGCAGGAATTTAGGATTCTGGAGGATTATTGTTAGCCTTTTATTTATTTATTTGTGAGGCGAGAAGGTTTATACATACATTGTAGTAATAGCTATTTCATGATGGATGATCATTTGTTGTGGATGAATCCTGATGTATTTGGTGAATAGAGGGGTTATTTTGTATCTTGTAATTAGTTTAGCAGTGAATGGTGCTTTTGCATGCTTCTGATACTTCTGATAATTGAACTCACAACTCGTTTGCTTGTATGAGGAAAGAAACCTTTTTTAAAGAAGTAGAGGCTATCTGCAAATCTTTTTTCAATCATTTGAAAATTTAAGGGTAACATCCTAATTCTGTTTAATCAAAATTTTAGCCAAAAGGTTTCCCTGAAATATTATAAGCTGATTTTCTTTGTGCTTATAGAAAATTTCAGTATGCACGTTATTTCTATATCTTTCCTGAATAAATTGTTTGAAGTAGAACCCATTTACTCTTATCATCATATTGTGCTGGCCTAAAATTTGCCTCTTTTTTCCAAACCACTAAGCTTCCTTCATTTCACTCCCCAGAAAAGGAGAAAGGGAGATATGGTAGATCCTCTTGATTTTGAAATAGAGAAGTAAATAAACTTTGTGTCAATTCTGCTTATCGTAGTTTGTTTTTTGTCTTAACCACATTACAACTCAGTGATTCTTTGACTTTATATTGGTTTTGCTTAAAATAAGGTGAAAGACCTGCTATTACGTATGTTTGGGCCATGCAAGTCCCAGGCAGGTATATTAAGCGGTTATGCAATGTAACAATGCAGTTGTGACTAATCTGACAAGTTACATCAGCTTTCTTTCCCATGTCTCCTCTCTGTTTTGGTAACCATTACTCAGATCACAGACGTAACAGTATTGGCTTTTGTTGTCTTGTCACTAATTGTGTTGTATCCTCATTCCAAATTAGATTGGGAGTTGCTATGGTTCAACTGCCTGAACTCTTTGTGAAGGGCCCTGTTGAAATGAGGAAACCTGATTTAATCTATTACATAATGACATATTTCCTGAAGGCTGATTGATGGCCTTTTTATAATTTTTCCTCCCTAATATAGACTTTCTCAAAATTTTCTGTTATATTTCTGAAATCTACATTTTACAAATATTGTTTAAGACAGTGTCTGCTTATCAGATCTTAAATCTAAAGAATTGTACACATAGTAACAAAGAGTCAGTTACATCATTAATGGCAATAGCAGTGGCAGGCACATTTGTAATAATACTGTACAGCTATCATTTATTGTTGAACAAAAGTCTGAAGTATTTGATTCAGCATAAAGTAATGAGGCCCATAACTCCTTTAGCACTGATAGACTTCATTTCAGTGAAATGAAGGGTTATCATTCATTCATTCAGTGAAAGGTCACCAAAGCTGCAAGCAGCAGAATGATGGTATTGACAAATTTAAAATCTGTTAGCCAAACATGGAAATGTTACGGCAGCTTCAGTTTCTACTTTATGCAATGCTGGTACATGTGACATTTCACCGATAATACAGAAAGTGCTAGATTGTAATTCTGGGATGTCTCTATGTTAACTTTCATATGCCATAGTATCATCATATCAGCTACCCAGAGTTCTAAGGGACTCTGAACAATTTAGTCATCTCAAACAATGCTTGCTCCTTGACCGGTATAAAGCAATTTCTGGATTGATAACACTGCTTCTGAGAAATGTTTTTACATTCTCCCTATGATTCTAGCAGAGAAAAAATTCTAGGAATAGTATTACAGTTCTTAACTTACTTTGGATGGGGGAGTATGAAGCTTACACTCAACTCTGTTTTTCTTTTAAATTATATAGCTAGAGCGAGAGAGAAAATTAAATATTTCCCTATTGCTCACTTTATTAAATGTCTGACCTTTTTGATGGCGAAAAGCCACCCTCACCCCACCTCAGAAAACCTCCAGCAAAGCCTCTTTGCACCAATAGGACCATATAAACACAGCAAAGCAATTATGCATACATCTGAAGGCTCTTGGGCTGCTTCCAAGCCAACAGTTTCTAGTTTTCAGCCAGTATCCCCCAGCCTGACACCCTTCCAATATGCTGGACTACAATTAGACTGGCTAGGTTGCAGAAGACTTTTCTGCAACATCTTTGTCTTGGCCAAATTCAAAACTAAAGAGCTTTTCCTTCCCCTGACTTACTAAACGATAGTCTAGATTCATTTTTTTTCTGGTGAATTATTACACACACACTCAGAGAGAGGGCAGGGGGGGTGGGGAAACTAGCTATTAGCTCCTATTGAGGATCAACTCTGTTTGCAAACAGCTTTTGGAAAAATGATTGCGAGGCAGCTCTTGCAAATGTTCACTGCTGTTAAATTTAAATATGTTTACATTAATTTATTAAGATCAGCAACTTTGTAACCAGAGGGCTATGTGACATCTAATAGAATATAGGCTTTAACACTCCTGGCAAACAAGGGCTGTACTCTTCAGGAATAATACCCTTATTTATTTTTAAAAGGGCAGAAGAGCTTTCTTTGCTAACTGGGGATTATAGGAGTTCAATTCAAGATACTGAATAAGCCTCAGGTTGTGGAAGTTATGCATTTTCTTCATTTTCATCTTGACTGGATAGTTCTGCCTATTCAAAAGACAGGACCTGATAATATGAATAGATTTTCTTTTTCTGGGAATGAAGGGAACCATGCTGGTCTCAGCATTTTAGAAAATCCAGTGATGTCAAGTTCACAGTGGCAGAACTAGTGCCTTGAGGGGGAAAAAGTGCTATTAGGAATGAGAATGAGAGTAGTTTTTTCACAGTCTGCCTTTACATAGGAGTAGGCAATTCCCCCCCCCCCCCAATTTTGTGGTGGTGGTGGGAATCATTCAGAGTGACTAAGGGCATAAATGGCCAATTATAATTGAGAATGTAGTTGGGAAAAGAAAGATCAAGTGCTGTAGTCCTCCTAATTAACACTGGCTGTGTGTATAAACACATTGCAAATGTGTTTCCTAATTATAAATTCAGCATAATATCCAGTTTGTCCCTTTGTTTTACATTCCTTCTTGCACATTTCTTACTGTTTCTAGATTTGCAATAAATAATGCTCTGGAATAAAATTAGGTAGGCTTCCCCCAACATTGCACTCTTTGGGTGTTTTGGACTACACTCACAATCCTTGGATAGCGTTACCCTGGATATGTATGGTGACATCCACATCTAGGGCCTCTAGCTGAGAAAGGCAGAATTGCTAAGTTATCATCAATAGCCCAGCTGATAGGTTATCATTCTTTTTGAGGTTTGAATTTATCACTGGCACTATCAGAAAATTTGATTCACTTTTTGAATCAGCTAATGCGCTAAGAAGGAGAAAAACGGCATTTCCTCAGAAAAAAGTAAAGAATTGTTTGAAAATTAAGAACATTAGTTGAGGCTTCTATGAGAACATCCATCCTTGCCCTACTCAACCTCTCTACAGCCTTTGATATACAGTGGTATCCTGATAGATCACCTCAGAGGATTGAGGGCAGATGACACTGTTGTACTGGTTCATCTCCTTTCTCCAGAATTAATTCCTGTTAGTGGTGATGAGGGGAGGGGAATCTTGCCCTTGGAAGCTACTATATGGGGTGACACAGGGTTTGGTGCTCTCTCTTCTCCTATTCAACATCTACATGAGGATGCTGGGAGAGCTCATCCATTGCCATTGGGTGGGTATCATCAATATACTGATGATACATCTTTGTCTCTGGTGAATTAAGCAATAAACCATAGACATCTTATCTGGGTATCTAGAGGCTGTGAATATCTGGATGGTGAACAACGTAGCTGAACCTTGACAAGACTGAGTGACTGGGTTTTGGGGCCTGTTGGTTCTAAAGCTACACCATCTTCGATGCACTGCCCCAAACAGACTTCTGTACAACTTGGAGGTCCTCCTGGACTCATGATTCCTGCTCAAAGAATAGATAGCAATAATGGCTAGAAGGACCATTGCACATCCTTGTTTTGCACCTATTCCTTGATCAGAGGCTCTGCTTGTTGTCACGGATGCTTTGGTCATCTCCTGACTGGACTTACCTAATGCATTCTACACGGGCTCTCCTTGAAGAGTATCTGATAGCTTCAGTTGGTGCAAAATGGTGCAGCAGGAAAGTTATGTGTGCCTTTAGAACATCACTTCCCTGAGCTGCATTGATTGCCAGTCTGCTTCCGGATCCAATTCAAGGTGCTGTTTTCTACTTTTAAAATCATTCAGCCTAGTTATTTGAGGGACAGCCTCTCTTCAATTATATCTGATAATTCAATCAGATCCTCCAGGAGAGGCATGCTATACAGGGGGTCCTACACTTACAACAGTTCATTTAGTGACTAAGTTCAAAGTTACTTATGACCATTGTTCACACTTTGGATGTTTGCAGCATCCCAATGATCATGTGAGCAAAATTTGGATGCTTAGTTCATATTTATGTTGATTGCTGTCCCCAAAGGTCATGTAATCCCCTTTTATGACCTTCTGACAAGCAAAGTCAATGGGGAAGCCAGATTCACTTAACAACTGGGTAACTAACTTAATAACTGTAGTGATTCACTTAACAACAGAGGCAAGAAAGGTGGTAAAATGGGGCAAAACTCACCTAACAAATGTCTCACTTAACAACAGAAAGTTTGGGCTCAATTGTGGTCGTATGTCAAGGACTATCTGTATAGGTCTTGTATGTTAGGGAACTATACTTGACAGGTCTCAGGTGGTGAGTCTTCTCTGCCATGGCGCCCACATTATGGACTCTGACGTGAGGCCGATTCCATCCCTGTTGATTTTCAGGAAGTCCTCAAGACCTGGTATCAGGTCTGGGGCTCTAGGGGCCTTGTGAGGTACTGAGATGATTCTATTCTTGTTAACATCTGCTGTCCTTTCTTTATTTTTGTAATTTTAGGATATTTTAAAAATAATTTAGTTGTTAAAAAAAATATGTTGAACTGTTTTATAGATGAAAAGTTTATTTCCTTTAGGTAAGATGGCAGGATTCTAGACAATAAATTATCAGCAATTTGCATTTCTTATGCTATAAAATAGGCCTGTGTTCCTAAAATGCTCTTAGAAATGCTTTCAAAGATCACGAGAAGGATAGCTATTTTCTGTTTCAAACAAGAGAGAATTTGTCTTAAAAGGATTGAGACTTATTCATATCAGTGTACAAATATATGAATTTTTGTAGAGAAAAATTGAGCAAGATTTTTCTAGCAATAAAGAGATACTCATTATTGAAACTAAAGGACAATTACATTTACATTTTTAAACAATAGAAAAAATATAATACAAACTTTATTACACAACATTCTTCTGTAGTATATCATTTCTAACATAATAATTTTTATTTACTAGGCTTGTTTACAAATGGATCCTGCAGACAGGATATCATCTGCTGATTTGCTACAGCATGAATATTTCACCAGAGATGGTTTTGTTGAAAAGTAAGCTATTTGGATATAACATTCAGCATTTAATCAAAGAGCTTTTTGAGATGGTTGGCTTTTTTGTATGACAGATGTAAAATTGCTGTTAATTTATTGATTGGAGAGGGTCAAATCTCCACCACAATACTGCTTGTGTTGCTGAGATGCTATATTTTTCTCATGCGTAATATCTGATTTCTTGGAAACCTTATTTTCTTGACATGTTCTAGATATAAAACAGAGCAATTTGAAATGCAATTACTGTGGGATTACTGCTATTCAATGTCCCAGTACTTTGTAGATCAGAACATCCCTCCCTAACTAGTACCTTCCAGATTTCTAGGTGCTTACTACTTTTAAAAATTTCTATCTGGTGTGGCTTTGTCTGGGTATTCTGGCTTTTTCAGTTGAAAGAAATCGGGGGGGGGAGGGTATTTGAAAGGTGGGCCAGAGGCAGTAATGTGAATGACGGTAACTGAGGAATTCCAGAACAATGTGAACATGAGGGTATTACTTTATGAAATTTAATAGTTTTTTTCTCCCAAAACTTCCTAATTAGCCAAGTTTCTAGGAATTAGCCTGGAAAAAAGAGGTAGAGAAGTTATCTTATTGTTCTTGTTTTATCTCATGTTCTTGCTTCCGGGATGTACTTAATTGACAGGGTTCAGAGCTCAAATCTGAAAATTATATCCTCAGACAGGGAAACCTTTTCTACAGAGAGTGGTTTGCACTTAGAATCTAATACAAGGAAAAGGAAGTTATTAATGCCCATTGGAGGAATTAGTCCTATGGAAAAGGAAGAAAAACCTTACTTTTTGAACCCAGATCTCAGGGCCCAGGTTACTGGTTTTGGAGAGCTGTGTTTTTGCATATCTGCTATTGAACAAATTGGGCTCAAGAATGAAAAAAAAGTGAACACAAATGCTGAAAAAACCCCTCTCTGAGTCTTACAGACATCTTGGAAGGATGAAAACATAATCTATACAAGAGAATGTCCCATCACGAGACAGGTGGTTGGTTTTTTTTCTAAGAAAGTATATTGTTAGAAGCTTGATTCATCTTCTGAGAAGAAAAAGGGATCAATGAATGAGATGTTCTCAGTTTCAACAAATGGCTTACAATATAAACAAAATATAGATGAAAGAAAAGCAGTATCTTTTCAGTAGAAAGGCTATAAACAATGGGAGAAGGTTTTACTGCCTTTGTCCAAAAGATGGGTTATGTATCTATATTAGAAAGTTTACTAGCCTTGTCTAGGTTGTCACCCAAAAAAGCATATATTGTGATGGTTTCAGATACAATTTTAGTAATTAGTTTGAATGAATGGAATGTATAGAAGGAAAGCTTGAAGCACAAGCCAGTCTGAAAATCTTTTTTTTTTATTTTGCAAACTCTTATAGTTTGGAATGTATCAATGGATGACATAATAATCTTAGGTATTAGATGAAAAAACTGAATGAATAGTGAATTTGTTGCAAATTTATCTAGTAATTTGTTCTGTTTTTCAAACTTCAAAATAGTTTTGCTAAAGGGACAAGAAAGAATCCTGATTTTTAAACACAACACATAGAACAGTGCATAATTTGTCAAGATTGAAAGAGAATTGGAAAGAGAGCATATAATTTGTACTGAGAAGTAAATATTTAACATGGAACAGAGAGCACATCAGCAAATCCTTTAAGTCTTTTCCAGCGAGATCAAATATATGATATATAGAACATGTGTTGTCATTTGTATGCTTTGTACAGTATATTTGCTTTGTATAGAGTGTGCAGATATATGGCAGTAACTGAAGCTGAATACTGAAAGTTATGTGAACTGTCTATTGTATTAATTTCTCTATGAATTATGTTTACTTTATTGCATATACAATAGTTTGGTCTCTAGAGAGAAGTAGGTGGTTGGGAAAGCAGGAAGAACCAAATTGTTGTAGGGAATCAAGCAACTGGAGAAGATTGCATTTGAAATTGTCAGTGTAATGTAAATAATGTCGTTTTTCATATCAGATTCCTACCAGAATTGAAAAGCAAATTACTACAAGAAGCAAAGCTGAATTATCTTTCAAAATTCAGAGACAATAACAAAGAGATGGAACAAATCAAAGATGAAAAGAGAATAGTTCATATTAACATGTCTCAGAATGGTCCTGTAACTGTAAAGGTAAGGATGATTTATGATTATTCTTTTACAATGTTTGATCTATGACACAGCATATAACATATACAAATTATCTGTTAAATATCTACAGATATATTGTACCATTATATTGCTTTATATATGGTTTATTTAATCATATTTTATAGCTATATTAAATTAATTTTCATACAAATTAATTTATTCTTCTCTTAATACAGTGATTTAGTCTTCTCTCAACAAGTCAGGTCCATTGGCAATTACAGCTCCCAAAATTGTGGGAATTTTTGCTCAAAAAAGCTCATGAATATCAAGTTAAACAAGGTTTAATTAAGAGTTTTGATTAAAGAATTGTGAATTTAAGACCCATCACAAGACTCTCACTGATAACTCACAACCTGACTTATCACAATACCCATTAGAAGATTCCTCATTTGACACACCCACAACTTAACCCATCACAAGACCTATTCACCATACGAAGCCCTTATAAACAGAAGAATATCAACACTGACATTCCCTAAACTCTGCTGAAGATGTTACCTAGCTTGGTAATGAAATGTTTGGAAACCAACCCATAAGCTCGGAGAACGAATCTTCCCCCTTGTTTATTTAAGAAACCATCCAACTCCCACACAGAGGGACTCTGAGTGGTGTACAAATAAAATATATCAAAGCCATTTGTTAAAACATGTATTAAAATAGACAATAAATATTTGGTGTAGTGGCTATGGCATCAGGCTAGAAATTGGGAGACATAAACTTGGGAGTCTATGTTGGTAATAATAAGATATCCTAAAAATACAATGTAATAGAATGTGATACCAAATTATTGGCATTGGGTTCATTCTAGATAATTGATTTACACTAGAATTGGTATTATAATAGGCTGCTTAATTAGGCTGTAAGGCAAACAATTTAACGTTAATACGAAAATCTCAGGAGGTCTGTTTTTTCTAATATTGCTGAACTAAGAGCTCTAAACTGCTTTTTTTGCAATTACATTCATTGTAAAATAAAATGCCTTTATAAATGAAGAAATATTTCCATTTGAGCATCATTCGTTTAATACAAATATTGTTTTAGGTGTAGTAAGCTCCAGAGGAATAGCTGTCATGCTTTTTGCAGCAAAACCAACAAAGAGTTTTGCAACCCCCAAAACCTATAAATTTGTTACAATCACTTGATGAGATGGATTTTGTGCGACAGTATTTTGATGTAACAAATGTATTAGCTTTAAAGTGTTAAAAGACTTGTTTAATGCGGTATCCCTGTAAAGAAAATATTCTCAATTATTTTAGTAAGGGAATTCCACAGTTAGTACTCCCAGCATATTATCCAGAGAATCAAGTTCATGAATTCTACTAGCAAGATGACATTTCATCTATCAAAGTTAGTGTTCCCTAGTTGAGTTAGTTTTCTGGATTAGAAGAGTATGTAAGATTTACACAGGTTTATCTATTGAAACTATGAGAAAATAAAGCAGGTCCTTCTTTATGTTGTTATCTACCAAAATAACTATTTTTAAATTCATATTCTGAAATGATTTGTACAGTTTCATTTTTCAATGAATTTCATAAACATGTTTCACATTGTACAGTATGAGTAGATGTATTTGCACAAAGTTTGAATGTATTACCTGTTTTAGGAAATGGAAAAAGACAGAAAGTCAAAGGAGATGAAGATCAAAGGTATTAAAGTGAAAGGGGGAAAATCTGAAATTTCAGAGCTTAAAAGAAATGAACAAGAAGATGCTGTTTCACAGTGGGTGACTTTGTCTCAGAATGCTCTAAACTTACCTTATGAGAACAAACCCACAATTGGTGATGGTACCAGCTTGATAACAGTTGGCATTGATGCTGGTGGGATGAAGGATGAAGCTCCACAGACACCCTGTACAACAATGCCACGGATACATCCAAACTGTGGAAATCTTACTGCGAATTTCAGTTCACATTTCCTGTGTCCTAATTCAAGGTATCGATTGGAAAACTGAATGCTGGCCATGTGTAGGGGAGAGTTGGATGGAGGATAGGAAAGGGTATTAATTTTTATTCATTTATTTTATAAGGTTTATAGGCTCCCCCAATCTCAACCAACGTGAAGCAATGTTTTATTTCCTCTCCATAACTTGGATTAATACTATACTATACAATATGTAATTATAATATTGCATTCATAAATATCACAAAATGAGATCCTGGGAATAAGACTAACTTCCATTCCCACCAACCAATCATTTCTATTAATAGAGGGAAAACATCTCAGTCAACCCTCAGGGCTCATTCAAAGCTTTAAAGAGTAGGGTTTTTTTAATTCATAGATTTAAATATGCGTTTGACTCCTTATTTAAAAATCATCTTTTCAGGATAAATGTTTTAAAATGATACATGAAACATGTTTTTAAATTTCATTTTGGAGGAAAGCATTACACTCTCAAGTGCTCAATTATTGTCCAAGAATAAATGTATCTTTCTTTATCAGACTTCCAGAAAAAGCAAAGAAACGGCGAAGTCCTTGGCCATCAGTAGGACAAATAGGTTCAAACAGTCGTCAGGAAGATGGAGTTCTGACTCAAGTAATGATAAAAAAAATATTTTGTAAAATACTATAGTTCATGCACTAATGCAATTATAAATCAAATTATTTTTCAATTAATTTTAAGCTATACTAGATTTGACAAACTAATTTTTTTTGTTTAAACATGGTTTATAGCCCAGCTACAGGTAAAGCAGGAGGGAGGTTTATCTACCTTAGGTATGAAAAACCAGCTGAGTGACTTTAGGCCAGTCACTCTCTCTTAGCTGAACTCACCTCAAGGGTTGTTGTCATGGGCAAAATAGGAGCAGGAAGGAGTATTAGTTATGTTCACTACCTTGAGATTTATAAGGTAAGAAAGGTGAGATTAAAAAAAATCAGGATATGTCCTCTTTGGAGCTTACCTTCTTTGCAGGCTATTTATCTTAAAATCAGTATTCTTATTTGATGGCCTCATATTTGAATACATTAAAAAAACCACCTCCTATGCCCTTTTAAATCAGTGAGAAAATAATGTCACCTCTGATTTCAGCTAGACTTAAGCAAATTTGTCAATATCATACTTGCTGACTTTTGTAGAGTTTTGATTTGCTGTATAGGTAATCACATTTAGTGATTGCCTCTATGACCACTTGCAGTTACAATGGTGATAAAAAAAGGAACTTTGCAGCCAGTGTCTGCATATATGACCTTCGCATTGTTTCTCAGTCACATTTGTTATTACATTCAACTAGTACAATATTGGATTGTCTACACCTGACTTGTTTCTTTTGTTTTTATTTTGTTGTCCCCAGCAGGGTGGAGAGATTATTATTTAAGCAAGCTATCTCTTCCTGAGATGCTTTTCTCCACAATGCAGTACCTTTCCAGAAGGTGCTAACCGCAAGTTAACAAACTCAGCTCTGTGATTTTCATTAGTTGATTGGAACTGTCCAATGGGCTTGCACTGTTGCTGGACAATAACCAGACCCTAACTAATTTCACACTAAAGATTCTTTTGCCTCTAGGAAGCTGGCAGCCATGAGCTTGATAGGAAAAGTGCTAGCACCTTCCTTTAGATGTGTATTCCCCATTGTATGCTAACTTACTGTCTTGTAATCCCTTCCTATCCAATTAATGCAAATAGTTCTTAGTTCTTTTCTTGCTAATTATCCAAGTGTGGGGAGGGAAGAAGGAAAAATGGGCCATAAGAGTTTTCCTTTTACCCAGCTTCCTTGTAAATTGAATTCTGGAAATTTTCCTCTGTTTGGATTCACCTAGCTGTTTTGAGTCATATCTTTCTGCCACTAAAAGAAAGCTGAAATCAAATGATGAGCACTGTTGAGGTCACATGATTTTTCACTTAGGGACTGCTTTGCTTAACATCTGAGTTACTGGTTTCAGTTGAGGTTGCTAAATGAAGTCCAGCTGTGTTCATCCCAGGGGTGTAATCAACTTACCTTTGCAACCGGTTCACAAATGTGAGTATGCGCCTCTATGCATGCGCAGGACCTTCTGCGCATGTGTAGAGTGTCAAAAACCGGACATGATGATGTCCGAGCGGGTGGGCGGAGCCTCCCGCCAACACTGCTACCATTTGCCTGAACCGGATAGGACCAACTGAATAGCACCACTGGTTCATCCCTAGTGTTAAAACATCCAATAGGTTCTGTGGTTCTAGTATAGCCTGGAGTTTATTCCAATTCAATTATATTCCATTGTAAAATGTTTGCACTTTTCCAGGCTTCTAAAAATGAGTAAACAACTTAATATTAAATGGACAGGTTGATGTTTACATATTCCTGGCCTCTGGACCATAACTTGTTCCTATGATCTGAATTGGAAAATAAATAACTGTCACTGAATTATGTATCTCTTTGGCTTTTTTTGGTGGTTTTGGTTACAGAAAAGGCGTATTTGAATGTGGTAACTGAAAGTAGCAAATTTTTAAAGATTGGCTATTGGATTCTGATTCATAGCCTTTGGTGTGCCAGTTAAATAATTATTTTAGAGAAATATGCTTGGAAACACATTTCAAACATTACCTTGGCTTTCCCATTTTTTTTTTCAAAGGAAGTTGCTGCCTCTTATTTTTTAGCAGATAAAATAAACAAATCTTAGTAGACAATGTAAACCAGGCAAGTACTGTATAGTTGGATTTTTCAGAGACATAATGCTGAATGCTGTCAGTTACTAAAGCACCAAATACATTGATTTAGTTTGCCCAATAATTTTTAAAGCATTTCTACTTCCTATTGATATCAGCTTTCTCTAAATAAAGGAAATATTTTCAGTATGTTACATGAAAGGCAGAAATGAATAAAAATAATTTTAAAAATTAAATCTGAATGAATTCTCATAGATGTCTCCCAAGAATAGTTATCTTGCATGACTAGGGTCAATTTTTTTATATATCTGATGAGTTAATTTTTTAAAATTCTTTTTGATTTTCTTAAAATGAGGCATCTGGTGGTGTTGTATATACAATTGTCCCCTGAAGTGTTGTGTTGCTGATTTGATATAAATTATATTATAATCATGGTATAGATGTTTCCTTGGATGCATATTATTCCATGTTTAGAACCAAATGGAGAAAGTATCCCTGTATGAAAGAGCTGCTCAAATTGATCAAATGGTGAACATAAACAGGAAGAAACGCAACATTTCAAGATGTGAGAAAAGAGAAATTCACTTGCCAGAACTAAATACAACAGGGCAACAGAAAGAATTGAAAGCAATGGAAAGTATGTTTATTATATTCTACAGGTCTTTGTGAATGTCTTTGTGTATATAATTATGGACCTTACACCTGAAATGTGTATCTGTAATTATGAACTTTAAATATGAAGTAGCATTACATCAGATTTAAAGAAATAGTTCCCAAAAAATTCATTGACAGTAAACAGTCTATTTGTTTAGTACACAACTGGAGTAGCATCTTTTCTTTGTAAAGGGATGCCTGGATACAAACCAAATCCAAAAATTACTGGAAATGGGAAAAAAAATCCAGCTATTACTGGAGTACAGTTACGTATGGCTGGCTTTAAGTCATAGCCAGCAAGCATATTTGCCCCCAATTCAAATGGAGCTTTAGTGTTTATATTTACCCTTCATATTTCCCCATTAGAAACATTACTTGTGGTCCTCGACTTACAATCATTTGTTTAGTGGCCATTTGAATTTACAACAATACTTGAAAAAGCAACTTATGATTGTTTTTCACACTTAACGACTACTACAGCATCCCCATGGACATGTGATCAAAATTCAGACGTTTGGCAACTGGCTCATGTTTATGACGGTTGCAGTGTCCCAAGGTAATGTGATCAACTTTTGTGATCTGACAAGCAAAGTCAACGGGGAAGCCAGATTCACTTAACAAGCATGTTATTAACTTAACAACTGCAGTGATTCATTTAACAACTGTAGCAAAAAAGATTGTAAAATGGTGCAAAACCTAACAATCGCCCTGTTTAGCCATAGAAATTTTGGGCTTGGTTGTATACAGGACTACCTGTATTGTGTAAATGCTACCATTTGCATTTATTTTTGTTTGATTTTTTTTAAAGATCAGGTTAAATAGCCCCTCTAGCCTGTGCTGCTTTATCCAATAAAAATGTAGTTCCATTAGAGTATTTTAAATATAAATAAAATACTAAAAGGTAAAGTCCTGAATAGTTTGGCCACAAGATGACCAAGAATGTGTATTAGTTTATTTTCTTTGAACTGGAGAAATTCCATAACCAACTGAGAAAGTGCTTTGGAACCCCATCATTTTCTAAAAAGGCTTGCAATAAATGAGGTAGGGGAAGAGAAGAATTATTATTTTTTATTTGGTGAAATATTTTTTGTATAATGCAATGCAAGATAGCAAATATATACTGACATTTGCTAGCCATGTCACTGTCCCATCAGAGCATATTTGAAACGGAACATGGCAATAGAAGTCAAATCATACTTCTCTGTTCATTGAGGCAGTATATGTCTATCAGCAGTAGATAACCAAACAAGCACCCAAATAAATAGAAAACAGTGTGTATGTGTGTGTGTAAGTATGTAATGTCACACATGGTCATTACATAAGGATATGATATCTATTGCTGCATTCAACTTCAGACCTATTCTGAAGAGACTAGTGGCATGATTAACAAAAGTATGTATTCATGGTCTCAAATGACATTCCCCAGAGTTCATTTCACTAATAAATATTGGTTTATTAATAGTGGTTTATAATAGTGGTTTATTATCTATGATTTCTGTTTTCAGTTGCTTTTTAAAAAACTTTCTTGGCCCATTTTTAAATGCTAAGCAGCCTGAGGAGTTTCAAATTTGGACCAGAGGCAGTGATTAACGTTGCTTTTCTGACAGGTATTATGCTCCTGCAAGTTGGTCCTTTCATTTATTTTTCATCATATAGGCTGAGGTCCTCAGATATATATGTATTGAAAGCTGAATTAAAATATGAAAGCTTTGATAAACAAATAATTGTTCCTTTTGCAGTGGTTTCCTTTTGCAATCTTCAATGGTTTTGTTAGCTATTGAGTTGTAGTTTTGGGAATATTTCTTCAAAACAGAAAATGTGCAATTCTGTATTAATAATTTTATTAATCGAATCAAGTAGAGTAGAGTAAGATAGGATAGAATAGGAATAGAATAGAATTCTTTATTGGCCAAGTGTGATTAGACATACAAGGAATTTGTCTTTGGTGCACATGCTCTCAGTGTACATAAAACGGAAAAAAATACATTCATCAAGAATCATAAGATACAACACTTAGTGATAGTCATAGGTTACTAAATAAGCAATCAGATCATACTAGGAAACAAATAAAACAATATAAATAGTAGAGATACAAGCAACAAGGTTATAGTCATGTGGGAGGAGATAGGTAATAGGAAGGATGAGAAGAATAAATAGTAATATAGTCTTAATAAATAGTTTGACAGTGTTGTGGGAATTAGTTGTTTAGCAAAGTGATGGCATTCGGGGAAAACTGTCTTTGTGTCTAGTTGTTCTGGTGTGCAGTGCCCTATAGCGTCATTTTGAGGCTAGAAGTTAAACAATTTATGTCCAGGATGTGAGGGGTCTGTAGATACTTTCACAGCCCTCTTTTTGATTCGTGCAGTATACAGGTCCTCAATGGAAGGCAGGTTGGTAGCAATTGTTTTTTCTGCAGTTCTAATTATCCATTGAAGTCTGTGTCTGTCTTGTTTGGTTCCAGAGCCAAACCAGACAGACACAGATATAATATTATGAAGATACAATATACAAAAAAAAGGTGAAATATTGGGAAAATGAGGAAGGAAGAGGGAAGAAGAAGTTTAGTGTTAAGAGGGAAAAAGAAAAAAAACATTGGCTTCCGACTCTTTTTAGCACAATAGAATAAGATAATGTTATTACAACTTTTTACTTTTATATAGTATGTGCTAGCCATTTCTAAAACAACAAATGGATCTAAACCCATAGTCAGTTTCATTTTTAAAAAAAAAGGAAAGATAAAGAAAGAAAAGAAAATGTGCAATTCTAGAAATAGTTATTTTTTCTTGTAAAAGTTAAACAGGTAAGAGTGCTGAAAAGAGAGTCTAAGAAACCTGAAATATCCAAAATACCATCTTTACAAAATACGGATCAGAATCGTGAAAAGCAAGAAGTAAGTTAAATTGCTCTGCTGTGAATTTCTAACCATATAACAATGTGGTTAGTCTATTACGTAAAATTGATTTAAATTTTCTTGTCCTTTGTACAAGCAGTAATGATAACTCAACTAAAAATTAAAAGTCCAGGGATATAGACAATCCCTTTGGATGATTGTCCATGGAAGGATAGGATAGAATGGGAAGGTGTGTGATATCCATTTCAAATGACCCAGATATGGTTGATTAAAATGTTGTGACATAAATGTACTGCTGGGGATATTTACATTGATGGTGGGCTGCTAGGCACGTTGCAATAATGATAGGTCAGAATCAGAGGTGGGATTTACTTACCTTCCCTACTGGTTTGCAAATGTGAGCATGTGCATGTGCAGTGCTCATGCATTACGTCGGGGTGGGTGGGCAGAGCCTCCTGCAGCTGCCACTATCGATTCGCCTGAACTGGAGAGAACTGGCTGAATACCACCTCTGGTCAGAGTGGTATATGAATGATCCAGTGGGTGCCAATGCCCTTCATTCCCTTGAAAGGGACTTGCACTGGGTTCCTTGGTTGCATACCTGAAGCTGACAAAAGAAAATTCTCATTCTTTTCTGGGGTTTTAATAAAAGAAAACTGATGCCCAAGTTACTTTTGAGGTAGCAAAATCCTGGAAATTCCAGAAAATCTTGCTCTTTCACTCCCATGTTCCCAGACCTACTTTGAACTCCTTTGCTGAGTTATTTTTGAATGGGGTTATGAGTAACATTTGCATTCTTTTGTTAAAAACTGTTGCAAAGGCCTTTTGGAAATGTTATTGCAATGTAAAACATTGGGGTGTTTGAGAAGAAGATTGGTGTGCACCAGTGGTGGGTTTCAATTTTTTTTAGAACCTCTTCTGTAGGTGTGGCCTGCTTTGTGGGAGTGGCTTGCTGACCATGTGCCCAGTGGGAGTGGCATGCCACCATGTGACTGGGTGGGTGTGACCAACTTGTAAAATGTGGTGAAACTAACTTAACGCTCTTGCTTAGCAACCAAAATGTTGGCTCAGAAGCTCTGGCATTTGAAGTTTTAAAGCTGTCACGTTACAAGACCCTTGCACCCCTAACCCTTTAGAAAAAAACCCCAGGGGTGTTCAAACTTGACAGCTTTAAGACTTGTGGACTTCAACTCCCAGAATTCCTCATCTCGCTCTTCATCTTGATGATGTCTGGACGGGCAGGGGGAGGGAGCTGGAACCAGTTCTAAATGGCACTGGAGATTTGTGGAACCTCTTCTATAGAAGAGGTTAGAACTGGCAGGAACCCACCCCTGGTGTGCACTGCTCAGAATTGCTTTTATAGAATTGGATTAATAAAGAAATAAGATAATTTTAATGAGCTTCTAATAAAAGTCTTCTGTCAACTAATTTTATTTTTCAATGTAATATTTAGAGCACGAGAAATTCGGGAAATATGCAAAATGAATGAAAAAAGCCACATTTTTCCATGTAACAGCATGCATCTTGGGAAGATATAGAATGTTGGCGTAAGACATTTGCTTTTCAATTAACTTTTTATTAAAAAGTGCCATGGATAACTCTGCAGAACATATGTAGATCCTCTAATAAAGTATTTTGAAATGCAATAGTCACCAAACTATTCATTTTGTATGGAATTATATAATATATTTAAAGATACTAAGCATATATACACAGTGCTCACACTAAGACACTAGGGGAACATCTTAGCATTCAGCTCCACATAAGCACACATAGAATAATCAAAATTATACCAAAATGCCTTTAGTCCACCAGCCCTCACTCACATTGCTAGCAATGTACAGTTCTATGAAAAAGTATCGATCCATTTTTAGATTTTTATGAAGTTTGCATATCTTTGCCAAACCCCCTGCTTAGGCAGGAAACCCTACACCACTATGGAATGTTATCTGCTACAAATGTTTTTAATTTTGGTGTTATTTTTTCTCTTAGAAATAATTATTTAATAGCAATTAATAGCAAATGTATGCAAACATTTTAACAACCCAAAAGGGGGTGAATACTTTTTAGCTTTTCACTCCTCAGGTCCATGCCAAAAAAGATACTGCTAAATGTGGCTACTGCTAACAAAGCACATCAGAAAATTGTATAAGATAATATGCAAAGATTCTAGCTTGCGGAATAATTGTAGCTTGTCTCAACCACAAAAGATAACTTTGGACAAGGAGAAAACTAACAGAAACCATCCACAAACACAAACCTTTGGGGCCCAGGACAACTCTTATCATAAAACGTCTAATGATCCAGCCTTTAGCCACCTTCCCATCTTTGGTTGTTCACTGGCTACCAATATAAAATGCCTCCAGCTTATCTTGTGACTTAATTTGTATTTGAAATACTAATGCCTGAATCGCTGGCTCCTGTATTTCTGGACATATAATTTCTGCTACTTATTATGATCAAAAAGTAGTGAATTTGTGAGTGAACCTAAATCATTGTGAAATGATTTGCCCAATGATAAAAATAGATATCACTGCTGAAATATTATACAGTCATGTAACATACATTTTATATACAGTACTGTGCAAAAGTTTTAGCCACCACCCACTTTGTTGTTTTAGCAAGATTTTAATGACCATAATTATTTTTTGGGTCTCGAATACCACAGCTTGAATATCCAGTTTGTTGGTTTCCCTTTGAGAGTAGCCTTGCTGATGCAACAGTATGATTTTATCTCTGTCAAATTAGGGTTCCATTCCATTTGGGTTTATGGGGGCCAGGTGTCTGCTTTGCTCAGCTGTAAATGAAGGTCACACTATATATTTGTCGCTTTGGCCTATGGAAGCTCTTTTTTCTGCTTTTTCCTGTTTTGGATTCTGCACACAAATTTCCTGTAATTTCTGGTTATATTCTAATAAAGAGACTGAGACATAATTATATATGGTCATTATACCATTGCTGCAACAACAAATCTAAAGAGAGCCTAAGACATTTGCACAGTTCTGTACATAATTTGACATAATCAGAATTTGACATAAATTCAAACATTCAATTTGACATACTGTATTTTTCAGAGTATAAGACGCACCAAAATTTTGAAGAGGCAAATTAAAAAAAAAAGTTTTTGCATTCTGCAGACCTCCCGAAAACGGCCCATTTGTTTTGTCAAAGAAGTGGCATCGATAGCCTTTAGGAGGCTTATAGAGTGCTCGGGGGGGGGGGGGGGCGAAGCAAAAACAAGCAACAAAAGACCCGCTTTACACTCATTTTTGCCCTCCCCAGCTCCCAGGAGCACTCTGGAAGCCTCCTAAAGGCTAGGCATGGCCATTTTTGCAAAGGGGGGGGCAGGGTTTCAGGAGGTCAAAAATGCTGCATTCAGTGAATAAGACGCACCCAGATTTTCACCCTCTTTTTTGAGGGAAAAAGGTGCGTCTTATACTCTGAAAAATACAGTAATCAGAATTGTGCAATCTGTTCAATGCAGTGTTATTAATAGTATGTCTATTGCTCTAATGACTATTATGTGGAGAAGTCCATTGTGTCAAAGCAGTGGGAAAACAGCATGAGTTAGAATCTTTTGATTAAAAAACAGCCAATATATTAGGAATTACAAAGCACATTCTACTTCAAATTGATAGAAGTATTTTTTTTAATTATTCATATTGGTTGGTACATTTTTAAATGCTCTGTTAAACTGTTTTTTATTTTATTTTTCAGGTCAGAGAAACTTACTGTAAATGCAACACAAACTGAATGAATGCAGTTTTTTTCTTTATGATTTTCCATTGATTATGATTTTCACCATTCAGCTCCAAGTACTTGATAAAGGAAATAAAGAGGAAATAACTTTTTCTCATACAGTGAATATATATGCTGCAGGATTTTTTCCAAAATAAATATTATATACAGTAATTCTCATTTAGCTAATTAAAAATATTTCAATGTGTCTTATACATGTCATTGACAATAAGCTGAATCTCTGTGGTTGTTTATTTGCAGAGGGTTTATTTACAACCTGAATCAAGCATTATTTTTATAGAAACAAACACACTATCACTTGTAAAAATAAAATATAACAAAAAGAAAACCTGTAAGTGTATTGGCTGCTAAAGAATTCTTTCCCTTCTTCCACAAAGGTAATCTCTCACTCACACTCAAATACACAAACAGACACTCTCAAATAAACACCCAGAAACATATATTTTCTAAAGCAGCTAATTAGAATACCACAGCAATATGTGCCTGAATTTTATTTTCTATTCTTATTGCTGTTTTAATGATTACAAGTAATATAGAAAAATTACTATTGCAAGACTCATTCAATGTCATTAGTTGCCTTCTGTGATTATGTTAAATTCTACAAAATTCTGTTAAATTCTATAAAATAGTAACAATTTTCACTTAGTATTGAGTTTTTTGACATTAATTACAAATGCTATTTCTCATTTTCAACTATAAAAATATTATGGGATACAAGCCTAAATGCAGGCAGTTGCCCCTTTCCATGTCATTGATGGTTTGGCTATTAGCAGTTATTGTTAGTCTTTCAGGGTAGATGATGTCAGGAAAGATTCCACATGACATAGTCATGTGAGAAGTGAAATGTCTTCAAAAGAAAAAAACAAGAAAATCCAGTTGCCTCCTGAAAAAGCACCTTTTGGACAAGCCTGACCTGGATGACTGAGAATCTCTATAGATTTATGTATTAGGACATAGTAAAAATCATCTGGTCCTTAGCAGTTTTTATAAGTAGGTATTCAATCTCAGATGAACAACAATGTATGACATATTACACCATGTCTTTTATTTTACAAAAAGGAAGCCAAAATGAAGAAGCCATGTGGAAAACTAAGTACATCGGTACTGCTTCCATAGGTATGAAGAGGCTAGGTAGTAGCCAAGTCTTCTAATCAAGAGCCCTTGAATTGATCAGTAAGTACGACTACCTTATAAAAGCCAAAGTTTTAGGAGTTTGCTGGTCTCCAGCATTGAGGTATGTGTGATAACACAATGCCAAAGAGTAAAGACATTAGCAATGATTTTAAAGAAGCAATTGTTGCTGCCCAAAAATCTGGGAAGGGTTATAAAGCCATTTCCAAACAATTTAAAGTCCATCATTCTACAGTGAGGAACATCGTAAGTGGAAAACATTCAAGGCAGTTGCCAATCTTCTCAGGAGTAGACGTCTCAAGAAATTTCCCCCAAGGTCAGATCATGCAATGCTCAGAAAACTGCAGAAAAAAAAAATCCCAAGAGTTAATCTCAGCATGTTAAATGTTAAAGTTCATGACAGTACAATTAGAAAAAAACCTGAACAAGCGTGTCTTGTTTGGAAGGGTTAGCAGGAGAAAGCCTCTTCTCTAAAAAACAAACCCAACATAGCGGCATGGCTTACGTTGGCAAAGTTGCATCTGAACCAATCATAAGATTTTGGAACATTTTCTTTTGGATAGATGAAATCAAAATGGAGATGTTTGGCCATAATCCAGAGTGCTGAGTTTGGTGAAACCCAACAATATATCAGCACAAACAACTCATACCAACTGCCAAACGTGGTGGAAGGGTGATGATTTAGATTTATTTTGCAATTACATCACCTGAGAACCTTGCAGACATTGACTCAACCGCGAACTACTCTGTATTGCAAAATATTCTAAAGTCAAATGTGAGGTCATCTATCCAACAGCTAAAACTTGACTGACAGTGGGCCAAAGAATCAAGGTGTTGTAATGACCCAAAGTCCAGACCCCAACCTGACTAAAATGCAGGACCTCAAGAGTGCTGGGCATAAACAAATGCCCACAAACCTGAAGCAATATTGTAAAGAATGGGCCAAAATTCTCTCACAACGATGTGACAGAAGATTCATAGTCATACAGAAAACGATTACTTCAAGTTATTGCTGCTAAAGATGGTTCTAGAAGCTATGAAATCATAAGGTGTACTTAGTTTTCACACATCGCTTCTCCATTTTGGCTTTCTTTTTGTAAAATAAATGATGACATAGTGTAATGTGTCATGTGTTATTGTTCATCTGAGGTTGTATTTACCTACTTTTAAGAACTGCTGAGGACCAGATTATTTTTACTATATCCTGATACGTAAAACCACAAAATTCAAAGAGAGTGTACTTCCCCCAACCACATGACTAGATGTCACCTGACACCAAGTAAGTGGTTGATGAAATGGATCAGACAGCACTCTTTGTTATGGCTTGCTGCCTTCTTAAAATACACTAATAATTGTGTGGCAAAACAAATTCTAGTTAGGCACATTTTTGAGAATGTGCCTAACTAGTTGAATTTCTCCTTTGTTATGTAGCTGTGTAAGATCCAAAGTAAAAATCTCTATTGGAAAAAAAATGGCAACTATATTTTAAAAGAAAACCTTGAATGTATATGATTCTAATCACAACTCCCCCCAAACCTACAGTATAGCAATTAATTATATTACTGACTAAACTACTTTTGTATATTTCTTAATTATCTGCACTTATATATTCATAGCTGTAGTCCCAATCAAGCCTTATGCCTTCTTGTATGTCCACAGGAGAGCTGAACATTAAAATTCTGTTCTAACTTCTTCTATGCCGTCCTCAGGGCATGGTGCTTAAACAACACAAACTTTCAAAGCACAATAAGTTCTCACTAGTGAATGTAATAGCTTGTATTAAACTGTGTGGTAACCACAAAAATAGCTCAAAAATAGTCATGCGTGCTTCAGGGTTATAGTAACTGACACACTTTTTCTTTTGTAATACTTGCACAATTCATTCTGTTCTATCTATTACTGTCCTAATTTTGCCTTTTGTTCCTTGTGTTGTTTTACCATAGCTGTAGTTCTTCTGAATTTGTATTTTTAAAAATCCCAAGCCCCCAAATCTTTTTTTTTTATAATCATGATGATTTGGTGGATTTCTCTCCATCTGATTTTGATAGCCAGAAGTCTTATGTGCATCATTATTATTATCATCATTAACTTGAACCAAACCATTGCATGTTGAAGACTTCTTCACTGAAGATTATGGATTCAAATCTAATCGACTACTTTGCGATGCTGGTTCTCATACTTACTTGATAATGAATCCTAAATAGAAATGGATTCTACATAGTAAATAATTATTGGGGGAGGGTGCTTCTGAATATTTAGTATTTAGAATTTTAGTATAATCTTTATTGTTATTGTACTTAAATACAACGAAATTGGTTTTAACCTCACTGGTGCAAAATTATAACAGAAACGAAAAAAGAAAGAAAGAAAGAAAAAAACACTAGCGTGTGCATGGAGTAATTGTGGTTGTATTTAAAAGTCTCACAGCCCAAGGATAGAAACTAGCTTTAAACCTATTTGTTCGGCTGGCTATACTTTGATGTCTTCTGCCTGATGATAGAAGTGCAGAGAGACACTGTGTGAATATTAATTGAATATAAGATTTAATTTCAATTGTAGTTGATTACCTGAGAATTAACTTTGTGATTACTTTGTGAAGCCAGTACTGAACTGCATACTATCCTAAATTTCCAATCTCTGGATTTGTTGCCCAAGGAAAATATACACAAAAAAGTGAATATGTTCTTTTTGTCTCATTAATAATTGAAGGGTAGACATAGAATAGATTGTGTAGAGGAGATTGCATCCGACCTCTTGAGCAGGAATAAGTGCTGCCATTCAGAAGAGTCACTTATATTTATATTCTCTTCCCACATATGACTAAATGCTCCCAAAATAATTCTAAATAGCATTACAGCCAGTTGATTATCAGATCACAAGATGTTTCTTTCCACGATTTTATTGTTTGTCATTACTGGAGAGAGAAGTATTAGGTTTCTTTCTCATCATAGCCACTCCATGAAGCTAACCATTAGATCTTACCAACATCACTTGTTAAAGCTATTTTGGAGAGAAAGCTAGCCTTTTAAATGGTTATTCAGACTAGGAAAATTGGATATATTTGGGTATTTTACAATTTGAATAAAAATACAATATTAGAAGCATGTCATTGGAATTTAGTGTTAATGAAGCAAAAGAATAACTTGTTCATCTACTATACTTATAAAAAGCCCCACTCAAGCCATCATTAAATCATATTTTATTTTGGATGCACATATCTGTTGCCTGTTTGTTCTCTGAACAAACTTCCCTGGTGCCTTTGGTGTTAAAAATAGGTGATGATGCAGTTAGGATAATTATGGTGGGTCTGAATATAGTTTGCATTCTTACATAACGAAATGTTCTAACCCAGAGCCTTTATTAAAAGGGAGGAGTGGAATGATACACACTGGCAACCAGAAATTATGTATAAATCACGGATCCGTTTCCATAGACTAGATCAGGAATATAGCTTAGCTGTTTGAGTTGAAACCATCTGCAGTCAAGTATCATGAAATGTGATACTTTTGTTGCCTAGATTCAGTGATGGGTTACCACACTGCAGACATTTGTGCAATTAGAGAGAAAGTGTGTGTGTAATAATGTAGGCCCTTTTCTCCCACCAAACCTCGATTTTACTGAATGATAAAAATAGCATTTGGAATGTTTTAAGTAAATAACAAACTACATGAAGAAACAGTGCAGTTCTGCAAGAATACATCAAACCACTCAGTGTGGTAATCTGCTATTATTTCATATTGGGTATTGTGGTTAAAACATCAGGCTAGCGATTGGGAGACTGGGAATTCTAGTTCTGCCTTGGGCACAAAGCCAACTGGGTAACCTTGGGCCAGTTGTGCTCAGCCCTGCTGAGGGCCAATGCTAAGCCCCTTCTGAAAAACATTGTCAAGAGAACTGCAGGGACTTGTCCAAGCAGTCCCCAGGAGTCAAGAATGACTCAAAGATGCACATATGCACACAGACACAAAATATTTCATTTAAAGTGTTATTGAAAAATCCCCAGCTACTGCAATCCTACGGAATAATGGGTTTTTATCCAAGCACATTTAATTTGATCCTAACACTCCCACTTTTATCAAATGTAATATGGCTGTTTGTACAACCACAGATTACGATCCATCAGATTTTGCTGTGAAATAACAGGTGTTTCTTGGGGTTGACTGCTCTTCCAACAGAATGTATTTGTAAGCACATACTTGGAAGACGGTGGACTGCCCTCTCTGGTTCCTTGGGGGAAGTCCCTACAGCAGTATTTCCTAACTAGGGGCCCTGTGAAAAGTTTCTAGGGATTCTGTGAGAGATTGGGATAAAAAAAAACCTCTCAAACCCAGAGTTTTTGAACTTTGCACACTGTGCAGTGCTAGCACGCTTGGTGATGGTAAAATTTATGGGTCAAGACTAAATTGCCAGCCTGCTGTTTTTCTGTTATGGTAAACATTGCAAAACTTTGCGTCAGTTAAAAATGAATTGTATTGCAAAATTTTCATATTTTTGCAATTTTTATTTGGTTCCCTGAGATCCGAACATTATTTCAAGGGCTGGGGGTTGTGTAAAAGGGAGCTGCTTTAAAGCATTTCCTCATAATCCCTCTTGGATTCCCTCATTCTCCTATAACAATCTATTCAGGGCATTGTCATTATTCATGTTATTCCAGGTAAGAATCCTACTCTGCATTGTGTGATTCAGGAGGAAAAAAGGGGTCAAATGTTCTCATCAGCTATTTAGCCAGGTGAGAGAAAAAGTACTACTTATTTATTTTATGTTATTTCAGTATTCAATGTTTGCCTCTGCCTCTATTATTTCCATAAATAACTTAAGGTGGCAGAGTTGCTTAATGCTTCCTCCTCCTCCTATTTTCTCCACAAGAACTCTATGAGATGAGTTGGGCTGAAAGAGAATGAGTGGCCTAGAGTCAAGCAACTGGCTTTCATGCCAAAAGTGGGATTAGAACTCACTCTCTTGGTTTGTAGGTCAGCACCTTCACCAAAACTGATTCGGAAGAGTTTTTCCCAGCCAATTGCTCTTTCAACCAGGGAAGCTGTCACAGAATCACAATAAAGGCAAAAACTAAGAAAGCACCAAGTAAATTATTTTCTGTAATACCAATAGAAGAGAATAATTGTAGCTCAGGGTTGAACTGGTGTTCTTTGAGCTTGGTTGTTTTCTTGCAGACATCTCATAATCAAACTAAATAACACAATCAGTGCTACAAGGGAATAGGGTTTGCTCTAAGTTTATATACTAGTGATTTGCCCTGTCAGCATAGGTGGGAGTGGTCTTGGTGGTTCCTTGTTAGGCTGTTGTTTACTGTTAGCTTGTTTGTCTGAGTTGGTGGCTCCTTAATAGGAGTATTGTTAACTTCTTGATTGTTGGTCCACTGTTAATCTATTTATTTTCTATTTTCTTATTTTCTGTGAAATAAAATCCATATTTTAACTCACAGCTATCTGACACTAGTCACTAGATAACTATTTCCTGACTTCCAGCCCCAAATTTCTGATGATTAGGATACTGTTTCAATGGCCTGTAACCAGTCCAGGAAGAAATACTCCATCTTCTATGCCAGAAAAATGGCACAACTAAGACAATATGGAACTATTCCCTTCCTTTTTTAAAGGTTTACTTCAGTGACAAAATCTTTCTCCTGACTGGGCACAGTACTCAGTGTGACTTTCCTATGCTTTGATTGCATTTACTTGGTTTCTAATTTGATAGGCTTAAAAATTGATTGATGGATTGCATTTGAATTTTCTTATTTTGGGATCTCACTCTCTTGAGGTGGGATTTTCCCCCAGGAACTAATGCTAGGTGCCCCAAACAATTTTTCCATTGGAGAATAAGTTATAATTTTCCTCCCGCTACCTCTTTTATAAACCCAGATTAATACTTAGAGGGGTGCTAAAAGTGTGTTAGGAAAACAAAAGACCATTGCTTTTAATTCTCTGTTACAGAGAAGACAATTTACAGTGGGAAAGAGGATCAGATCCTGCCAGCTGTGTTTGTTGCTGCTTCTGTCATGAATGGGTTGCTTAACAGGTGAGCCAATACAAGTTATCTGCTTCTGCCAATAACTGAATCTTTTATAGTTGGGATGAGGAGGGGCAGTACCATTGTGCCTATTAATAGGCTACTTCTGGGTGATGTTAGTCATGGCCACTCACTGGCAGCATCGCTATTCCCCTGCAGTGTGCATCAAGGACAAAGCTTGCTCATTACTTATTTCTTCCTTTCCCTTTACCCTGGTCCTTCCTTTGTACCTCTTAGCCTGAAGGACAGGTGACAAGCACATAGGAGTATCATGGGGGGCAATGTGAGGAGAACTTCCCATACATTGGAGGAATGCCATCCTGTTTCTTTTTATGACCCTATGTCAAACCTGCAACCTATTAGACCACTTGACATATGGTGGGATTTTACCAAATTTACCATCCAAGGTACCTGTCCATACCCATCCCACATCACATATTGAGAAAACATTGATTATATTTCCTATAGCAGGTGAATGCTCTTTGGGAGGGGAAATTAAATAGGGGAATCAATCAATGACTTTGCTTAACGTGTTGTGCATTAACACTGTAGTATCAAGAGAAAACCCCTTGCTGGCCTTGTTAGTGAGGTATAATAAGATTCACTTGTCAGGGCAACATTCACCTGTAAGGGCAATAATTTTTTGCTGGTTCAGTGGCTGGTGGCTAGTATTTTTAAAGTGTGTTCAGACACAATTTATGAAGATAAATAAATAGCAAACCGGCACATCAACTAGCAGTTATATGCTGGTTGATGTGCTAATTTGTTATTTATCTTCATTTGTACTCTGAAGGTCCTTCTAGGATGCAGAGTTGACAGAAGTACCAACATGTAGCTGGTGAGTTACAAACCAATGATGATAGTACTAATTCTCAAGACAATGGAGGTACTGATATTAGGGGAATCAGGTAAAAGATTCATTACATCTCTTGGACTATATGTATGTAGAGATATTCCTTCATATGTGTAGGAAATGCCTTCTTCAGATAAGATTTTTTTTTTTCCCTCACATTGCTCAATGCAACATTTTCTCTCATATTTACTTATTCAGCTTGTAAGGCAAGCTGGTAAACTGACAGGTCACACAAACCTTTACAGGCACCAAGGAATTCTAGCATTTTAAGTCTTCACATCTTAAAAGTTGCTGCTGTTGAGAAACATTACTCTAAATCACTGAGTTCAAGTCCAGCGCTCTTACACCACCAGCCCAAGGTGTGTGTATATATTTTTAATTGTTCACAAGTACTGTCTTCCTTCTTTCCTTCCCCAGAAGAGCTCTTGGCAGGATGCCAGGTACAATGGCAGTACCTTCTCTGTTTTGAAAGTGAAAAAAATGGAGGAGGTGAGAAAAGAAAAACAAGACAGATTGTACCCCAGAGGGGGGAAATGAAGAAGCTGCTGAACAAAGCTTCTTCTCTTATGCTTAGAAAGTTACTTGCACTTATCCCATGTGTACATGGATTGAATTTGCTATGTAGGTAGCTCATTCCTTCATTAATCTGGACTTCTGAATCTCAAATAATTCCTTTTGTTGAAATGCAGTATTTCCTAACCCAACACGTGTATCCGCTGGTTCTTAAGCTCTGTACACAATTGAAGAGTTACATAACTAAGGACAGGAAGTTCTGACCTGTTGGGTAAGCTTCCAATGACTTCCAGCCTGGTTTTGCAGAAAACATTGCATATTCATTTCTTTTCCATTTAGAACTGCAGAAGTGGGAGTGAGTGGCCCAGAACTGGCTGATAGAAGGGCCGGATGCCAAAGAGGGCAAGAGCCCTGATGAACAGATACATAAAAGAGTGATTTTTGGCAGGCTTCGGTTGCTGTCCTTGTATTTCTCAACCAGAACGAATTGCCATTCCTTTCTTCCCTGAATGGGGAGAAAGAGCAGGTAGGCTTTCTCATGAAGCGTCTCAGAGGGATGCAGAAATTATATAGAATTTTATGCCTACTGGAGCCATGTGTGGCATGCCAAATATATGCAATTTCAATTGCAACATAAAATGGTAGCATATTATCTCCATGGCAACTCTTGTTTATCCTTATGATTTATTCCTTGTTTTATTGGCTTTTATGAACAAATTATGAAGAAACAGGAAACTATGCCTCGGGTTATGTAGTATGTCATTCAGGGAATGGAGGAAGCCAGAAGACATTCAACACAGATCATCATAGCACTTTGCTACATTCACTTTATTTTATGTACTATAGTTTTATACCAGAGCTTTCCAGGATTCAGTCTTCGTATCTATTTTCTATGCCAAGGTTTAGTTTAGGGAAAAGATGATTTAAGAACAAACAAAAATGCCCTAGGCAGGCTTATAGTATATTTCCTACACACCATTGACAAAGCAGAGAGAATCTGCAGCATACATCAGGGAGTAAAGGAAGGGCTTCCTAATCAGAAAATTTCACCCCCAAAGCTAACCGCTGGCATTTCCTTTTTTTAGAAATTAACCACTGGGGATTTGAGAGCCTATAACAACTGCTGTGTAATGGAATATGGCAACTCAATGAACGTATCATCAATTCCCAGCAGTAAATGTGAGCAGATGTCAGGTTCCAAACAGCAGCATAAAATTTAATAGGATTCCCAATGCTTGATTTTCACCAAGCTGTAAATGCTGCCAAGTATTTGTTGGCAAATTAGAGGATTTATATTTTAATCTGGTGCTATTCCCCCAGGGCACAAGAGCAATTGGGATGCAAGGGAGAGGTTGACATCCTTGAAAATTGTCATAGCAGGTGCAGTTTCAGTAAAAAAAAAATGGTGACAAGGGTTCCGTTTGTTTGAAAACTTCACTAGTTCCACTGGAGAAAAAATAATAATTCAACTGCTAGTTAAATTGAAAGATGAAAACATAAAGGACATTAATGATATCCTCTTAATTCATATCACTATCATTCATGTATTATGTTTTCCACTCCTTTTTAAACTCATGTAAGCACATATTATCAGGTAGAAAAGAGTTTGGTTAAATATTTATGCTGAAGCAACAAGTAAGCAAAATTGTAAAAGAACTTCAGCATGTACTTCAGACAGATAACACCAGTTCACTTTCTGCTGGCAAAAAACAGGAAGTTTTAATATACATTGCCATTCTGTGTGATAAAAACATGATATAATCCCATTTAAAATTACATTCCTATCTGATCCATGCATAGCAATACAGTCAAAAGAGCAATAAATGAGAAAGTTGCCTACATTTATGATAATTAGGCACTTCCTTTACAAATTCAAGTATTTAGTACAATATTTAGAAAGTATCTTTCAGAGTACAGCTCTCCCAGAGTGCTATACTAAACAACTACATACAACACAGGTGGGTTTCTGCCTGTTTGCCCCAGATCAGGTGAACCGGTAACGGTGGCGGCAGGAGGCTCCGCCTACCTGCCTGGATGCGTCTCCACATGCGCAGAAGTGTCGTATGAGCGCACACATGCGCACTAACGAACCAGTAGTAAAATAAATTGAAACCCACCACTGGCATACAATAATAAAATATTGCTATGTAGCACTTTAAATCACGGTGTCCAACCTTTTGGCTTGCCTGGATTGCACTGAGTGAAGAGGAACTATCTTGGGCCACATAGAAAATGTGTCATATAGTTAATGTATGTAAATCACATAATAGTGTTAAAAGTTTACAATCTTGGGCCACATTAGTAGCTGTTCAAGGCTGCATGTGGCCTGCGGGCTAGACATAGCTGCTTTAAATATTATTAGTTCTTTCCACAAGTGGCATTATCAAGAATGGAAAAAAAAATAGTTCAGTGGATAATAAGTATAAAAAAAAATGATCTAGAGCTGAGAAAACGGGGGTTCTTTCTTTACTTACCCAACTATCTGTCTACTCTTATTTTCCTCAAATTGTTATAGCTTAACTTAATGGTAAAGATCCAGTATTAACAGTACAAAGTTCTGTGAAATTTGTGGAAGGAGAATTTCCTTCAAAATGCTCTTCATTTTTTTCTCCGTATTATAGATGTGAAGACACTTATTCTCCCAATAAATAACATTGGAATTGAAAATCACATTACATAACCCAGTGGTGCCCAACCTTTTTTTGGCCATGCCCCACCTAACCATATTTAAAATCCTGATTCCCCCCTCCCCTCGGTGACATATAATTCTTACTTTACTCAAAAAGTGAACTCTACTCACTTTAGGAAGCCTAAAAGGCCATTAAGTTGGTTTAAACAAGGTTCAAATTGCCCCCATTAAAAATCAAATTGCCTCCCTGTGGGGCGGGCCCCACGTTAGGAACCACTGAACTAACCTAATTCAATGACTAACACTAAAATTAACATAAAATTAACCAGGTAGCAAATTTCCCCCCAGAGTGTATATACTGTATTTAGATATAATAGGTATTTACATTCCATCAAAGGGGCAAATTCGATTTGTTCCCTTGTTATATATTCTTATTTAATTAAATAAATTATAAAAACAAATACGTTGTTTGTTCTTAGTTGACATTATTTTGACACTAGGCCTATTTTAATAAATCTAAATATTGAACAATACAGGGCTACATGAAATAATTATATCTGTGAACTGCTGCTGAAGGAGTCACTTTTAGACACAGGATTAACACAAAGCCATTTCACAGAGAAAGACATATATTCTGAATGCACATTCATTGCTACCTCTTTATAGAGTGTATGGAAGAGAAACATAATAGAGAGGATGGAGAGAAAATTTATTACTGGAGCTTATATATATCACACTATTTTCTTAAATTGTAATATATTAAATATGCCAAAATTGGCTGGCCTAACATACTGCAGTAGTTAACAAATCCACAACTTTTCATGATGTGAGTTCTCAAAATAACATTATGACCTGGTACAGGGTGGGAATCCAGTCTTGGAATGGCATTATATAACTTTTTTTTTTTTTTACAAAACTCATAGATAAGGCAGCATCTATATCAAATCAGTCTAATCTACATTCTAATCCAACATTGGAATGTATTTAAAATTAGTATATCACCTGACATACCATACTTTTCTAGGTAATATGCATTGTTACACATTAAATACAATATGTAATATTATACAGTGGTGTCACATAATTCAGTAAAAAAACAGAATAAATGGTACAAAATATGTAATCAGTAATCAAACAGAATAAGTGGCTTTTGGTGTACGTCATGGCTAACTAAAGATGTCTCCATAAATCAGAGATGACAATCGTTGTGAAGGACAGAAGACTGGCAATTAGATTGGTTATTTTGGTTTTCCAAAGATGGAAAGATTGGGAGATTGTTTACAAATTTCTGAATTGTAGCTACGTACTTACAAACAGCAGTCTGCTCTGGGTTTGAGCACCAGGAGTCAAGAGAGACAACATCTTTGCTCTCAGCAATGGCAGAGCATTTCATAAGGCCTCTAAGCCAGCCAAACTCACTTTCTAATTATGTTTGGAAATGTTGAATTTAATCACTTTATAATTATCAGAGATTCTCAAAACAGCAAGCTTAATTTGACAGCTGGTCAGTTTTACCTTCTTTTTTGAATTTGAAAAGTTTTAAATAGACTTAAGAATTAAAAATAATATGCAATTGGCAAAAAGCAAAAAAAAAGTATTTTAACAAAGGTTTAAAAAGATTGGGTGACAAAAGGCAGTTATTTTTTGCTTTAAGATTAAAAAAAATGAAATAAGATACTAGGGGAAAATTACTGAAATGGAACTAAACCCATATTAGGCATTAAGGCCTGATGAAAGTTGGAAATGGAGATTAAAGGACAAGGGAGAACAGAATTAAAACCGTAAACCAGGTATAATTTTTTCTTAATGTAAAGAGTTTTTTGAAACATGGACTGAAATATTGATAATATCTCAGAAAGGCTACAGATTTTAGTAGATAAACTTAGGTGTGAAAAAAATAAAGAAAATGTTTACTTGACATAAACATTACAGAGTTTGAAGACATGGAAGACAACAAAATTAAGATTACTAAACAGGAATACAAAAGACAAATCAAGAAAAGGATTTGGACATAAAACAGCTATGATAAGAAATCATGGACCAGACTTCTTTATGGGATTTACGAATGCCTGCTGAAAGCTTTGAATATTCCTTTTTAATGCCAAAGAGTAATGATAGATCAAACCCTGAAATGTCATAAGTATGCTTTAAAAATCAAGATTCTGCAGAGCAAAATGAAAATGTATAAAATTTGACTATTTGACTAGAGGTACACCATTCATTTGATTTTTCTCGTAACGCCTAATTAATATTTTGCTGAACTAGAATTGAAAAGATGATTATTTCTCTATTAAATAGAGATAAAAGTTAGGCTATGAAAAGGAGAATTTTTTATCTGTAACTTTCAAATAAAGTGAAATTTTGGTTTATCAGCTTATGCTTGATGTGATAAAGGTTGGAAGTCTTTATTATTGCATTTGTTGCCTTTTTCTTTCATATTCTTTTTTCTTTTTTTTCTGCACCTGGTTTTTCCTCCTTCCAATTTAATTTGTATTAGTTTTTACCATATTATCAATAAAATTATTAAACAAAAAATACTGACATGAAGTGCCCTGACAGAACTGGTTCAGAGAGAGATATTCACGACATACAATAATATCATGTTTATTCAAAGGCATTGCTCATTTAGCCCCATGGAGCCTTCTTGCAGCTATCTATTGAGTTCTGGATTATGAATGCACAGCCTGATCCTGTGTTTCATTAAAGTATGTCCATTGCTTTCAGTAGTATTTAGCATGACAAGCTATGCAGAAATACGAAGTATTATGGTAAGCATTCACACAAAGAGTAGATAAAACTTACTTGAGACTTGTTATAAGGGGAAAAAAACACAGGTGACTTCAGCCTGGTACTTTGGCCATTTCCTCATTAAAGATTGATAGCATATTAATGCGTCATCCAACAATTGTTAAAGTAATATATCACCAATGAAGATAGGGCTTACACTGACAAATGGCTGGATTAGTATGCTGCATGATTGAAAAAAAAAATCACTAGCAGTGGAAATGGTAAAAATAAGTTTAGACGGTAAATAGTTGCAATATAAAATAACCTTGTCAGTTTGCCTTCTAGTAAATGGAATTGCAGGGGCATTATTGTTCAGTTAGAGACCTGAGCTTGTTAGCCTGGGTTCAAGACCCGAGCGTGATGGGGTGATCTCCCGTTACTTGCCCCAGCTCCTGCCCACCTAGCAATTTGAAAGCATGCAAATGGAAGTAGATAAATAGGTACCACTTCACTTGAAAAGCAAACAGCATTCTGTGCACTTTTGCATGTACTCATGCTGGCTACATGACCTTCGGACAATGCTGGCTCTCTCAGCTCAGAAACCGAGATGAGCACTTCCCCCTAGAGTCAGACATGACTGGAGAGGGGAAACCTTTATCTTTAGTTTTAAATGGAATTCTATGTCTATGCAGTATATACCCACCATGCAGTATATGCAGTATATACCCACCATGGCTGAGGTTTTGAAAATAATTCATCTCAGATTTTAAGAGAGTATCCACAACAGTTCAAAATTCCAAATGTTCTCTAGCTCATTAGTTGTTCTCTAAACGTTCTTCTTTCAGACTTTAATTTTTTTGAACATGCTGGCCTTTTAAAATGTTGCCATGCCATTATGTACAATTTTACTTTTTCTTACCATTCCTATTATATATAAAAATGGCATCATTGGTCATAGAAGAAAAATCTAGAGAAAAACATTCAGTACTTGTATTTTTTATTCACCAATTCTGTTCTGGTCTCATTTTTAATAATGGTACACACCCTGCAGAAATTTGTTCTGTGTATGACTGAAAATGACTGAATCGATATAAATATCACCAGATCTACCAGAGCTATAAAGAAAACATTCTAGCTATTTTAAACCTTGAAAACAGGTTAATGATATTTCATATTGGCACAAGTTTTTTTTACTCATAAAACTGCATACAATATGCTAAACCATAGTTTACGTAGAATGATTGAATAAGTCATAATGGGCTGGAACGAAGCTCCCAGGGTGACATTGGGCCCAGTCATTTTCTCAGCTTAGCCTACCTCAAGGAAAGCCTACCTGAGGGAAAAAACAGGAAGAACATTATGTACACTGCCTTGAGCTCTTAATGAAAGCTGTGATAGGAATCACATTTTAAAAGTAAATAAATACATAATTGCACTAGCCATAATTCATATTTCACAAACAGCTGTGTTGGTGAAACATGCCTAGCCATAAACAAATCAAATTATGCCTTAGTACAATGTGTAAAGTCAGTATGTAAATAATAATAATAAATTTATTATTATTATTATTATTATTATTATTATTATTATTATTATTATTATTATTAGTATGTAAAGTCATGTGTAAATCATAATTTTAGATATGTATACAAAATGTAACTTAATCTAATTGCATTCCCTCCCTTACTTTGGAAGGTAAGCATAATGCAGATTCCTGTTGCTAATTTGAAGAAGAATATTGTCCCAAATAAACTGCTCTTAAACACTGCATCTCATTTGCTATCCAAGACAAAATTGTCCAGTGGCCAGTTTAGGCAAGAAATTAACAATATCATTTGTGTATTGTATACTTTATATTGCCAGATGTGAACTCAAAACCTTATTTGAAAGTTTCTTTTCTCTTTAAAAAGAAACAAAAACTGATAAGTACACAAAGCTACTTTTATCATAGTGAAAACACACCCAAAAAAGAGAGCAATTGCTTCTTGTACAAATACATATACAAAGAGTACTTAAGGAACATCTTTTTCAATTGCAGCTAATACTATAGAACCCATCACTGGGTAATTTTAAGGCCCACAACATTGGTAAAAAAAGACAGCCTAGCTCCCATGGTTAGTGAAGACTGTTGCTAAAGAAAAAACTTTTCTCTCACTTCTGTCCTAATTCGTTTTTTATTTCAAGACAAAACCATGAAATGTTTTATGGCTCTCTACAGTTTAAAAAACCATAAGACACTTGGTTGTTTTCTCTATAGAAGATTTAGAGCTACTCTTCCAAATTCAAGTCACAGTCACTTTGCAAATAATACTGAAAATACCAAAGAGAAACCACACCATCATAGCCTCACCAACAATGGCAGGGCAAACTACACAGGGAGTAAAACACATACTAACATTGATGATGTTACCTAGAGGGGTAATAAAAGGTCTGCAAGTAAATAACCAAGTTCAGACAGCAGCAAGGTAAAGAGCCATGGTGGTGCAATGGTTAGAACGCAGTATTGCAGGCTAATTCTGCTAACTGCTAGCAGTTCGATTTTCACCAGCTCAAGGTTGACTCAGCTTTCCATCCTTTTGAAGTAAGTAAAATGAGGACCCAGAATGGTTGGGGGCAATATGCTGACTCTGGAAACTGCTTAGAGAGGGCTGTAAAGCACTGTTAAGCAGTATATAAGTCTAAGTGCTATTGCTTGTGCTATAGTGCTGAAAATACATACAATAGCCTAGTATTTGTTATGCATCCTTCTAACACTGTCAGACAAACATACTTTAAAAACAGGAATTAATATGACAGCGATTAATATTATTTGACTTTCACCTCTTTTCCTTCACTAGACCTAATAAGTATAATTACCTTGTTTTTGTAGGATTGTTTCAAAATTGCCAAGGGACTGTTGCATTTAGAAATATGAGGGATTTATATCTTGTGATACCCACAGAAAAACCTTTTCTCTCAATTTTGTAACTTCCCTACATGAATCATATATTTCTTGACACCTCTCTTTCCGGATAACTAGCCATTGATAGGTTGTGAGAAACCCAAGCCTTATTTTCATAGCCTCCAGAGTTCCTTAAAATTGTGTCATATTAACATATATTATGCCTCTTGAAATCATCAGCAAATATACTACTCCTATTGCCAGGTTTCTCAACCTTGCTATGTTGCAAAATACACAATTTTTTTGTAAAGGTGGAAACAAGAGTCAATATTTCTTTCAACGTAGGAGATATAACCAATGAGTATCTCTGGGAAAATTAGAGTAATCTTCCTCACATTTAATTGCTCAGCATTATGCAAAAATTATCTCTTATAATTATATAAATTAACTAACCTGACTCTATGTTTCTTGATTTGACAGGTAGCATTTTGGAGATGCAATTTATAATTTGCCTAAAAGTCTACAATATTCTAAATATTTCATCCATGTATTTAAAGTAATTAATTGAGCCCCATCTATTAGAATATTGTTGGTAATTTAGTCATTTTCATTTGTTAGACTTCCCATAATAATAAAACATTTAGCAGTTGCTCTTTTTTATTATTTTCAGGACTTTTTGAAAAAACACTTTTAAAGCATCCTTGCTTATAATAACCTTCCACTATTAACAACAGAATCCTATGCATGCCTACTCAGAAATCTGAGCTCAAAGAGCTGAAAATTATACAGTAGGTATACTGATGCCAATTCTAATAAAATAATAAAGGTAAAGATAAAGGTTCCCCTCGCACATAGGTGCTAGTCGTTCCAGACTCTAGAGGGTGGTGCTCATCTCTGTTTCAAAGCCGAAGAGCCAGTGCTGTCCGAAGACATCTCCATGGTCATGTGGCCAGCATGACTAAATGCCGAAGGCGCACGGAATGCTGTTACCTTCCCACCAAAGTGGTTCTTATTTTTCTACTTGCATTTCTACGTTCTTTCGAACTGCTAGGTTGGCGGAAGCTGGGATAAATAACGGAAGCTCACTCCGTTACGTGGTGCTAGAGAGTCAAACCACCGAACTGCCAAGTTTGTCTCTATCAGAGACAAACTCAGTGTCTTAGCCACTGAGCCACTACATCCCATAATAAAATAATACTAGAACATTAATAAATAAATGAATCTGTAGAGGAAAGTTGAGAAAAAGTGGCATACCTTACCAGCATGCCAACTCTATTTGTATCAGTTTCTGTTTAATCCTCTCTAGGGTGGTGGTTAGAGAAAACTGGTTCTACTCTCTTGCAGGACAGTCCTGATTGGATGCTGCTTTTCTAATCATAAATAAGGTATGTAAATCAAATCTCTAAGTGAAGTCTCTTAAAAGTATGTGCAGCAAAGGTAAATGGGACAAATGCAACTGGTTAAATTTGTACTTGATTTGTTTTTAGAAATTATTAAGATTTATATCTTCCACTATTTCATACAAGGCAGCAAAATATCCTCACCTTCTATTTTCCCCACAACCATCCTGTGGTGTGGGTTGGGCTGAGAGAGTGAACCAAGGTTCCCAATTAGCTTCATGCCTAAATGGGATTAAACCTCACCATCTCCAGGCCTTAACCATTGCACCAAGCTGGATCCCCAGCAAAAAGTTTCAGTAATTCTAATAGAAATATGTTATTGGATAAAGTAAATTAGTTTACATCAGTTAATGCAAGTTCTGCCTGGCCAATTCAATCTGGGAGAGTTATTGCAATCTGGATTTCATCAATTAAACAATGCCATATGTCAGAACCCTGGAAGCTCACTTCCTCTATAGAAGCACTTGCTCTCTGGAATGAAATTCTCCCATGAAATTCAAATGGCTCCCATCCTACTGGTATTTTGAAGGGCCTTAAAGACCTGCTCTGGAAAGGACTAATGCTTCTCTCTCTCTCTCTCTCTCTCTCTCTCTCTCTCTCTCTCTCTCTCTCTCTCTCTCTCTCTCCCTCCCTCCCTCCCTCCCCCCTCCCCCCCTCTCTCTCTTTCTCTCTCTCTGGGAGAGTTATTGCAATCTGGATTTCATCAATTAAACAATGCCATATGCTGAACCATAATGTTTATTCCATGGTGACTGGGAATGTCAAAAGATGGTATTGCAGGATGATTATAGGAGCTATAATCCAATAGACTTTGAGCCTCGCTTTATAGGAATAGAATAGAATTCTTTATTGGCCAAGTGTGATTGGACACACAAGGAATTTGTCTTTAGTGCATATGCTCTCAGTGTACATAAAAAGGCAAGATAAATTCGCCAAAATCGTAAGGAAGGGTCATCTTAGTTATTACACAGTATTTGAAACTACTGAAGAATTACCCAATGTTTTTTTAACAACTGAACACATCGTACTTGATCTTTGGAGGGCACTGGCTGCCATCAATTTCAATGTTGTATGTGTGTCTTGGGTATAATTTTTATTACGTTGACAACCCATCGGGGAAATGGGTTTGCGAGGTTTTTCTCTTCAACCTGACGTCGTCCGCTAAACTGCAGGCATTTTGCGCTTCAGCTTCAATGTCTCCTGCCTTTAGTCTCTATGGAATGGCACAAAAATAAAATCGCTGGGGACGAGTCATCCAGATTTTTGGAGTTCAGATATGGGAGCGACAGAGAAGAGGAACCTGGCAAAGCATTTCCGTCCAAAGTTGATTCAAACTTTCTGCAAGGTTTAGAATGCGTCTTACCTTTCTATCCCTAAACTGTGATTCCATTTATTTATTCATTCAACTGATCTGAAAGAAGTTACCTTTCTCTGCGCGCGACCAGACGCTTCCTCTCCCCCCCCCTCCCTATACACTCCCTGGAATCTTACCCCATTCTCAAGTCTAGAACGCGCAGAGGAACTCATTGAAACACCGCCGCGCATGCTCGAAGAGGCGTACTGTGGGGCGCTTAGGGCAGAACCACCCATTCGACTGTAAGGACGCATGTGCGCCGTCTGAGCTGGTCTAAGGAGGGTGGGAAGTGTGGGGGTGACGTCAAGGCGCGGCAGCCATTACACGGAGAGCGGACCGGATCAGCGAGCGTGAGAAAGCAGCCGCTGCCGCTGCTTCCCGTCGCCTTTGGAGGGAGAGATTCCGCTGTGCATGTCTCTCTCCTTCCTCCTCCTCCTCCGTCCGCCCTCACTCCTTCCCGACGCTTAGCAGCCTCCCCTAATCTCCGCGAGGGGGAGGGAGAAGGAGAAGGGTGGGCGGAGGTGGGGCAGGGGTGGTGGTGGGTGCCGGCGAGGGAGCGAAGAAGACAGGCAGGAAGCAGCAGCGGCGGCGGCGGCGGGAGCAGCGACGATGGAAGAGAAGGTCTTCACGAAGGAGCTCGACCAGTGGGTCGAGCAGCTGAACGAATGCAAACAGCTCTCGGAAGGGCAAGTCAAGAGCCTGTGCGAGAAGGTGGGCAGCCAATGGCGGGGGAAGCGGGGCGGCGGGGGGGGGGGAAGACCCAGACCCAGCCGGGGTTGTGGGGAGGAGGAGGAGAAATACACCGGGGGAGGGGGGTGGTGGAAAAGCGAAGAGGCCCGCCCGACAATTCCTGGAAAGGAACCTCGGTGGAAACGCACCGGGCTCCCTCCAGCAAGATCCGGAAGGGCTCTCGGGTGGGATCTCGGCTGGGCATTGATCGGGGAAGGCTCCGCCGAGATGAGGAAGCGGGTGCGGGCCAGGAGGGCTCCGGGACGAGCGCGGACTCGGGAGCCACCGCAAGGGGCGCCGTCCCGGCGGGATGAAAGAAGAAGAAGCGGCGGCGAAGGTGGAAGCGGCGGAGTACATCTGCCCAGAGAAGGCAGAGCGGGGTGTGTCCAGGGTCAGGTGCAGTGTAGGAGACGGGGGGGGGGGGCTCTTGGCCAGGCTGCCCACTGTGTAAGCCCCGCCAGGCACCCCCGAGGTATTTCCCCCCCTTTTTCCTTTTATTCGCGGAGTCGCCGGGATGGCTCAGCGGATCGCTTCCCCCGCCGGTCCTGCGCCCCCTGTCGCATCGCCCGCTCCTCCTCCTCCTCCTCTTCCTCCCACCAGCTCTTAAAATGGCGCCTTTCCCCGAAAATAATGCTGCTAGGAAGTCCCTTGTGCTCGGCGGGCGGGTTTTGATGCACGGGCGAGTGATGGAGGGAGAGGTTTGATAAAGAGGCCGGCGAGAAGAAAAGAAAAAGGAGCCAAATGTATTGTTCTAAATCCGCGCAAGCTCCCGGCAATCCCAACCTCGCTCGGATCGAGAGGATTCAGCGATTAATTTATGCGGTCGGGATACCTTTCGGATCGTGATTTATGTCCATAGGTCGTAATTTTACATCGCTTCCTTGGCATTTTATTCCACTGAACTTAATGGACCTTACTTCCGAGTAAACCTACAGAAAAGCATTGTTGAAATAATGGGAGGAGTGTGGAAAAGTGAATCACCCTGGAATCACCTCGGTATTTCTTTGTATTGCAGTACCGTGTAATGATGAATCAGTTAAATTGGATCGTAACGTTTGTTGTCAAATTCCTTTCTACTAAAATGCGGTTGACTTTTTTTAATGATGCATTTGAATACCATTCGTTAAATGACATGTATTTTAATTTATTACAGTAACATTACATTAAACTTATTACATTAAACTTAAATGACAGCAGGAGAAAGGACAGTTTTTCTCAGCACATACTATTTCCTTTTCTAAATTGATTCCTGTGGCTATACATGTCACACTCTTTCGTCCCATATCACCTCACAGGGTGGTTGTTGTGGAGAAAATCGGAAGAAGGGGTGTTGGATATGTTCACTGTCTTGAATTATTTCCAAAAATAGTAGGTGGAATACAAATTAGTTAAATAAATAATAGTATTTAATTCAAGTTGAAATTTAGGATTATGGTTTTAGGCAAGTACTTTTGACTCGAAACATGTCTGATGAGACTTATGTAGTGATTTGGTAATTTTCATTAGATCCATAAGTTTTTAAAATATTTAATATTTAATCTTCAGCGACAAGGCAGTTAAAATGTTAAGAGTGATATAAACTAAAGGTAGCCCTTGACTTACAACCACAATTGAGCCCAAAACTTCGGTTGAGAAATTTATTGCATTTTGTCCCATTTTGCAATCTTTCTTGCCACATTTGTTAAGTGAATCTTTGCAGTTGTTAAGTTACCATTGACTGCTTGTCAGAAGGTCGCAAAAGGGGATCATATGACCCCAGGACATAGCGACCGTCATAAATATGAACCAGTTGTCATGCATCTGAATGTAAATCATGTGACCACGGGGATGCTGCAACCAGTGGTGGGTTGCAGACAGTACACCCTGGTACGGGTGTATTGGAGCCTGCCCGGAGCATCGGGTACTGTTCCGGTACGGTGCTCCGGAGGGCCCATCCGCCTGCCCTTGCTCCTTACCTGTCTTTAAAGTCTTTGGCGCTTTTGCGCATGTGCATGGCACGTACAGCACCTGCGCAATGCTCCGCTGAGTAGCTGAAGGCTTGTGGAGGCGTCACTGAACAGTAAGACGCATGTGTGCGCTGCACGCGTCCATATGGACAGTGCCGGGCCCGTTCCAACATACTGGACCCATCACTGGCTGCAATGGTCATAAGTGTGAAAAATTATCATAAGTCACTTTTTTAGTGCTGTTGTAACTTTGAATGGTCACTAAAAGAACTGTTGTAAGTCAAGGACTACTGTATTACTCAGTCGTAGAGATCTATGGAGATTCTCAGTCATCCAGCTCATGGTTGTTTCAAAAGTCTGGTTGCCTTTTGAAAAACCACTTGTGTGATACTCAATCGTAGGTTTTATTAGAATCCATGGAAGGAACTTAAATTTAAGTAAAGTTTTAGTTGTAACAACTTTGTGGGAACAAAATTTAATTGTTTGAGTTTGCCACCTGCAAGCCAAGTCCATTATCAGGAAAATATTTTGGCCTGTATTTACTCAGTTTCTTGATAGGTTTGCTAAAGTAGCCTGGTATGCAACTACTGTAATGTTAAAATGTTTTCAGTTCTTTCACTTTACATGCTAAGTATATTATATTTTACATACAGTTAGTCCTTTACTTACAACCAGTTACTTAGTGACTCTTTGAAGTTACCAAAATCTCTCTGGGGGTATTTACAGCCCAGCTCTGATGGCTATCACCAGTCATGGGACCACATGTTGAGTGTTCAGCAACTGGCCTGTACAGTAGTTGTCAATCCTCATAGTCATGTGGCCACACTTTATAATGGTTTTTGCCAAAAATTGGCATTTACTTCCAGTATTTGGCAAAACTGCCCATAGTGAACCATTGGTTTGCTTAACAGTTGATGCAAAAGTTATAAGATTGGATTGTTGGTTTTATGACCATCACAATTTACAAAATAATAAGCAAGCTCCATTACAATTATAAGCCAGAGACCATCTATATACTAAATAACTTTAGAAATGGTAGAAATTCAGTTTTGAAAATATATAAATTTCGAGGTGAAGGATGGAGATTGTCCAATACATTGGCATATTGTTTAGTAGGAATGAGTAAAACAGGTAATGGAGGATATATTTTAGTATTGCCTGTCCTTTATTTGTAGTTTGTTTTGGGATCATCATGCATCCATCTGAAAACATTCAAAGGTGCTTAATATAGGTACATTGATTTTGCAGCTCACTTATTATGAGATGCTGGTTTTAACTAGTATTTGATGCTGCTTTTCTATTTTTGTTAAAGAGTTAGGTGTTAAATATGGCAAATGAATCCTTTCCATACTTGGGGCAGTCTACCTACCTTTAGTAAAGAATTTTGAGAGAAAAATTAAGATTGTCCCTATTTAGTGACTGATTAATGACAATCCTTGCATTTACAATCCTTGTAGATCTGAAAATCATAGTCGTGGTTTCATTTAGGAACTGCTTCATTTAACAAAAAATGCTGTTCCCAATCATGGTTGCTAAACAAGGACTACTTGTAATCCAAGCAATGAAGTTAAACTGCAAAAATAAATATATTGATAATAAGGCCAGCATGATTTTTAACATTAAATGTGAATGATATAAGACCAGGAAACTTTTCTGCTTGTTCAATGATACATACATGAATAAGTGAAACATTATGTCATAGATTCATTATAACACTTTTGCTAATATAAGAATACCAGGTAAAAATTGTGGCTTTGCAAACTGAAATTCTTTTAGATGTTCCTGTCAATTTATGTTTTGGAAAATTCAGAACTGAACTGCAAAGAAGTATTTTTTAGAAAACTGAATTGTTTATCCAATAAAATAGGGATGCATAATAACAATATTAGTAAGATTTGTAAAAAATATTATAGCATACTTATAGAAATTCCTAGTTTTTCTAAGATTTTTGTTTAGGTTAACAGTCACCTCTTGTTTTGTATATTTCTTTTATAGTGATACTCATATTTCTAAGACTATTGTTCCATTCATTCTGCACAGGTCCATTGCTTGGAGTTAACTTTAACAAAAAGAATTTTAAAAGTTATTTTGGCAAATCTTGGTGCTCTTAAAGTCATCTGATATTTCAGTCTTGTTAGTGCTCAGCATGTAGTATAGTGTTCCTATATAATAATATCTTCTAGGAAATAAAGTTTGATTATTACAAATTATGGAGGAAGGGTAGAATGTCAGATTTAAAAAAAATGTTTTGGATAGAGAAAATGCACCTTGATTCAGAATTTATTATGTGGACAGAAATATAAGCAGTTTTTGTTCAAAACACAGCAAGGTGATAGAATTGAGCATGAATAATTATTTATACTAAAAGGCAGACATTTAACGTAAAGAGATCAAAGAGTACATATTTAAGTTACAATAGTAATTTGTTCTAAGGAAATTTTAAAAAGATTTAAATTTTTCACCTGAATTAAGATACGAATGACAAATACTGTCGTGCAGACACAGTTAATACAAATATAATAAACTACATTGCCTTTTCCTGCCTTACCTAATAAAGAAATAAAGAAAATAATTGTTCATTTCCTCCATGCTGGTTCTCTTTTCTAGTTAAAAGAGCTTGCTATTCCTGTACTGGTATGCCTTTAATTTAGATATGAAGATAAGTAACAGTAGTAGCTAAATATGCAATTGTTAATTAGTTCTGAATTGGATTAGGTACTAATAGAAACCTGGTGAATCGGGGTATATAGTATTTAAGGTTCTCATCAGAAGTAATGAGGTTTTTCAATGTTATTCATCAGATCAGCATTTAAGTTAGCAATTAAATCTCACTGTGAAACATTGTCTTATCTTGGATTAGGTGTAGCATTCTAAATAAAAACCAAGATGTTCTAGTCTACAATTTTGTATATTTCAGTGTTTCGTGATATACCATTCTGTGTACCACTACTGGACTGGACTGGGCCTTCTTTCATAGAGGTGCAGCTTGGCCTTCTCTTGCAACCCAATTATATTTAAAACTAACTCTGTAATTTAATTTCAGACTGATATTTGTGGGAACATGGAGACTTGCATGGACAGTTTTGCCATCCATGGTGTCTTAATTGGAAACTTCCAAAGTGATATTTTATTTTGGCAATACAGTGTTTTTAATGCTGCTACTTAAGAATTTTTTACTTATTGGATCTTCATTATTTTACTTAAGCTATATTCCATTTTAATCTTCTCATAGTTCTGTTACATGAATGGAAATAGTGTCTTCAAATAAAGCTGATTAGAAATTGTGACTTAGTAATTATAATTACATAGATAATATTTATTGGTGTGGATGCTGCAGATTTTCTTTGTATTACAATAACTTCCATAGATTTTAGTGTCCTAATTAATGATATCATAGGATCATGCTTTGCCTAAAAAGTGCCAGAGTATAGTTGTTTCAGTTTGTATTCTGGTAATCCGTTTATGTGACCTGAGCAGGATAGTCATATTGTGAAAAATGTCATTGCATTCTGCAGAATTTTGAATGTGCCCATTGCCTCCCTGGTTTTTGTGTCCTAAAAAGACTTTATTTGAATACAGACATGTATTGCATGCTAGAATAGAGTAAAACTAAGTAACACTTAAGAGGAAGCTGAAACATTTCTGCTTTTGCACTTGTTCTACATTTTAAACAAAACTATTATTGATAGGGATGGTTAAATCCAAAGAGCATGCTTTTCAAGCTTAAAAATGATTGTAATTGTTATGTTAGTACTTCATTTGCATGCCTCAATTTTAATTAATTTATTTTACTTTAATCTGTAATGCTGATTTTTGGTTAATCACATTAACACAACCTTTGTGTTTAATAATGCTTTCATTTTTTAATGTGTTGGCAAAAAGTTATTTGAAAGGTAAATGGCTCTGAATTAAGTCATAATGCCTGTGAAAGAATAGCAGATTTTACATTTTAAAAAAATAGATTGTGTATATCTGGTCTTCGGTGTATATGGTATATATTTCTTATTCTAAAACAGACTTCATTAATTCTCAAAGCTTTGGATGCTGTTAAATGTAAGACTTAATACAAAAGAAATACTTTTGAGTTGCCTACCTTTAGAGTCAATTAAAGTACAAGCTATCCCAGATAATAATAATGTTCACGATTGGCTATGTTTAAAGGAGGAGAGAAGGTTCACAGTACTCTTATTATTCTCAGCACTATTAATAGCACTCGGTTTTGGTGTTTCACAAGTAATATTTAGTTGCAACATTGAACTCAAAGTCTGCTTCGCATAGGATAATGTTGAGTAGCAATATTCTGTAGGGAAAATATAAAATGTTATGCAGTTTGGGAAGATTGGCCCCAGAACTTTTCAGTACTTAATTAAAGTAGTGTAAAGTAGGCAATGTCTGATTATTTTTAGTTTGCCTGCTTTCCTCCCCCTTCGGTTCTCTTTCTGAATAATTTGAAGCAAACTGAACAAATATGTACATCTTTTTTGTGATATAAGTTTTACTGTTGGACAATCAGATTTTTAATTGGTAAGTTTCAAACTGAAAGATTTCTGATTTATTTATTTAGAGATGTTTCACTGTTTAGCAGTACCACTTTTATATACGTGTACTGTAGGTAGCCTTTTCCTTGGAGATGATAATTTCTAGCTCTTCTAAAAGATGACACCATTTGAAATGCCTATATGTAATTTATCAAATTGAATATGCCACCAAAGTCAGGCAACAGTGCAGTCATTAGACCTTTCTGAAGCTACGTTGTTTTGGGGAAAGGATTGTTGAGACATGCTGAAGGATTTCCATATTTAGTATTGTTTCATAGTTCTTTTGGGGAAGATGTATATCCCTCTTATTTGGATTTGTCATGGATGCTCATAATAACATAATGACAATGTACATCCTTTTTTGACCCACTGTTTGCACAAAAAAATGTGAACATGCTCTTTACCCTAATTTCTCTGAAATTTCATTGGCTTCCATTTTCTAATAAACAATTATTTCTGTAGTTTTGTCAAGCAACGAAAGTTTTAACTATTAATGTTTTCATATATTGGGGGAGAGATCGGCTGAAGAAAATTAAGTGTTAATCAGACAAATGAGATTTGAACAAGTCTTGCAGTTGTTGTGCACATTAACATTTATAATATTTTTTTTCTGTATGGCTAGGACCCTATTTCTTACAGAAGTATAATTAACTGGCAATCATTAAGGGAACTGAATCTTTCAATTTAGAATTGAGACTTTTTTTTTTTTGCAATTTGGGGTTAAAATTTTGCTCTACTTTTACTATTAAATTTTAATGTAGTAAAAATTTAGTATACTTTTATTTAAAAAAAAATATTAAATTGTTAACAGTTGCTACCTTAATCTTTTGCAAAGTAATTGCTTAGGATCCAGTCGTATATGGATCTGTTCCATCTTGAACAGTTTCCTGATGCATTTTACCTTGCACATTATTATTTTACACTTGAGAATTGGATTTAAGTTTTTTTCTAGACTGTCTAACTTCATTTTGCCAACCTTAGAAATATGTGAATGAAATAATCTGTCATACTAGTGATCTAAAAGTCAAGAACTTAGGTATGGCATTTTAGAAGTCATATATTGGTCCATGGTGAGGTATAATTAGTATGATGATGTTACTCAGATATTATATGTCCATTTCAAGTACAGTGTAAGGCAGTGGTGAAATTCAAAAATTTTCCCTACTGGTTCTGTGCACGTGGCTTGGTGGGCGTGGCTTGGTGGTCATGTGACCATGAGGGCAAGAAGCAGGAACTTCACAAGAGAGCTCAAAAACTTTACACTTTACACAAAAATAACAAAAGCTATACAACTGACTCACACACAATGCAAAAGCAGCTGGACTTCACTAAAAAAAGGTTCCTATGATCACGCGGCACAGCTGATTGTCACCCCTGATCATCAGAACCCTTTTAAAACATTTTTTTACTACCTAGTAAACTATTACCTATTTTTACTACCTAGTAAAAAAATGCTAAAAAAAATTCCGACGATCAGCTATGCTGCCATTGGAACTTTAAAAAAAAAAACTTTTTAAAGCATTTTCTTTTTACTACCAGTTCGGTTGAACCGGTAGTATTTCACTCCTGATGTAAGGTCTCACATATTGCTAGAAGTTGTAGAATTTGGATAGGGGAAAAGTAGGATAAAATTGACTCCCAGCAAGACTGGGCTTCTGTTTGTCTAGAAAATATCTGGTACTCTCTCTAGTCTAGTCCAATGTTCTCAACAATAATAGCCACTTCTAGAGCAGGCTTCCACCAGAAATCTAGATGGATCCATTTCATCTGAACATTTCAACTATACAAAGAAACATTGAAAACCTATACAATACAATACAATACAATACAATAGCAGAGTTGGAAGGGACCTTGGAGGTCTTCTAGTTCAACCCCCTGCCTAGGCAGGAAACCCTATACTGTTTCAGACAAATGGCTATCCAACATCTTCTTAAAGACTTCCAGTGTTGGGGCATTCACAACTTCTGGAGGCAAGCTGTTCCACTGATTAATTGTTCTAACTGTCAGGAAGTTTCTCCTCAGTTGTAAGTTGCTTCTCTCCTTGATTAGTTTCCACCCATTGCTTCTTGTTCTACCTTCAGGTGCTTTGGAGAATAGTTGGAATAGTGGAATACTAATCAAGGAGAGAAGCAACTTAGAACTGAGGAGAAATTTCCTGACAGTGAGAACAATTAATCAGTGGAACAGCTTGCCTCCAGAAGTTGTGAATGCCCCAACACTGGAAGTCTTTAAGAAGATGTTGGATAGCTATTTGTCTGAAACGGTATAGGGTTTCCTGCCTAGGCAGGGGGTTGGACTAGAAGACCTCCAAGGTCCCTTCCAACTCTACTATTGTATTGTATTGTAGTTTGACTCCCTCTTCTTTGTGGAAACCCCTGAGATATTGGAACTCTGCTATCATGTCTCCCCTAGTCCTTCTTTTCATTAAACTAGACAAAGCCAGTTCCTGCAACCGTTCTTCATATGTTTTAGCCTCCAGTCCCCTAATCATCTTTGTTGCTCTTCTCTGCACTCTTTCTAGAGTCTCAGCATCTTTTTTACATCGTGGCGACCAAAACTGAATGCAGTATTCCAAGTGTGGCCTTACCAAGGCATTATTAAGTGGTATTAACACCTACCATCAGTACAATATTGTTATTGCTGTTGACTCTTGTTATAATAATATTTGACAGCTTTAAGGATTACGTTTATATTATGCTGTTTTTTAGTTTTGATTTTTCTATTTTATGCTGCTATGGGTCCAAATGAATTGTATTTATATGTATGGTAAGTATTGTTCGGAAGCAGAAATTATTTAAAGTTAATCTGATTTTTTGTTGTGTTGCAGGCTAAAGAAATCTTAACAAAAGAATCCAATGTTCAAGAAGTAAGATGTCCAGTAACAGTTTGTGGAGATGTCCATGGACAATTTCATGATCTCATGGAACTTTTCAGAATTGGAGGCAAATCACCAGACACAAATTACTTGTTTATGGGGGACTACGTTGATAGGGGATACTATTCTGTTGAAACAGTAACACTCCTGGTAGCGCTTAAGGTAATAGAAATACATTTAAAACAAATTGGCATTAGAAATTACAGACATACAGAAAATGGGGTTACTTCCAAATATTTTAAACTTTATTATATTGTGTTTATATTCTGAATTACTGTAAGGATTTAATGCTATTGAAAATTCTGCACAAAATAAAAATTGTAAAGGAGAAAATTATGCAACGGAAAATTCAAAGAAACTGCTACATACTAATTAAGATGCTTAGATATATAGTTAGTCCTCGTCTTACAACACTTCATTTAGTGACCATTCAAAGTTACAACAGCATTGGAAAAAAAGACATGACCATTTTTCACACAACTATTGCAGTATTCCCATAGTCATGTGATCAAAATCCAGATGCTTGGCAACTGACTCGTATTTATGATGGTTGCAGTGTCCTGGAATCATGTGATCCTATTTTGCGGCCTTCTAATGAGCAAAGCCAAAAGGGAAGCCAGATTCATTTAAGAACCGTGTTACTAATTTAACAACTGCAGTGATTCACTTAACAACTGTGGCAAGATAGATCATAAAATGGGGCAAAATTTACTTAACTCGTTTAGTAATAGAAATTATGGTCATAAGTTGAGGACTACCTGTAATTAGAAATTCCATGTTTCTTAAGTCTGTATCTTCCTTTCCATAGATGGAAAAGAGATCAAGGACTGATAAGATTATACTCTTGAATTTAAATTTAGACTCTACCCCCTCCTTCCTATATATCAGTACTATCAAGCTAAACAAAATGAGATAGGAGGAATACAGATTTTTAAAACTGAGCTTCAAGAGATGTTAAAAAAATTACATTTCCTCCACACTTCTATAAATGCTGATTATGATAATGGAAGATATATATTAATAGAGATGGGGACAAGTCAAGGTAGGGAATGTAAAATGAAAAGCTCTTAATTGCTCTGATTATACTAACTACCTTGTTTTATAGGTCCGTTATCGCGAACGCATCACAATCCTTCGAGGGAACCATGAAAGCAGGCAAATTACCCAAGTATATGGTTTCTATGATGAGTGTTTAAGGAAATACGGAAATGCAAATGTCTGGAAATACTTCACAGATCTTTTTGACTATCTTCCTCTTACTGCTTTGGTGGATGGACAGGTATGTTGAAAATATGAATATTTCTTGTTAATAACAAAAATACAAAATAGGGTGAATATTCCAATACATTTTAATCAGTTTTCCTTTTAAAAACGTCTATAACTTTCAGTAAATATATTCAGCTAACTGTAGTTTTTGAGAATTAAGAAAAAGTTACTCTAATGCTAGTTTCAATTTTTTCACAGATTTTCTGTCTACATGGTGGACTATCTCCATCGATAGATACACTGGATCATATTAGAGCACTTGATCGTCTTCAAGAAGTTCCACATGAGGTAACTTAATGCAATTTGAATTCTGAATTGTGATTAATGTCTAATGGTACTATTTAAATTATTTTTTCTTTTGTAATTTTTATTAACAATTACAATAATAAAAATGAATACAGAAGAAAAAGAAAATGATATAAGAAAAATATGTAAGATGCAGAAAAGAGAAGAAACTTAAAAAGAAAATAGAAAAGAAAAAAGAATACAGTAGAGAAAGGAAATTCAAAGGGACTCCACCCTTCATCGCAAGTAAAAACAATTTTAGTAATTTACCCGTCTCTTAAAATACATTAAATTATCTCCTCTAATATTTTATTTGTAAACAATAAAGCCTTATCAATTTAATCCTGGTATCAGCAAAAGTCCATTAAAGGTTACCTGAGGTTACATATCTCTTTCGACCTTGATCAAATAAAGCAACTGCACATTTTTTTTCCATTTACTTTTCACAATCTTGATCTTTAATTCATTCAGAAAATATCCTAGATTTTTGTTTTCATTTTTTCTTTGTCCCTTCTCACAAAATTCTTCAAAACATTAACAAGCCTCTTTTGTAGGTCCAGTATAGAACATTTATCCATTTCAGTCTCTTAGTTTATTTGTATATACTTTTTAATTATTAGAACATAAGTTGGTTTCTTTTGAGTGTCCAGAGTAACATCTATTTCTATGTTATTTTTGGAGGTTGTTATTTTTAAATCCATCTTAAAACCAGTTTCATTCTTGTCAGGTAAAACTTGTTACTCTCCGTAGTATATTTCAAACACAGTCAGACTAAAGAGGCAGACAATCTTACAATTAATTTCTAGGCCCACATCCTTAAATGTATCTAATGTTAAGACATTTTTCTTAATTCTATAATTGTGAGTTGACTTTGACTATTCTTCTCCTTTATAATCTTTAGTTCCCTCTAGTGTCCATTTTTAAAAAGTTTTTTTTAGAGAATTCAAAACAAAAGTATTTTTCTGCAGGAAGATTCTTTATAATTGATTCTCTAATCTTATTTCAAATTTACCTGGAGTATATTTGTAACTTTGTAATAAAAGTTTTAATCACCCATTTTGCTGTTTATTCCCCAAAACCTTTCCCCATGGAATTCACTTTTTGCAGAACCATCTCTTCAGTCTGCTATTCTTCTCTAGAAGTCTGAAGTCTTCAAATTATTGATGAGTCTACAGTTGGCAATAAATTTTGCACTTCATGCAATTCATTTTAATGCTTTTATTGTTGAGATGATTTAAGTTCCTTCTAGAATTACTTAAGAAAATTTCTGCCTACCGTTTCATCTGATTTTAGTGTATTAATTGATTATGGAGTTTATAGAACCCTACTAACAGACACAGAATTTCAATCTAGGACGAAATACTTAAGTATTGTACAAAAAAATCCTGATAGCATAGTACACAAGTGGAGAATTTGTTGCACACTCCTTGTTACTGAATATCAAATAAAGAGCAAATTAAGGGATATCCTGAATTGTGGTCCAGCAATATCCGAAAGACAATAATTTCCCCAATCTAGTAGCATAATCTTTCTTTTAATTTTCATAATGATTGATTCAGAATTATGTAGAGTTAGAAGTGAATACCCTGGTTCTAATTTTAAATTTATCAGAATTGATTAGTTCTCTTTTGCAATGTGTTACAAAATTCTCTGGGTACTATTACCACCGTACATATGAATCTTGTGATTGCTAGTATTTAGAGATGTGTCCAGTGCTCTTTTATTGAGAAGTATCAGCAGAATAGAATGGTAAAATATTTTAGTAGTCAATTTCTCTTACAAACCGCATGTTCTCCACTATTGGTTGAGGGACTTTACAAAGCAGCCACAACATGGAAAATTATGTAGAAAATGAGTTCGTTTAGTAGGTGATTTTGTGAGTTTTTCTGATGGAACAAATATTCCAATGAAGTGATGTCTTTTTGAGTGTCTTATTGCGACAAGGTTTATAACAATGAAGTAAAATAGATTCTGAATATGAATAATTTCTCATATTTCTGAGAAATCTTCCAGCCTTGATTTGTATATTATGTTACAGAAGAATGAACTTGACTTTTCTGCCTTGAGTGAGGAAGTATACCAGTTATGTAAAATGACTGCTGGTATTGGCAATCCCAACTCAAACTTAGTGTTTATCTAATTTTCACTGTTCTGCATTATATTTTCACCATTCTGAAACAAACTTCTTTCTGTAGATGACTAGAGTGTTGGCAAGGACACGTTGGGGTTTTTTTTCTCCCCAGAAGTCCATTCATTGCCACAATGTCTTACAGTATTGTTGTTTACAAGAATTAGCTTTAGGTGAATTCAGCTGTAACTGAAAAGTAGTTGTAATTTAATTCCTAAGAATGCCCAGGTGTAGGAAACTTAGCAATACAGAAATTCTGGGTTTCTAGCATCCCTGCTAATTGTTACCATTAGCACTGGATCAAAGTGTACTGTTCCTAACATATTTAGCCATTCCAATTGTCATTTTGAAAGTTTCCTTTTGAAGTTTCTATGTTGTATTAGGCATCTTCCATTTTTAAAGGCTAAATCATAATGCTGAAATATTTCTTAGGGTCCAATGTGTGATTTGCTGTGGTCAGATCCTGATGATCGGGGTGGCTGGGGTATTTCTCCTCGAGGAGCTGGCTATACTTTTGGACAAGATATTTCAGAAACTTTCAACCATGCTAATGGTCTTACGTTGGTTTCAAGAGCTCATCAGCTGGTAATGGAGGTAAGCTTGTTTTGACCTGCTCTAAACTATTTTAAGATATTTAAAACAAACACAGATCATAGCTTGATATATTTTAATACGGTATATGTATACACATAATATATTTTATTAATGTAACTACAGTTTATATGTCTAATATTATTTTATTAAAACTACGCATTTTCTTTTTTCAGGGATACAACTGGTGTCATGATCGGAATGTAGTAACAATTTTTAGTGCTCCAAATTATTGTTACCGTTGTGGTAACCAAGCTGCAATTATGGAGCTTGATGATACTTTAAAATACTCATTGTAAGTATTTTAAAAATATTTATATGAGAATGTTCAAAGTGCATTATTTAGACCTCCTAGTTAAAAGTTTCACACACGCACAAAATCACGTGTGCTTGAAATAAATGTGCACTGTTGCTTGATCTGTCCTTTCTAGGTATTTCAGAAGAGATTATTCGTGGAATAGCCAATTTATTTTAAATTTGCATAGCTTTCAAATTTAAAACAGTTTTGTTTGGATATTTTAGGGTGCTGTATTCATTGATTCGTGAATTACTATAAAACCTAACAGCAATACTTAAAATTATTTTTCTGGATGAGTTCTTTTAAGTTTAAGCCCTAAGTTATGTTAAGAAATACTTGCTTTTGTTATATTAATACTATGTATGTTAAATAATCTTTTTCCTTCTATGATTCAAACAAATAGGTTAAATCCCTTTTGGTATAAACTCAGTGAATGACAAGACATTAATTTTGTGCCTAAATGGAGCTTCCTTTGGAATTCGTTTTCTCCCCAAATGGCTCCTGCCATTTACTTTGCCATACTTAGCAGCGTTATAAGGAAGCTTCTCTGTCCTTCTGAAGAAATTGTTCTGAAGTGTTCTTTGAAATTTCAAACAGTATTAAGTTTATTATAGATTATTTTAAAAACATTAATAGACCAACAAATTTGAATTCTCTCTTCTAGTTTGCAGTTTGATCCGGCACCACGCAGAGGTGAACCACATGTTACTCGTCGTACCCCAGACTACTTTCTGTAATGAGATTTTCCACTTGTACAGTATTGCCGTGAACCATGTGTTGATCTAAAGGAACATGGGAAGAGCAACAGTAACTCCAAAGTGTCAGAAAACATTTAACATTGAAACCTGTTTTCACATGGACCAAAAGATGTGCCATATTGAAATTCAAAGCCTCTTGTCTGTCAGCGACTGTGACCACTTTAGAATGAACCAGTTCATTGCATGCTTGAAGCAACATTGTTGGTCAAGAAATCAGTTTCTGGCATAGTTCTACTTGTAGTTACTTTTGCTTTCTCTGAGAGAGACTGCAAATATTAATACGTAGACATTTAACACTTCGTGAATTACAAGTAACTTTCCATTTAGCTTTAGCTTTCCAGCATGATTGTAGATAAGAATAGCAAACTATCATTGAAGCTTAATGAACATTTTAAATAAGCACCAGGACTGACTTTTCTTATTTGTGTTCTTATTTTGTTTTTTAGAGAAACAATTTAATTTAACTGTATTGTTTCATCTGAACTCTGTTCCCACTCCCATTTGTTTCTCTCACACATTTCCTCTACAAAGTGTCCCATGTATGTGTTCATCATAGTGAATTACTTTGAAAGAACAATTTATTTCTGTAAGATGTTGCTGCAGGAGAGTATTGCAGCATTTTTCATAATAAACTTGTGAACTAAGTTTGGAAGATGGTTGACTTTAAACTGTATTGCAAGCACATATCATGTTGTATTTAATAAAAAAAGTAGCTTTTATGTCTCTTTGAACCTTTGAAGGACCCAAACAAGACTGAGTCACAAACCAAGCTGTTTTCAGGAAACATATTACAATATATAAAAATCGAAATCTAAGGATCAGATTTTGTAATCTGTGATATATTAGGCAAATAATTACTGCCATAATTGTTAGCATTTTTTAAATACTTAGGGAGAAAGCTATTCTGCAAAACAGATATTCTGACATTTAATTCTACCGTGTATTTAAAGTGAAAAAATCACGATTGTGAAGTCAAACTTCACCTAAGCATGGTCTTAAAAATTATATATCCTCCATGTTCCTGATGAGATCTACTTTTTTGCTATAGTTGTAAACAAAAACAAAAAGAACGTGAGGCCACTGCTTCTGTGCTATTAAATGAAGAATGGGAAGGAACTGGTGAGGGATCATAAATCAATTTCTGTACCCATTCTTAGTAGCAGTCTCTCATACACATTACTCTCTTATGCCCAACTTACTTTCCTTTGGTTTGAGCAGAAGGCAGTGAATACGTTATAGACTAAATACTCCAAATACTTGGCTGAATATATTCTGATCACAGAACTTGGGATATTTAAATAGCTAGGAAAAATGAGCCTATTATAATGGAAGTTAAATTCTTACTTGTAATTGTTGGTATCACACATTTGTTGAATGATGATGAAAATAGTGTAACAATGGGGATATACCAACAAGCCACTTGTAACTTGATTGTCTCAAATGTGAAAATCAAAACATGTATTAACAGTGATTTCCTCTTACTTTGTAACTAGTGTTTTTACTTACCATTCAATAAAGTAGTAACAGAATAATGAAGTTGGGAGAAAAGTCCTTATGTGCACAGGGCATGTTAAAGTGTTGTGCATACTTTGTGATTCTTGAAACCTTTTCATGGAATGAAGTGGGCTGATACCTTCAATTTCAAGTACTTGACTTTTGCATCAAGGGTTGCTGCTCAGAAGCAGGGAAAATTGGTTCTGTAATTCCCAGCCAAGGTATTTTTAACTCTACATATAAATCTCTATATATATAGAGAAAGAGAGATTTTCAGTTTTCTGAAAAAACTTCGGAAATTGAGATTTTTTCTAAGAGACTGTTACAAAAAACCAAAAAGGAACAAGTATTATAAAGAAATACTACTGGCACTTATTGCTCTTTATTTCCCCCTAGTGTCAGTTTACCAGAATATTCATTTTAATAGAAATTTAACTCCAAATATAGACTGCGAAAAGAAATTTAACTCCAAATATTTTAAAAAGAACCACACCTTCAAATAGAAATTTGATGCCAGTTAAAATATCCACTGGTTTTTTTTTAAAGGTAAGTAATAAGCTAAAAGTGGCCAACTTTTTCTGTGAATTAGCCAGTTAAAACACCAGTTTTCTTGCACTGTTTTAACTGAATAATACACTGCAGCTTTGTTTTGCAGACATTTTCTAAGCAAGCTACTGTCCTTGGTTAAATATGATTTCTGGAAGTGAAAGAGAAAGCTGAAATAATTCTTTTGAAAAAGAAATGGCCTATTGACAGGTCTTATGAGCTTTATGGAGAAAATTTTTTCAGCTGAAAAAAGCAGATAGTAAATGTTTAGAATAACTTGAACATAATAAAATATGGACTATTTTTATAATTTTATGTTAACATACTAATACGAAACCATACGACATACCTAGTCACATCACAAATCAGTGGACACTTGTGGTATTTAATAAACCTGACAAGTTGATTTTGATCTATGAAAGTTCATGTTAGCTGTTGGCCTTTACCATGTTTTAATACTCTTAACTTCTTTAAGAGTTATCGTGTTTGAAAATCATATAATTAGCATGGCCAGAAAGGAAATCATAGTTAAATCCCTTTTTGGGGGCAAGGGGTACCTAGCCAACTTTAGCTTATCTAGAAAGCTAATTAGGAAACATCTGTGAAGTACAGATGTTTTCCAAGAAAAACTCTTACTAATAAGAATGTATGGAGATATGAATATAAATTGTTGAGCTCATACTTGGTTCAAAGGCAATTTTACTTACAAGTAATCCTTGTTTAGTGACCAATAACTCAAGTTAAGTGGTTGCTAAGTGAAATTGGGAATGGTTATGGTCTCACTTCAACTTTCCTCTGCTTTATAGGCCCGAGGTGATCATAAATGCAAGGATTGATTGCAAAATTACCTTTTTATCATAAATGCAAAGGGTTGCTAAACAAGAACTACCTATACTCGGGATGGCGAACCTATGGCATGCATGCCACACATGGTACGCCGAGCCATTTGTCAGGGCACGCGAGGCGTTTCCCTGTCAGCTGGCCAGCGCACATGCGTGCACTGGCCAGCTGAGTTCAGCCTTTTTTAAAGCCATTTTTCACCCTCCCCAGGCTCCAGAGGCTTTATAACAGCCCCCCCCGCCCCTCCCGGAGGCCTTCTGGAGGCTTCAGGAGCTTCCCTGAAGCCTCCAGAATGCAAAAAACCAGCCCTACGGGCAAACTGCAACTTCAGAAATGGACTTCTGGTTTGTTCGTAGGGCTGTTTTTAGTCCTCTGGAGCCTTGAGGGAAGCCACCTAAAGGCCCCTGAAGACTCCGGAGGGCTTAAACTGGCCCTATGAGGAAACTGGAAGTCCGTTCCCAAACTTATGGTTTGCCCATAGGGCATTTTTTTGCGCTCCGGAGGCTTCAGGGAAGCTCCTGAAGGCTCCGGAGGGCCTGGGGGAGGGAGAGGCTGTTTTTGCCCTCCCCAGGCTCCTATAAAGCCTCTGGAGCCTGCGGAGGGTGAAAAAAGCATGAAAAAAATGGGGGGATCGCCTGTCATGTGCACATGTGTGCTGGGTGTGTGTGTCGCACATTGCATTATGGGTGCGGCACGCCTGCGCACAACCCCCCCACACTCCCCCTGCCGCTTATGGCATGCGAACCAAAAAAGGTTCGCCATCGCTGACCCATACTATACTAGATGGTACTGATGATGGAGGAATTGGATGTTTTCATCAATGTTTGGGCTAAGTATTACACTGTGGCTGACAGTGATTTCTTGTACTGGATTTACAATACCTCTACATCAACCTGGACTTATCTTTTTGCTGCAGTTCACTCTGTATGCCTAAGAGGAAATTTAATGCTTGAAGATTGAACACTCCAGTTCTACAAATATTAGAAGATGGTGTTTGATGGCACTAATATGTATTATATCAAGCAACCGAGGTGAGACTTTCCAGCTTCTAACAAAAAAGGCTTTGCTGTTGAATGACTAATGCATAAATGTGAGAGGTTGCAGCAAGTTAGGATATAAATTGTAATATTGCTGTGATATCAAACATGGCATTCATTTGAGGTAGCTTAGGACGCTTTGGGAGTAGTTTTTGCCTAAGAGTTTATTTACACTTTGGTTTAAATGACAGAGACCTCGAATTCCAAACACTGGCTTACTGTTAGTTGTGATCTGCTCTTTCCTATCTGGAAATAGTTTTTCAGGGGATCCTCCTCAAGATATTTATTGAGGGGGGGGGGGGGGAGAAAACATAATGTACCATTTTAAATTTTATTGTGCCAGAGGAGTATATGAGGTGCTACCTATTATATAAAAAAGCCCTTTTCCAGGGCTTCTTCTTTCAAAAATTGGAGCATCTACCCTGTTTCCCTGAAAATAAGACCTCTCCAGAGAATAAGCCCAATCAGGCTTTTGAGTGCATGCGCTAGAATAAGCCCTCTCCTGAAAATAAGCCCTTCCTGAAAATATTGCAACACAGCAGCAGCCATGAGGTGACCATGCTCACCGCCTCCTGCACCTCAAAAATAATAAGACCTACCCGAAAATAAGGCCAAATGCTTATTTCGGGGGGGTCAAAAGAAAACAAGACCCTGTCTTATTTTCGGGGAAACATGGTATGCAATTAAAATAGAACTATTTTGGGTGGGCAGAGGAGGGTGACTAACCAATAAATCAATTATGTATTCTTGCTAAATAAACAACTTGAATAATTCTCCTACCTGGGTAATGGCAACTAACATCTTACCTGAAGATGTAAAGCACGTGCTGTTAGGATGAGGAAGTAGCTTCTTACCAATGATGTGTGAAAAACAGACCAATTCATTTAATGATAATCCAAGAGTACGTTGAAACGTCTCATGCATTTGTGAACACACACATACAACTAACCTTCTTGTGCCATATCCATCGGATATTGGCGATCATGGGCAATTCTATTTTTGTCAGCGGCATGAAAAAGTGCTGCAGAGCTTTGTCCAAATGAGTCCCTTAGGTTTTGAAGCCATGGTGTTCTTCTTCTGCCTGGACCTCTTTTGCCTTCAATTTTTCCCTGGAGGAGTACGGTAAGTGAAGTATGCCATATTTTTCTAGATGCTGCATCACATGTTCAAAATATTCTTTCGCTTTTTAATGGCTTTGATGATTTCCCTTTGCTTTTACACACACGGAGCTGGATTCTCTCTCTCTCTCACTCACTCACACACACACACACACACACTCACTCACTAATAACCTGAAGGAGCTGGATTCACACGCACACACACCATCCAGGATGATCAGACATGAATTACGTATCCATCCAACTGAAACGGAGAAGAAAAATATATAACTACGTCGCTCAGAATAAACGAGAAACTGCCCTTCCTATTATGACGTAACACCGTCGCCATCATTATGAGGTAGCCTCGGTCACGAGCGAGCTCGTAGCGGGCATCCTCCGATTTTGCCTGAAGGACCCCGAGGTACTTAATATCTAAATACGGTTAAGGGTCGTCTCCTTCTTTTTTATACGAACTAGGTTATTCCCCTCTCGGCCCTTCCGCAGTCCCTCCACGATGAAGGCGGGGGATCGACGCCCGCTGAATCCCCCGGCCCCGGCACTCAGGGACATACCCATCCCCGGGAGTGGAAAGGGGTGGGGACAAACGCTTGGGCCTTCTGCTCGTGTCCGCCCCGCCCCCAACTCTATAAAATGCAGCGGCCACTAGGCGCTTCAGTGCACCCTTAATTTGAGTTGGGTGGTGTGTCTTGCGGGGAGAGGCTAAAAGGCGCCACCGTTGCCGCCGCTTACCGTTGCCGCTGTTGTTCTGCCTCACGGTGAGTGAGGCCGAGGCCTTGTTGAGGTTCGGGCCTCCTCAGCGGACGGTGAGGGGCGAGAACAAAGTTAGGAGGAGGTTTGTGAGGGCCGCGGAGGGGGAGGACAGGGATGGCGGCTTGAGGACCTATCGCAGGTGGTTGCTAAGGGAGCGGCTTCTCTCCCCGGGAAAGGGGTGCGGAGACGCGCAGCCGAAGGGCCGCCTCCGCCATCTCTTCCAGCAGTCCGGCTCGTCCTGGAGAGGAGAAGGGAGGGAAGGTGACCGACTCCAGGAATCCGCACTCCTTTTACAGTTGTTCGCCTCCCGAGCCAGTGGGAACATTTTCCCATCCCGTTTCCTCCTCCTTCTATTGAAGGAAATAACGTTTTTTAAAAAATATATTAAAAAAAGAGTTGATGCTATGTGCTTTGTTTCTTGACGGCGTCTTTAATTTGCAAACGGTGCATACTTCAGAGGAGAGAGAGAGAGAGAGAGAGAGAGATTGTTTTGCTGGAGCGAGCAAGAAATATAGTGAGTGAAATGAAGGGTATAGGACTGACGTAGCAGCCGGGCACTTTACCTTCACTTGTTTTATGCAGAGGCTTTTTATGTACCCTAAATGCTTAGTCACGATTGCCGTTTAACCCGAAGCTGCTTATAAAAAGCTTTTCCTTTAAACAATCTGGTGAGGTTTAAGCGCATTTGGGGGAAAAAAGTAACAATGATAATGGACTGAATCCAAGCCTAGCTTTAGGATTTAATGATGTCCTAAATCATGGGATTTAAATGATGATTAAAGTATCCATTCAATTTAATGGATCTGTTTACCGAATAAACAGGGATTCATCGCTACACAGTTAAAATGTTTATAACTAAGATTTGATTCTTTAACATTACAAGAATATTACATTTATTAAAAATGCTTATCGATTTTAATGGGAACTTGATGAAAAATACCACAAAACACTTAATTATTGTGCTCTGAGCTCTCCAAAGTAGTATGCATCATTTATGAATACTAAGAAATTTATTATCCGCTTTTGTTTTAAGAGGTCACAGTAGTTGAAATCAAGAATTTTGTTTAACCTCATCCAGTGGATTATGTACGATTTGGATACTACTTGAACAGTTCTGAGAATTTTTATATATTTAGTGATTTCTGGTTCTATACCTTGAAAAATAATTTGGGTTCCTCTTAAAAACACTCAATACTGGTTATGTACCTCCTTTCATGATACCTAATCAATTCCCAATACAGAGCAGTAGTTGTTTTCCAAGTAGTGTGAAGAACGATGGTGTACAGGTAGTTTGTTGAAAGTGTAATATTTTCAAAACAAGTCAGATTTAAAATTTTAAGTAATTTTAGTCATACATTTTTATTGGTCATGTGCAGTGGTTTAGATTGGAAAGTAAAGTTTTGAACACTAAAAGTTAAAAAAATTAAATAAGCTTCTTGAAATGCTTAATCAAAACATGTATTTTAGTCTTATGCACTAATATTCCATAATAAAGATTACTTTTAAGGAGGCTAAACTGTAAATATAGTCAGAGTGAGTTGTAATCTGATCAACCCCCTTTTTAGCCATTAATTTTAAGCAAACCATTATTTGGCAGGTGATATAGCTTTATTGACCACATTATGATGATGCAGGAATGGATAAAATTGAGCATTGTAAAACAAAAAAATTAAATTTCTTTGTTTACTGTCTTTTTTTAGATAGGAGATGCTAATAAAACTACATAACTGAAATATACATAAAAATACTGGTAAAATATTTTTTTTATTCATTTACAGATGCCTTCAATTAAACTACAAAGCTCTGATGGAGAAATATTTGAAGTTGATGTTGAAATTGCAAAACAGTCTGTAACAATCAAGACTATGCTGGAAGGTATGAACATCATAAAAGATAAATGCTTTCTGTATTTCTGTTTTTTCTCTCTCCACACACACGCACACACCCTAACCATTTTTAATTTGGTGCATTGGATTTTAATCTGAATCAGTTTTAGGGATCATGAGATATCTTCCTTTTCAAGGAAGGAAGACAAAAGAGGGCTTTTGCAGCCTAATGGATTTCATGAGACTAAGAGCTTCTTGGCAAAGATATGGGTAATGTCGTCTAATTTTTGTTTTGAAGGTGATAGTGAATTTTTACTATGCCTTGCAATTAGGTTACAGTTAAATCTTGTCAAGAAGATGAAGATAATATAAAAACAAAAGCTACAGGAGTCTCAGCAGATTTTACTTCGCTAGTTATTGGGATCGGTGCTCATCTCCATTTCAAGGCCATTGAGACAATGCTGTCTGAAAACATTTCCGTGGTTATGTGTCCAGCATGACATTGCTGAGCAGTGTTGCCTTCCCATTGAAGTGGTACTTATTTATATGCTTCCCAACTGCTAGGTTGTCAGGAGCTGGGGTGAAGATGGGAGCTCACCCCGTCACATGGCGCTTAGATCTTGAACCTGGCTGCCAGCTTTTCTAGCAGACAAGCCCAGCACCTTAGCTGCTGAGCCACCACACCGCACTAAGGGTAATACAGATAGATTGTGAAGTTTTGGAAGCGGTTAAGCCTTGCAGGATGACAGCTTAATTCTGCTTGTCAGCATATTAAAAAATTGATGAGGGAATTTAGCCAGATAACTTATTTTTTAAATCAATTGTTCAGAGACTTTGGAAAAAGAGTCTAGAAATCTTTAAAAGATTTCTTCCCAGAATTTTATCTTGACTATGCTGTGATTTTTTAAAATATGGATTTGACATTTTTATAATTGAACGCAAGCTACTTTTGCAGTTAATTTGAATGTAGGAGGAGCAAGCAGTATTTTGAAGAAATGTATTACTTTAGCCCTTTTCTCTGTCCATAAATGATTATTTGTGACGTATACAAATTCTGTATTCTAAACACTTTCTAAATTATCTGTCCATTTCAGTATAGGTAGTTTTTGAGCTATGATGGCAGTGTAACCAATTTGGTCATAAAACAACATCACATGACTATCAGTGATGACAATTCCAGCAGTATCCAGTAGCCATTGTTAAATAAGGATTGTGTAGGTTGTTGAGGACCTCACGTAATCATAAATTTACTATTTCCTGCTGGCTTTCCCCATTGTCTTTGCTTGTAGAAAGCCAGCATGGAGCATCAGAAATCGTGAACATGTAACCAACTACATGCTATGGTTTAATTGTAAGCCAAGTGTTGAGAACCAAGATTGTAATCATGTGGGTATGGGAGCCCTATGATGGCTGGAACTCCACGGATCTATCATGTCCCCCCCCCCCTCCTTACACAGCATTATCATAACTTTGAATGGTATTGAACCATTCAATACCATTCAAACCAGTCATAACCTGAGGGCTAGTTGTAATCATCCAGGTGATTGCTTGTCCCAGTAATAATTAGAGAGGGGAAAATGTGAAAACTTTTAAAATTTAATTTTGGGAAAAAATTATTTTAACTATTTTGTGGAAAATAGTTATGGAGTGAAAGGCATTGGTCTGTGTTTGGAAATTCATTGAATAAAGAAATAAAACAACAACAATAATATATTCAGAAAGTGATGTTTTGTGGGTTAAAAGTATGCATTCTCAGTCTCTTTATGTCACTCCCAATTAATATTTGCTTTATCTGTTTGATAAAGTGGATGATAACATTTAGAATATGTAAACTTCCTATGTTTTCTTCAAAAATTCTAGAAATTTTACATCTGTTTGGTTAGTTACAAGGAAACAGTTACCTCAAATACTTGTACAGAGACCATGACAGAACATTGGAGGGTTTTACACACACACACACACACAAACACACACACACCATTATATAAAACATTTGTAGCATCTTGATATATCTGTCCTTTTGTGTTATACTTGAATTTATGCCACTTGTTCTGGCCATGTTTCTTCACTGCTATTTCAGGGTATTAGACAGCTGCTTTAAACCAGATAAATCCATCAATTAAAATGGATTAAAACGTACTTGCAGCTCTATTTAGTGTAAACCTAGAAATATTTGTTTTAATCTCATTTTTTTCAGAATATAATGACATGTATATTGTTACGTGCTTTGAAAACCATAATATCTTAGCAAGACTGAAATATAATATTCCTTTTATAGTTCTCATTTAGCTCTATTCAGATTTTTATATTTTAGCACAATGGTACACGTAAACTTCAACTAATTTTAAATAAAATGATGCATTTATGTTATACGATGGTAAAAGTTTATGAGAAAATCATGCTTTATTTCTTATCTGCAACTTTTTTTAATATGGGTTATGTTTTGAATTATTTAACAGTTCTCACTTAACAGTGGTAATTGAGACTGGAATTTCTGTTGCTAAATGATGCAGTAGTAAAATATGTCACATGACCACAGGAATGACAATCCTGGCAGCCACTATTGCCATTGTTAAGTGAGGATTGTGGGCTCTTAAGTTAGGATCATATTAACCATGATTTGTGAACTGCCTACTAGCCTCCAACAAAGTCAGCGAGGAAGCCAGCAGAAAGTTGCAAGTCCTGAGCAGGGAATGCTATGGGTGCGGTGGTGGTGGTTTGTGGCGCCATGTGAGTGTAGGCAGCAAAAAGGACTGCAGCGCCGCACAGGTGGGTGGATGTGCACAATGGAGTGTAGGTGGGATACTGTGGATTTGTAGCTTCATAGCAGGTCTCGAATGGGAAAAGTAGTGGGTATTTAAAGTAGTTAGACTGGGCCCTCTCTAACAAAATAAAATTCAGTGATGAAAAAAGTAAGGTTTTACACCTAGGACAAGAAAACCCCTGTCTTAAAATGCACAGGGACAGAAAGGATGGTACATGGCTCAATAGCAGTAACTGTGAGAGGGATCCAGGAGTCGTAAGGGACAACTATTTAAATATGAGTCAGCGTTATGTTGCAGTCTGCCCGAGATCCTTCTAGATCTTGAGCCTATGTTTGGGGTGTTGGCTATTGCCAACAAATACAAATACAAAGCAAGAGAAACAGATCTGTTTACAATCTTATGCCGTGCATATTTCCTTAGAACATCTTTAAGTTCTTTACTTCTATGGATATTTTATATTTTATGGTCCATGATGATGTAGGAGCAATAGGAGAAACTAAGGGGTCCTTGGTGCTCTCTGAGCTTGCTTGTTTTCTTGCAAGCGTTTCATTACCCTAACTAGATAACATCATCAGTGGTAATCTTGATGATGTTACCTAGTTAAGAGTAATGAAATTTGCAAGAAAAAAAGCAAGCTCAGAGAGCACCATGGACCCCTCATTTCAATCCTGGGCGACAAATATTCTACTTTATTAATAGTAGAAACTGTTCATTCATATTTCTTTACAGAGAATAATAGAATGTTTTTTGGAAATTGCTAGATTAGCTTAATTGTATTAATAAAATGGCTGCTAATATATTTTTCATTGTTTTCCTTTCTAGACTTGGGAATGGATGATGAAGGAGATGATGATCCTGTTCCTCTTCCAAATGTTAATGCTGCTATACTAAAAAAGGTAATAATTCTATTTTAATGAATACAGAATTTTCAAACAATCTGGTTGCACAATATAAATATGTTCTAAGCTAATTTTTATATTGAGAAGTAGTATGCTTGGGGAAGGCAGTTCTGTTTAAAAATTATTGGATGGATTATAATTTTAGGTGTATGGGTATATTCTTGTTTTTGCTGCAGAGCCCTATTCATTTGGGACACCTATACTGCAGAGTAAAGTGCTGATGTTAATTATAGAAGTCTCCCTGGCTTGACACCTGGGTACCTTGAAAACCAATCAGATTCCGCCTGCCCTATTATAACATGGAAGAGGTGCTCCTTGTCTCACATTTCTAGGATGTTAGGAGACCTGAAGCTAGAAAGTGTTGCTTCACAGCAGTGTCAATATAATGGCATGCGCTTCCCATTGAAATCAGACTGGCCTTCTCTCTAGTATCTTAAAAAGCTATTGTATTAAAAATGGAGCTTTTTCAGAGACAGCTTCTGTAACTTCATCTGCACCTCTTGTTTTCTGCTCGTTGATTTTGTAATCTGGATTGTAGATTGTTTTAATTCTGTTGTTTTTATTGTGATATTTTAAAACATGATTTGTGAGATTGTGGGATCAAATTAAATAGATTTTATTGTGCATGATGCCATGATTAACTGAAGATCTTGAACTTCTGTACAATAGTAAATGCTAATGCTATGAGGCCATCTTTGGTTGAGGTGTTCCCCCCCCCCCCACTATGCAGTTTATTATTGACATTCATCCAATAGTTGTTTCCATAGAACAATAGGCTATAGCGGAGATGGGGAACCTATGGCATGCATGGCTGAAGTGGCATGCGGAGCCATGTCGCCTGGCACGCGCAACATTGCCCATTCTTCCTCCGGGTTTCTGGCCTGCATGTGTGCCAGACGATCAGCTGGCTTTTGTGCGTACATCATTGCTGGAAACTGGAAGACCCATTTTCCGACACAAGCATGCACGCTGGCCAGCTGATAGTTGCACGTGCATGCACACCAGTAACCGAAAGACTAGCTGGCCAGCACACAAAGTCCCCTGGGCAGCTCCTCTTCCAGGTTGTGTCCCAGATGAGCACACACGCTCCTTTTTTGGCACTTGGTGCTGAAAATGTTCACTATCACTGGACTACAGTATTTAATATTGGTTAAGTTCTAACTATTGGCTTACTATTGTACATTTAATAGGGACGCGGTGACTCAGTGGCTAAGATGCTGATCTTGTCCATCAGAAAGGTTGGCAGTTTCGCTGTCCAAATCCCTAGTTCCATGTAACGGAGTGACCAGCTCCTGCCAACCTTTGAAAGCATGTAAAAATGCAAATAGAAAAATAGAACCACCTTTGGTGGGAAGGTAACAGTGTTCCGCGCGCTTTTGATGTTTAGTCATGCTGGCCACATGACCACGGAGACGTCTTCGGACAGTGCTGGCTCTTCGGCTTTGAAACTGAGATGAGCACCGCCTCCTAGAATCAGGAATGAGTAGCACATCTGCGAGGGGGACCTTTACCTTTAGTTTATTGTACGTTTTATGATAACCTTGTAGTATATTACTGAATATTTTCTGTGAGCTACTTATATTTTGAAAGATTGATTTCAAATGCCCTTACATTACTTCGATCAATCTAAACAATTCCTCTGCAAAAATTAGGCTTGTTCATCTTTTTGGAGCTGACTCCTTTAAATGGATTAGTTTTTATAGTTGGAGTGCTTTTGTATCCCTCGTTGCTTTTTGGAAGGACAGTTCTCTGGTCAAAAATGCTGCTGTCTAGCTTTTCCATTGTAACATCTATACCATTTCTGGAAAATGCAAGTCTGTTTGTATTGCTACCGAGAGTGATTAAAACATTTCTTATATAGATTGCTGCAATGCGCTTCACATAAGGCTGACCTCAAATCTTTGGAAGTTGCAGTTAGTGTAAATTCTGGCATGCATTTTGTTGTCCATTTTGTGCCGTTTTTGTTTCCATTTTGTGACATTTCTTCAATTCACTTGCATTGATACAATTTTTATTCTGATTATATTATTTCTGTTTGGTTTACTTTTAGGCAGATTGTTTATTTTTAACTTTGTACTTTTTAAATGTTTAAAATTAGGCTTACTTTTTAAAGAGTAGTTTGTATTCAGTGGCTTCTATACTGGAAGATAGTTCAAATAGTTGTAGAAAAACAACATATTTCATTATATAGTTAATAGTGCAATATCCTGGCAAAATTGTTAAAAGGGTTTATCTTTAACCTAGTCTTTCTATATTTTTAGACATAACAAAACAGAAATTTGCATTATTTTTACATTATTGAAAATACTTTTCCGCAGTTGAAAGTATTTTTCTAGGAAGTAGTGAAACCAAACTATTTTAACTAGGAACATTTCTGTTGATCATTTTTACTGTTTTATTTCATTTTTCTGAATATTTTTCTGTAAATCCTTTGTATTAGTGTAGTTAGTCCTGGAATTCAGAATAATAAAGTATATAAGAAATATGTGAAATCTGATTCATATTTTCTACTTTTCTATCTCCGAAAGATTGGTACTTAAGCATTGTGAGCATGCTTAGTTTGAAAATGGTACAGCCTTTTGTTTAAACTCATAAATCATGTTCCCAGTATTGTGCTAAGCAATGTTTATACAAAAGCTTTGTGGATGCTAGTAGAACTCTAGTTTAGTGCAGTAGAAAACAAAACAAATTTTATAGAGCTTTTCCATAACGCATTTCAATTTCCAAAGGTGATTCAGTGGTGTACCCATCATAAAGATGATCCACCTCCTCCTGAGGATGATGAGAACAAAGAGAAACGAACAGATGATATCCCTGTGTGGGATCAAGAATTTCTCAAAGTAGACCAAGGAACTCTCTTTGAACTCATCCTGGTAAGTTGGCCTAGTATATCCTGCTTCACTGATATTTACAGACTAATGAAATATTGGAGTATAATAGAGTTTGTATTTTAATGTCATAAATACTTTGCAGTTGGGTTAAGCAAAATGCCCTAAAATCTAAAATATCATCTGTCAAAGGTAAGCATCATGATTGTAAAGATGCAGAGATAGTTAACACATGCAACTCAGTAAGTGAACATAATTTAAAACAACCGCCCTCCAAACCTTTTTGGCAGCAGGGACCAGTTCCATGGAGAGTTTTTCTGCGGACCGGAGAGGGTGTGGTTTTGTGTGGTGCCTGCATCCTGCGGATGGGGCTTCACTTGTTTGCACGGCCCAGTTTCTGGCATGCTGTGGCCCAGTGCCAGTCCATGGACTGGGGGCGGTTGGGGACTTAAAGCATGTATAATTAACTGTGCCTACAGCATTCAAGGCTGAAATTCTGCTTAGTTTGTCTCAGAAGTTTAAACAAGAGAAAGTACATATGTTTATTGGTTTGTAGTTCTTGCTGCTTTTTGAAAGCTCAGCAAAACTAGTTGAACAATTGAAAACCTGATATATTGTGTCTTATATATGTATTCCAAAGTACAAAATTCATAACAGCACTGAAATTTTAACTGGAAGTCCTTAACAAAGTTTGTAAATGGGAGAGAGGCTTGTTATTGCCATTAGCAATAATATTTCTAGATGAACAAGAAAATAATTACACCAGACTTCATTTCATTTATTATTAGTTGCTATTTATGTTTACTGCTAGAAATATAATGTGCACTATTATATAATGGAGCACTGATTTGCAGAGTCTTTAAAAATCTGTTGCTTTCTATAAAGGCTGCAAACTACTTAGACATCAAAGGCTTACTGGATGTGACATGCAAAACTGTTGCAAATATGATTAAAGGAAAAACACCAGAAGAAATCCGCAAGACTTTCAATATTAAAAATGACTTCACTGAGGAGGAGGAAGCCCAGGTATGTCAAGCCCTTTTACTTAAAACAAAATCTATCTACTATTTAATCCTACCAACTATTTTAGCTTCTGTAGGCTAAAATAATTGCTTTCTGTTGATTAATGTGTACATAGTTTGTTGTGAAGCTGGTGTTGCAGAAAGACTCTAAATTTATTTTTTTATAGTTTTTAGTTGGCAATTCAGCCTTCATATAATTAAAATCAAATGATGGATAAAATAAATCTGTGCTCTAATTTGTCCCCTTTACTGTCTTTGCATTCATTCATGTATGGGAAAAGAAGTCTCAGACAAGCTAGCTTACTGTATGTTTGTATTAATACGCTATTGTTATTTCATTGGGGAGCTTAGAACTACAATATATACAAAAACAGCTTTTTTACATATGCAAATCAAATTGTTATTCTAGACATCCCTTTCAAGACAAGATATTCTATACAGAATAATTCACCTAGTCTGTCTGATACCAAGACAATGAGGGAAAAATAAGCAAAATTTCTGCAAGGAGCATTGCCAATACAGGAGTTCCTACAGATTTTACTCCAATAGTTGCTGTTATTTATAGGGACGGTGCGAGAGAGCGAGAGCATTTTATGGAAAAAATGTTAGAAAGGAAAAAAATCAGATAAAGGAGATGCCTTGCAAAATATTTTATTATTTTATTTATTTATTGTTGATTAAAGATGAGTTAGAGTAGGTTGCCTGACACAATCTAGATGTTTAGATTACAGTACCATATGCATGGCCTCTGAGCGGCACTGTTGAGAAAAACACTTAGCAGTTACCTAGCCTAAGTTTATAGTTTTAGTCTTACTATTATTAGATTCCAATTGGAAGGACTTGCATCCAATTCTCTACTACAGAATCACTGTGTGATTGTTTATAATTCTTTTTAATACTATCACTATAATTGATGGACTGCAAAGAAAATTTTTAGACACAAATGCTACCATTTATCTATTTGATTTCAGTGGATCATTTAGCACAGCGATGGCGAACCTTTTTTGGCTCGCATGCCATAAGTGGGGGGAGCGCAGGGGGGTCGTGTGCAGGCGTGCCGCACCCATAATGCAATGCGCGACCCCCCAGTGCGCATGCGCACACTACAGGCGCAACCCCCCATTTTTGCATGCTTTTTTCGCCCTCCCCAGGCTCCAGAGGCTTTATAGGAGCATGGGGAGGGCGAAAACAGCCTCCTCCCCCCTGGAAGCCCTCCGGAGGCTTCAGGGACCTTCAGGAGGCTTCCCTGAAGCCTCCGAAGCAGTCAAAACAACCCTCCGAGCAAACCGGAAGTGACTTCCAGTTTGCTCGGAAGTCAACTGGAAGTGACTTCCAGTTTGCCCGCCTTCAGGAGGCTTCCATGAAGCCTCCAGGGCAGTCAAAACGACCCTCCGAGCAAACAGGAAATCCGTTCCCAAACTTCCGGTTTGCCCGTAGGGCTGGTTTTTTGCACTCTGGAGGCTTCAGGGAAGGTTCTTTTCGCCTTCCCCCTGGCTCCTATAAAGCCTCTGGACCCTGGGGAGGGCGAAAAAAGGCTTTAAAAAAGGGTGAACTCAGTTGCAGGGCAGCGCCTCGTGTGCCCTGACAAATGGCTCCGCGTGCCTCCTGTGGCACGCTTGCCATAGGTTCACCATCACTGATTTAGCATGTTGAAAATAATTGCTACAGTCTTGCAACCAGTAATCAAGCTAATAAAACCCATTTCTTCACCCCAGATTTTTACCCACCTTTGATTTTCTGGGGCAGAATGAGTTCTCCATGTTAAAAATGTGCATGCAGTTAGTTCTAAAATAGTCATAACTAAGTTTCCATAAATATGGATATATTCATTTTATATGATGGTACACTTTAATTTTAAATACTACTTGATATCTGGAAGACATCTGAATTGGGAAAATAATTTGAATCACAGGGATGCTATTGATTCATAGGTAAATATTTAGAATAGATATATAAATATCTAGAAAACGTATTTGATATTGCTTTTCAGGTATAATTGTAACGTTTGTCTTTATTTTTAGGTACGCAAAGAAAACCAGTGGTGTGAAGAGAAGTGAAGCTTTGTGCCTGATACTTAACAACACTGTAAGGATTGTTCCAAATATCAGTTGCACTGCTCTGTTTATAATTGTTAATATTAGACAAATGCAGCAGCAAATGAAGTTGTACTAGTCTGGTGGTGTTCTCTTTGCATGTGTAATGTTTGAATATAGATTTAAATTCTATGGTTTAATCAGTGTAATCTGATTTCCTTATTTTTCCTCTTCTCTAAATAAAACTAAACTCCATGCAAGTTCTGTATGGCAATTAGCACTGTAAACTAGACCTTCTGTGCTTCTGAATGTTTCATTGTCACATTAAAATCCTCAGCATGTCAGAATTCAGACGTCTCTGACCTTGTAAATAAAATTACTTGCAAAAGTTTTCTGAAACTGAATCAGTGAAGTCTACTTTTATTCATGGAGTAAGAGCCACAAAATATTTTGAAAACAAGTTGGAATAATTGCTTTGGGGTTCTTTCATTCTACATCTTTTGTAGTAGTGACGTTATTGTTAAAACTAAAGCAAAGTAGCTCTGCTTGATACCTACTATTCTAATCTAATAGAGGTGTAACCCTGGTGGCACCCGGGCAGTTAGAGCTCTCTTCCGGCTAAATACTTGTAGTTTCTGTAAAGAAGCATAGTATTTGGTATGTACGTATTTTTAAAACCAATAAAAATTTCAGTATTGATCAAAAATAGATCTCTAAAAACAATTTCTTGGACTGTTAATATTTTATTTTAGTATTTCCTTATGGCTATCAGAAACATGGCATCAGATTGCAGTGATTTGCCACTGCATATGCTGACTGGTGATATTGATGTATTATTTAAGTTTATAACACTTGCCAATAAGTTAGTAATTTTTTCATTCTTTGTGTTTCTGTTCAGGGATTAGAGGAGAGAGATGTAATAAGCAATTGTAAATAAGCACTTCCCATGTCTGTATGAACACTAGGTAGAATAAAAGTTAAACATTTAAAGGTCAGTGATGATCATAAGCATTTAATGTACAATAAAGAATTTTAACATTTAACTATGCTTAACAAAGTGCATATCCTGGCAATTTCACAAATTTGGTCATTATCAAAAGTAATAAAGACATTTTTCAATAAAATGGTTGCCAAATAGATTAATTACCGGTGATATTTTAATATTATAAAAATAAATGGGTTCTCCTAGGCGCTGCTTGGAGTGTCCAAGCATGGGATAACTTCAGCTTGCTGCCCAAGGACTGAGTTCAAAGTTTGTGTAGCCATGCCTCCTGCTCCCTTAGAGGCCCAGTTTAAAAAAAACCAGTTGCCCTAAAAGTAAGCAGTTGCGGGGGGGGGGGGGGGTCCAGTTCTTGGACAGCAAGTTCGACTCTCCAATCAGCATAGTGTAGCCTCTTTATTATTTTTGTACTAGTAGTGTAGATTAGGAAGCTTAGTCTTTGTTTTTTGTTCCTGCAAGTACGATTTCATTCCCTCAGCTTTCTTGACACACGGAACAGGCGGCTTGGAGCGCAGCTGCCTTCTGCGACCACCACGGTCTAGGCACCACTGGGAGGCTCGTCAGCGGCTGCTGGCGAGCTCTGGGGGACAGATAGGAAGGTAGGGAACCCCCAACGACTGTCGGAGGACTGTTTCTAGCCTTGGAGACTCTACTGAGCTCTCCGGATTGCCAATAGATCCCCGAAGCCCCTCCAAACCTCACAGCGGCCATTTTAAAAAGGAAAAAAGTGGCACGCTTTATTTCTCAGCTGTTAGAAGAGTTCCACAGCAGATCACCGCTGGGAGGGGTTTTAATGTTGGGAGCTCGCTCGGGCTCCAGGCAGTTCCCCCCCTCCCAGGAAGACTATTTCAAGCGGCAACGGAGTTTGGCCACTGACCAGGCCATTCCCTGTTTTAAAAGTAGCGCGGCTCTGCGGGCGCTCTGGGAGTCACCAATTTGGGGCCAAATCTTGTCAGAGCTGTTTGTTCCCTGGCTGGCCCCAGTGTCTCGGGACATTGACTGATTTAAGGGGCCATCTATCATCTCCCCTCACCTTCAAGGTTTCAATCTTCAACCAAACTGTGTTAGGGCTGGGAGGACCATGGCCAGCAATAGTGTGGCTGAAGTCAGGGATCAAACAGGGCCTACCTCCAAGAAGCACAGCAAGCCCAACCCTGCTGCTAAGGGAGACAGCGCAGGGTGCCCTGCAAAGGGGAAACAGCTCAAAGCCAAGAAGGTCTCCAAGGCTGCAGAAAGGATGGCTGAGAGGAGACAAAACGTCCTGAAGAGGCAGTTTCAAAGGGCAGTAAATGCCTAGGCACAAACTGTTTGAGACAGGGAGCCACCAGTGGCCCAGGTTCCTGCAGACCTTCCCATAGTAGATAACCAACGGGAGGGATCACCATCCCTGGCGGAAGAAGGGGATTTTGGCTTCTCACCCAATCCTTCCAGGGCATCTCCCAGATCTCCTGATTCATCCCTAGAGGAGGTGAATATGGAAGAGGCCTGTTCTCTGATGGAGGAGGAACTTCCTCCTTTTGGACCTATCCCCGGCACCTGAGTTATCCCAGGCACGTGCAATATCTCGGGATTGCAAATGGCATCCAACAGCTGGGTCTCACCTTGCCTCTCCAAAACAGGGCCAGAGTTAAGGCGCAGACCGTAGGGGCTCACAGTCAACCTACTGGAACGTCCCCTCCCGCTTCCTCTGCTGTCAGCAAGGTATCTGAGGATGAGGAGGGTGGACAGGACGCCCCTGATTTATTGGAGGATGAGAATCCGGTCCCTGACGCCCTTGCCTTCTCGGGCTTATTCAAGCCCTCCATGTTTAAGGCCATACTGACCAAGGTTAGGACCTCATCCATTCAGATGGGACTCCCCGCCCAATCCGACAAGAATGTCACTGAACAGGCTAGCAAGAAAACGGTTGGATCCGAGGATCAGGCGCAGGTCTCTTTAAGGAGACCAACCCCCTCAGGATCTTGTCCCAGCACCTGGATGTCATCCAGCGACAATGGGCCCAGCCTGGATCAATGGCTAATCCCAGTGGGGTGGACAAAAAGCTCTACTCTATGGAGAGTGACATAGAGGGTCTCCTGAAGCTTCCTCAGGTAGATGACCCCATAGTGGCACTAACTTCTAACTCGGTCCTTCCAGCCGATCTGCTGGAGGGACTCAAGGCGGAAGACAAGAGGGCGGAGAAGGCCTGTCATAAGACTCACGTGGCCACTGCGTGGGCCATGAAAACCTCCTCCTCTTCTTACTTCAGTAGGGTACCCCTATTTTGGCTCCGTAAGCTGCTAGCCAACCTCCCAGCCGGCGACATTAGGACATCAATAAAATTATTGCAGCGGTCGAATATTCGGCCGATGCTTCCCTTAATGCCACCAAATTTTCCTCTAGGGCTCTGGCATCTAATGTGACCTCACGCCATCTGCTGTGGTTCCACCACTGGCAGGCGGACATGAAGGCGAAGTGGAAGTTGGTCTTGGCCCCTTTCAAGGGTGGTAAGCTCTTTGGTGAGGCCTTAGACTCAGTCTTGATTGAGTCCAAGGACAAACGCAAAATCTTACCAGCAGTCACCATGAAATTGGACCGTAAGGGTCACTCCTTCTTTCGTAGGCAGCCCTTTCGGAATGCAGACCCCCCCCCCCCATCCACCTCTGGGGGATTTACCAGCCTTATTCCTAAACGCAGGACCGCCCCCATGATAGGGCATCATTCAGGGACAAAACCAGGCAACAGGGCAACCGCAGGTCCTTTAGAGGAGGGTTCTCCAACCGCTCCTTTCGAAGAACCAAGTGACCATCACCGGTCCCCTCCCATAGGGGGTCGGCTACAGCTTTACACCACCCAGTGGGAAGAGACAACGACGGACGTTTGGGTCTTGAACACAATCCGTCACGGCCTTTCCTTAGACTTCCTCTTCTTTCCTCCACGGACATTCATCCCTGCCCCCTCCCGAAATCGACCCACAAGCGACAACTGATGCAGGCAGAGATCAGGCATCTACTGGACATAGTGGCCTTCGAGCAGGTTCCCCTAGGTCAGGAGGACAGAGGATTTTATTTGATCCTCTTTCTGGTTCCCAAGTCCTTGGGAACGGGGGAGAGCCATACTGGACCTCAAGAAACTCAACATCCATCTAGCATACAAGCGCTTCAAGATGCAATCACTCCAGACCATCTTGGGTTGCATCAGGCAGGGCGACTTCTTGACATCAAACGACCTGAAGGAAGCATATCTGCACATTCCCATTCATCCAGCGCATCACAAGTTTCTTGAGGTTCCTGTTTGCAAACCAGCATTACCAATACAAGGCTCTTCCCTTCGGCCTCTCATCGGCCCCCAGGACGTTCACCAAACTTATGGCTGCTGTCGCTGCACATCTCAGATCTCGTCCGGTGAGACTCGTTTGTATCTGGACGGCATCCTGCTGATGTCATCATCAGAAAGCAGAGCATCAAGGCTTCTCCATCAATCTGGAGAAGAGCCACCTGGAGCCAACTTCCAGGATTCAACACCTGGGCATGGTGATCGATTCCAGAACTTGCAAGGTGTTCCTCACGCAGGAGTGGGCACGGCTGCATGCACGGGCTCTTCAGTGGTTCCTTCTGCCGATTCAGCGGCGCAAGGCCAGCAACTCCAAGAGGGTGGTGAGTGTTCCCCCAAAGTTGATCCGGTCGTTCGGGTGGTGGCAATCTTCGGCGCTGACGAAGGGATCCCTCTTCAAGGAACCACAGCGCCTGGTCATAACAACAGATGCCAGTTTGTACAGCTGGGGTGCCCACCTACAGACACACATGACGCAGAGCAGATGGTCGCAGGCAGAGCTCGCCCACAACATAAACTGGTTGGAGCTCAGAGCTGCTCGTCTAGCCCTGCGCCACTTCCGTCGGTTCATCAAGGGATCCCACGTCCTCATACTGATGGACAACATTGCCACCAATGCCTACGTCAATCACCAGGGTGGAACTCGATCAACAGCCCTGATGTCGGAGGCGGAGGCAATAGGGCGATGGGTGGAGAGTCATCTCAAGTCTTTGAGAGCGGACCACATCTCGGGGGAGGACAACGTGACAGCGGACTGGCTGAGCAGAACAGCCATCAGCACCTCGGAATGGCAACTTCATCCGTCTCTGTTTTACCAATTGACCCAGAGGTTCGGTCTTCCGACAATAGACCTGTTCGCCAGTCCGGAAAACATGCACCTCCCCCGGTTGTTCTCGCGGTTCCAGTGTGCCAGCACAGAAAGGACAGACGCCCTTCGATGCTGCAGGCCTCCCGGACTATTATACGCCTTTCCGCCTCTCCCCTTGATACTTCAGGTGATCAGAAAGATCTTATTGGAGGGTGCGGAGGTGCTCCTAGTTGCCCCACACTGGCCAAGGAGGTCCTGGTTCGCCGACTTTGTCAGTCTGTCAGTGACAAGTACTGGCACATACCTCAGGAGCAAATCTCCCTCAGTCAAGGAGCCATTCTGCACCCGGATCCTCAATGGCTCCACTTGGCCGTATGGCACTTGAGGGGGACCTCCTGAGGCAGGACAACTTCTCTGATAAGGTTATCCGAACTATCCAGGCGTCTAGACGGCCTTCCACGGTGCAGATCTATGACGCGACATAGACTATTTTTTCCTCTTGGTGTCAGTCCCATCACATTGATGCCACAGCAGCGACAATACCACAAATACTGGACTTCCTCCAGGACGGGTTGGACAAGGGCCTTGCCCCCAACACACTTCGGAGGCAGACAAATTTTGTCCAGAGATGCTTCTCTACTACTCATCAGACACTCAAGGGTCCGCAGTTTCCTAAAGGGGGCCACCAATCTACGCCCCCCCCCACGGTGCACCGTTACCCAACTTGGGACCTATCGGTTGTCCTGCAGACCCTAACATCGACACCATTCGAACCGATTCGCTCTATTAGCCTACAACATTTGTCGTTCAAAACCACCTTTCTCATAGCCATCACTTCAGCACGCAGAATTTTGGAGCTGGCAATGCTCTCAGTTAGAGAGGACCTTTGTGTTATACATACGGACAGTTATTTTGCGATTGGACCCTGCCTTTCTACTGAAAATTAACAGCTTATTCCATAGAACGCAGGAGCTCATCCTCCCCGACTTTTGCCCATACCCCAGACATCCCAGGGAGCACGTTTGGCACAAATTGGATGTGTGATGCGCTGTGCGGGTATCATTCTTCATATCATTCCAGCCCACCTCCATGGACAGGAAGGTATGATCTTCCACCATAGGATGTTCGCTGCGCGCTTGCATTAGGCTGGCTTATAAACATCAATCTAGGCCTGTTCCTCCTCATATAACAGCACACTCCATGAGGAGCGCCGCAACTACGGCTGCTTGGGCCACTCAAGCGCCTATTGAAGAGATATGCAGGGTGGCTACCTGGTCCTCGCCGTTGCCCTTCATTCGGAATTACAGACTGGACTCCTTTGCCTCTGCCGAGGCTTCATTTGGAAGGAGAGTTTTACAGTGGGTCCTTGTGACTCCTGCTAACCAGGACATTCCTTCTTTCCACCCCGGGACTACACAGCTTGGGTATGTCCCATGCTTGGACACTCCAAGCAGCACTTAGGAGAATGACTGTTGGCTTACCTGAATGGTCATTTTCTAGGTGCTGCGGGAGTGTCCCTAAGGTCGCCTGCGAGTGCGTGACTTATCACCTCCATGGCATAGATATTTCTCCATACAGCATCCTTCTGGGTCTGATACCTTCGTTTTTTAAACTGAGCCTCTAAAGGGAGCAGGAGGCGTGGCTGTACAAACTTTGAACTCAGTCCTTGGGCAGGAAGCTAAAGTTAACCCATGCTTGGACACTCCCGCAGCGCCTAGAGAACCACCATTCAGGTAAGGCAACGGTCATTTACTACAAAATAGTTCACACACCACTATAAGTTTCAGTTGAAAAATCTGAGGATAAAATGAGTAATGAAGTTTTAGAATTTGTCTCTTTTCAATGTGTCACAATTAGATGCGATGAAAAAAACAATAAAAAATATGACAGAAATGGAATCTTAGTTTCTGAACAAAGTCTCCATTCCAATCCATCCACTGCTATTTTTACCTCAGTGTGCCTTAAATGTTTTACCTTTGTATGCATACACTGCCGTTTTCAAGGTACTGTCTTGGAACACACTTTGGCAGCCTACTGAGCCCAGCATGGTGTAGCATTGAAATCTGTCTTGAGAGGATAGCATTGTTCTACTGTAAAAAAAACGGTATTACAAATCCCCATGACTTTTCAGTCATTCTCATTTTTTCAGCTGTTATAAGGGAGCAAGTCGTAAGGAGAATTGAAGCTATTGCCTTGATAGGGATTAGCACTTGTTAGGAAATTTGGATGAAATCCATGCTTTCTTGGGCATATGAACAAGAAGGGCAGAGAGCTTAGAGCCCAAAAGAGCAGTAATGGAGACTTCTCTGTAGATTAAAAAAATGTGTATTGTTTGTCTTACAGCTTCAGAAACTTAGTTCTGTACATAATTATGCTGGTTTCTTCCATCTACATTTCTTTCTGAGAACTGAGATCAAAGCAGTGTGGCTGACTGTCATCTCACAGTATGCACTTTGGCAAATTATCCTAGTCTTTTTCATCAATGAAGAACAGCTGTTCACCTACTTTTTCACTCCCTTGACCTGAAGAAAAATTAGGGACTGTCTCCCAAGATAGTATTTCTCTTTTAATCTTAAGGGGAAGCTCAGGCTAGGTGTTTTTACCTATCATGCTTTTTCTAGTCAAAAGAATCAGTTTCATATACAATGATGGTCAAGGCACCAGGGTATAAAGTATATGAATTCTAGTTCTACCTTAGGTATGAAACTAGGTGGGTGACTTTGGACCAATCGGGTTATTTCAACTCTACAAAGAAAATCACAGAACATCTTGCCAAGAAAATTGCAGTCCAGGCATCAACATTGACTTGAAGGTGCATTTGCCTTCTAATAATGGTTGATGCAAAAATGAGACAGAATCTGTTTTAGCCATATGAAGAATTCAACTGGACCCTTTCAAGTGGACAACAATGGTTTTCTCTTTGATGGCTGTTACAGACTCATTTGGGGAGGCACAGTTTAACTGTAGGAACCAGTCTGAGCATTGGGTAATATAAATTAGTGAAATGTCACTTTAAAATAGTTGGAGATACATATTTACTTCGTGTACTTCACTCAGAGTTGGAGATCACAACTGATATACCATTGTACATAGTGAATAAGAGGGGAGCTCAAACAAAATCAGAAAGCAGCACCTGTACATTGTACCTACAGTGCATTTATTAGATTTAACATAATTGCAATTTTTCTCAACTGCTATAGCCATACACCTAAGGGAGACCCCTGCCCTGAAACAGCTTTTTTTGTAGGAAGAGAATGAAGAAATTATAAAGAAAATAGGTAAACTGGCCAGTTTTCACTGTCATTGTCTACAAGTGGCTAACTAGATATAGCTTTGTTGATTTATGCACTTATGATGATGGTGTTGATTGAAGTTTTGATTTCAGTTAATTCATACAGTCTTTAAGAATAAAGTCCTTTAACACTGTTAGATATAGTGCTAAATGTTCAATTTTAAATTTGAATGCTTGATGCTAAAATTGAATGCTAAAATTATTGTGGCTCATTGGTTTTCTTCACAAACTATGCCATGTACCATATTTTTGTAATATATAAAAACATACACACAAAAAAATATAACATTGTTTATAGGATTATAGTCCCCAGTTACCCATTTTTGAATGGACAATCTGGTAGATCACTTTTATTTATAAAGCCATAAACAAATTTTAAACAAAGAAGCAAAACAAATTCAAGATTAAAAAAAGACAAAAAATACCCCTCCAGATGATAATTGTACAAATGAAAATTTCCCCTGCTACATACATACAGAGATTTTTGTGTGGCTTATTAAAGTTAAATTTCCATGACATGGTACATTCAGTCTCTTCAGAAAAGCAGATAATGGCATTAAAATTGCACTTGCTGTGTATACATTGAACTTGAGTAAAACACCATGATAAAATCTTTCATTTTACACAGCGCGCGAAAATAAAATAAAGAAAATTTAATACAGCATTTTTAAGCATCTCTTTTTGGTATTTAAGTGATACTTGCATTTTTGGAATCTTGATTGTTTTTAAATGTTTCTAAATTCTTGTGACTGTTCTCGTCTTAACTAAAATAGCTTATCTTCCTAGTCACATAAATGGTAATCATGCTGATTAATATTGAATAGTTATTCAGTTCCATTTTTGCATATCTAGTTATGTACTCATCTGATTGTAGGTGCAAATGCAGAAGTGCCTCTTTATGAGCTATGCTTATATCATATTGGGGTCAGGAGGCGTTCATTCATTTCAGAGTTCTTCTGAACTATCAATTGAGTGAGCCTTTTTGGAAGAAGAAATCAAGTATAGCATTTTAAAGAATAAAATTTCAGAATGATGATATTCTTGGGGAAGTACTCTTGCATAGACTTGAAATCAATTTTGGGTGACCTTCTGATGCCAAAAGGCACTTCTAGTTTTCCTTGGGTTACTAAAGGTTTTAATGGAGGACTATTTCATGTATGGATCAAGGCACTGGTGGAAGCTGGATGATTCTGTTCTAGTCCTACTGCATTCACAAAATCAGCTGTGACTTAGTGTAAGTCACATTCTTTCAGCCCTAGGATGAAGCCAATGGCAACCCACTTCTGAAAATTGTTCCCAAGAAAACTGCATGGATTTCCTTGTGTAGTTTTGTAGATCAAAGCTAACTCAAAGGCACACATAAAGTAAAATATATGTATGTCGCCTGGGATTTTCCCAACTCTGATAAGTTTTTGATCCTGAATTATTAGGATTTATACTACACTTTTTGGGTGAGTTTTTGCCCTATTTTTTTGGAGGGGGGGGGAATTACAGTCATACTATTATATTGGATGGTTAAGTCAGATGGCTGAAAAAAGTGGCTGAGAGATTAGGGCTTATCTACTCTTGATTTAATGAGGTTTCTGATATTAATTCAGAAATTCAGATTAGGAATCACTTTTCTTCTCGTTTCCCTTGAGTTCCTAAGATACTTGAATGCGAACATCATGCAAATATTAGGAGGATCAACCTGCAGTTCTACCTTTGATTCATTTACGGTCTGCTTACACAATTTCCTTGTGTAGTTTTGTAGATCAAAGCTAACTCAAAGGCACACATAAAGTAAAATATATGTATGTCGCCTGGGATTTTCCCAACTCCTATTTTCAAACCGACCTGCCAGCATTACAGTCTCTTTCTCATCTTGCTGAAAATGAGGAATGGAGTGAAGTGGTTTAGTTTCAAGTCCATAAAGTTAAGAGAAGTGGTTTAGTTTCAAGTCCATAAAGTTAAGACTTGCAAACTCTTCAGGGCTGTGATTTTGTAACCTTCCTTTACTCCCAGAGAGGTTAATGTAAGGTTTGTTGAAATACCATTGTAATGAAGTGACTCACCCATTTCAGTTACTCTACATTATGAATTTTCCTACCCTTTGTCCACTATTATCTCAGTATGTTGGGATTGGTATCAATGTGTGACTCTGTATTTGTCCTCTGAGAAAAACTACCATCCCTAAAGTAAGCACCAGAAGGAGACCATCTGTGTTGATTCTATGTTTAAAGTTCAAAGCAATCAACTTTGCTTAGCACTGTAAATGAATTGGGCTCTGGGGAAGCATATAACTTTCAAATAAATATCTTCCCTGCAGTAAGGACAAGAGAGAAACAGAGAATGAGGAATATGACTAGGCTTCAACACTGCAATTGCAGAAATGATTCTAGTCAAAGTGCGCTATCATAATTGGCTTGAAATAGATGGTGGATAAATCTTGGCAAGCTTTTAAGAAGCCACAAAGACTGCAGAGTAAATTTTAGTGATTGGAGGCATAGCTTATATCCTTTTCTTATTTTCCATTGATTATATAGCAAAAGTACGGTAAATTGTGAAAAATAAGTATTTGAGTTTTGCATACTTTACAGTAGATAGCATAAAAAATCTTTGTAGCTGAAAAATTGTGATGCACACAGCCCTATGTCTGGAATACTAGATAGACTTTCACAGCCAGTGTTTTCTCCTATTTTATCACCTAATAAAGCTGCTGGAATAAACATCTGTTAATGCAATCCATCCTTGATCCCAAAGATGAGGCATAATGAAATATTTTAGTTTCTTACAAGCTGCTTTATACTTTTTCTGTGGAACATTTGAGCTTGTCATTCGACAACTGCTTTTGTAATGTTTAATATGTATTGGATGTCTGGACCTCAGGACTTTGACTATAATAGTTTAATAAATGCCTTAGCGTTTAAAGCACCTTTCATCTGCAATTAGATCAGTATATTTTGCTTTTATCTCAGTTGGAAAAGAGATCAAATAATTCAGTTATTGACCAGAATTAAGTTTACCTTCATACTTTTCAAAGAGACTGTTGATGTCCTTACTTAGACAACAATTTTAGTGCTGCAGTGTTGTTGTTTTCTGATTTGGCTTTTGCCTGACTTTAAGACTATACCATTTGATGGCAGGCTGAACTTGTCTCTGTAGCTTCTGTATGCAGCAGAACCAATCAGCAAAGTGCGTGATGAATCTGTGCGCCTTGTTATCACATTAGTACTATGTTCCTATTGATACCATATTGTGCCCTGAGGATTCACCTGGCACTATGGATTTATGAGGCATTGTTGAACATTTATTAGAAGGAAGTCCTGATGTGCTTGTAGCAGTTTTGAGATGTGCAGATAAAGAAGAAGGATTGGCTTGGTTTTGGTGTATAAGATCAGCAGGAACAGCGAGCTTGTTTGGAATAAAAGCAGGGGATGTACACTGGAGCACATCCACAGGGGAGGGAGGGGAATCTATAGTACTTCCATTGGAAGAAACTGGGCTGGAGCAGTGTCCTTTTCCTTGTAGGTACCGAATGCACTTCTTTTTCCTCCTAAGAACAGTGAAGAGAGTTATCTGTAAATAAAGGGTGAATTTACAGGGTCATATTTTTTAAAAATGAAAGCGTTATGTAGCATTTAATACAAGTATAATGTCTAAGGAACAAGGATTTAGAAGGAAAAACATATTTGTTCTTAATACCTATTACTCAATTTTTTGTTAGAAGAATTCTTTTTTTAAGGTTATTGTCAACTTGTATTTTTTACCACTAGATGGAGGTTTAACTGTAAAACTGCTAAAATTTCTCCAAGCCGAAGTGCAAAACAGATCAAAAGTTATCAGAAATGTTTAGTTCTGGTTATTGCTGTCCAAGGGATTACTGAAAGCAACCCCCCCCCCCCCGAGATAGATTTGGATAATTCCCAATAAATAAGTTTAATGTTTTTGAGCCAGTCGTTTAATTGGGTTTTCTTTATTTAGTTTTAGGACTTGTGTGGCGAATAAATCTTGTTTTAAGTTGAATTCATGGGTGTAGTGGTTAGAAACTAGAAATGGGCTAAAACCGAGAGATCATGAGTTCTAGTCCCAGCCTTAGGCATGAAGCCAGCTGGGTGACTTTGGACCAATAACTTTTTCTCAATCCTTGGAAGAAGCAATAGCAAACCACTTCTGAAATCTTGCCTAAAAACCGCAGGGACTTGTCCAACAGTTACAGGAATCAATTGTCTTAAAGCCATCACTTGACTGACAAAGGATATCACATTAACTTCAAAACTACAATCTCATATTTTCCATTGCAGTTCTGCATATTTCCAATACAGCTTGGGCAAATCATTAAGATTTATTTTGACAAACAGGTTTGAACTGTGAAAGCAAACAAATTCATTTTTACCAGAAAAGGCCATCTAATTCACCTTGATTAAGCTATTTAGGTGCTCTCAAAACACTTTGGGCAAAGGCTGTGGGAGATGGGCTCTCTCAGCCTTTCCACCCAGGATTAGTTGATGGGACTTTCTGCTAGGCAACTTCAAAATTACCTACAGCGTGCAATGAAGCTACGCAGCCTGGAAAATGGTGCAACCATATGATGCTTATGCTCTAGGCAGTTCTGTAGCAAAAACCACAAACAGCCTATCTGAGCCATCTTTGTATGTAAAGGTTTTCCAAACAGGTTGCTTTTGACAAACACAGCAGAGTTCTTTGCAGTAGGCAATAAAAGTGGCCAGCTTCAAAACAGTTCAGTCTGAGGATTTTTCAGCTTATGAATACAAAAAGAAAATTGGGTAGAATCATGATAGACTGAGAGAACATCATTTTTGACCCATGATCTCCCAAATCTAGAATAAACATCCTGACATGCTTCCAAAGAACACCAAGGTGTTCCTTAGGGCTAAGTAGCTCTCCAATGAAAAGGACTGAGAGCCATCAATAGTAAAGATGTTAGAGTATGAAAGGCATAGGTCCTTTTATAAATTGTTCTCTATTCTAAATAAAACCAAGATAAAAATATTGTTATGGGAGAGGTAGAAGATATCATTGCTGGTTTACATAGAAAAGGAAGGATCTGAACAAGGATTGTTGCCCCTACTCAATGTTTGAAGGTTCTGTTCTGTGTAACAGTGCCTCTCGCATAGAAATACTGGTTTATCGATTACTTCTTTGTTACTGTTGTTCTTATCATAAATGGAAGGCATTAGGTTTTTATTACATTTGCAGAATATTTTGCTTAGTAATCTCTCTCTCTCTCTCTCTCTCTCTCTCACACACACACACACACACACACACACACACACACACACATTTTACTGGGACGTTCTGTCCGTGTTACAAGCACATCTTTGAAGAGCCCTATGTTACATCTTTTTTCTATCATCCATTACTGTAAAAACAGTCTGGATCTGTTTGTTCTGGAAGAAAAAAAGGGGGGGACAATGTGTTTATATTAACTTCAGCCACAGATTGCTTCATTTGCCAGGATAAGACACAAAACAATTAATTGTAGGGTGCTGTTGATGCATAAGTATTGAAACCAACACCAAGAATAATAAATGTCATTGCTCCTTTAACTAAAATTCTTAAGGAAGGAGAGTCATTTTTCCTAAAGGATTACTAAGAAGAGAGATGCTTTGGAAAATCCATACCAGAGGTGAGTGCTACCGATTCACACCGGTTCAGGCAAATCAGTAGTGGAAATTGGGATTGGGTCGCTGAACTGGTAGGGACAGCAGGCTGGCCACGCCCCTGAACCGGTTCCCTGGTTGCTGCTGCCATTGCTAGCTTGGTTTTTAATCATTTTTTCATGTTCTGCGCATGCACTGAACTGCACATGCGCACGTAGTGAACTGGCAGCAATGCCGGCAGCAACCCACCCCTGATCCATACTGTTTGGCTAGGCAATTGGCAAGGAAGGGCATGACAACAGGTTTCGGTTGCTGATTCATGGAAAATTATTCTGATAGTTTATCATGTTTATCCTTTAGTCCATTTTAAATAGATCTGACACCCTTTTCAAGAATTTAAATCATCTTTCTATGTACCACCCTAGTAAAAAAAATCCCCCCCTCTTACGTTATGCCAAGATATTTTACTAATTTTTCTCTTCAGCATTACAAAAGTATCTGTAGGTCACTCAAATGAAGCATGCGGAAAATTGAGAGGAAGCCTAAGCAGCACCATTAGTAGAGTTAGAAAAGGCAGCTATAGAAATGATGCAAGAGAGAAAAATCAAAACAGAGTACAACCACCTTTATGGTCAGAAACAAGGCTGCAAAGCGAAAGTTCCTGATACACACCTGCATGGGCCGCACCAGTCCATTTGTTGGTTGAGGCCAAAACGAGCTCTGCATTTCTTAGGAGAGGCAGGATCTGAACAAGGAGCATGCGTATTGAATGGGCAAGGCAGAGGCACAAACAGCAGCAAGAACAGCAGAAGGAAGAAAAGATGCAATGTTGGTTTAGCTGCTGAAGACAAAACTAAACAGGCCACGTAAACTCAATTCTTCACCATAAATGTCTATTAACATCATTCCCCCCCCCCCCCAAAAGTGAGTGTTAAACAAATAGAGTTGATAGGGCCATAAATGCAATGATTAGGAAAATGAAATTGCAGATAGGTAGTGTAAAATACTAGGGTTTTAATCTTTATTTCATTTTGGTCACTTTTGTGTTTCAATCTACACATTTTTTAGAGAATATTTGAAAACTCCCTTTGGGTTTGATTAGATCTGAAATTCTGCCAAGCAAACAAGCAGGTCTTATTATTAAACAAACAGGTTGGAAAAAAGAGAGCAAGAAATCACTTAGAAATTAATGATGCTTAGCTAGGGTCTAGATCAGAAGTAGGAGTATAGCCCTCCAAATGTTGAACTAGAGCTCTTGGAGATCCAGCCCACCCAGCTATTGTGATCTGATGGGATACAAAATCATCAGCTAGCAATTCGGCTGTTTGAGTCTCACCAGTTTAAGGTTGACTCGGACTTCCATCCTTCCAAGGTCAGTAAAACGAGGACCAAGGTTATTGGGGGCAATATGCTGACACTGTAGACCGCTTAGAGAAGGCTGTAAAGCACTGAAGCGTATACAAGTCTTAAGTGCTATTGCTATACACACAGCTTTCACATGAGTTTATACTACTGCTTGACTTAGCTTTTTCTGTAGACATTTTTCAGCACATGGACGCTTAGTCCCCGTCCCCCCCCCAATGGCTGCCTCAATAAATTTCCATAGGAATCCATTGTTTTTATTATTGATAACAGATTCCAAACTCTTATATCCTATAAAATTATGTGATTTAGAACAAAACTATATGAGACAATAGCCAATATTACAGTATGAATGGGAAATTTAAATTCTTAAAAGCTTTGGTGGGGCCCTTTCCTCTTGCTGTTGAAAATTTGGAAATAATTTTAACTTTTACTCTTTTCTTTTTTTAAAAGGGCTCAAGAGTCATAAAGAGAAATCAACTAATGTTCATTATCCAGAATGAATTTAAGATTTAAAATGTGCTTAATATAAATTAAGAAACGTTTTGGAATTAATCTGATTTTCTTTTACATTGGCATCTTTCCAAATGCCCTATCGAATGACAAAATGGATTCATTTCATTTTAATATGTCAATACTAATTTTAAGGAAAAACTAATATTAAAAAAGTATATATGAGAATACGTTAAGTGTTAAGATTTTATATCCTTCTTAGAAACTGTTATTACTGTTACAGGCATCATGCCTGTTAACTATTTCTAATCCCCTAAACAAATGCCTTTGTGCTGATTAAAAGTTTCTATATACATTTTAAAAATAGCAACTAATTTTAATTGACTACCAAGGAAAAACATACACCATAAAAATCTACTTTTCTACAATAGTAGTTATGAAAACAGAATCTGGCAAGTATTGCCAAGGCAGAATTTTACTTAATCCATTTTAAAATCTATTTTATTTACAAGTCTTTTATTTACATATTTTTCCCTTTGAACCCACTCAGTTTCCTGAGGTTTTTTTTTTTTTAATAGAGACTTTTGGCCTCAAAAAGATTCCTTTTGTGTATTTGGATAGTTGCTGCAAAAATTACCTTTTTGGATGTTGGATTGGAAGTTAAATGTTTTGTAAATGTTTTAACTTAACACTTTGCTCATTTGTTATTGAAAAAACCTGAAACAGCCACAAATGTAAAGAGACTGTTAAAGCAACAAGATGAGATTAAGTTGGAGCTTCAAACTAGGGTTAACATGAATTAGTTACTTTTGGTCTGTTGGTATTGTCATCACAGAATATCAGACAAACATATAATTGTAGATAGTGGCAAAGCTAGAAAGATTAGTGCAGACAGTTAAAGCATAGATAGTCCCAATAACCCATGGCTACACATTCTGGGGAGAAAAAATCTTGTATGGCTAATTTCTTACTAATGTAAATGAAGTGATCAGTACCAGATAATGTGCTAGATTTTACACCAGGACTTTTACCTGAATTGGAATCTTGCTGCTTTTCTCTTGTTCGTCGTTTCTTTTTTCCCTATGATTAAAAAAGGAGGAAGAGAAAATAAATCATAAATTGAACAAAACATTCAAATACAGCATGTTGGCTTTTACTGATTATATTCCAAAGATGCATAATGAAAGCACTTCTTACTTTCAAAATATGTTAAAAATTTTCCATGACTCCTGAGTCACTGTAACAGTGAGGTAGTCAGCAAATAGATGATATAGACATACATACATACATACATACATACATACATACATACATACATACATACATGATAGATAGATAAATGATACACAGATACGATAGATTGGGATATCAAACTGGTGGCCTGCAGGCCGGATGTGTCACGAAACGTCATGTGATTGCAATGTAACACAGCAAATACGACCCCCGTGTGATGACAGATATAGATAAATAGATGATATAGATGATAGATAGATAGATGGACAAACAGGCAGATATAGATGATAAATATGTGGATAGATAGGTAGATGGATGTAGTTATCCTTATGGCCTTGTGTAATACTTGATTCAAGTTTTCTACTCCACCAAAAGACAAGCTATGTAATGAACAGACTACCATTGAGAAGTGGTGTTTTAACTAATTGTGACAAATCCAGATTTTTTAAACTTCTATACAGTATCTTAAAGGAGAAGGATGTCTGATAGCAGCAGCTCCAATTGCAATAAAAGAGATCATTGGGTTAAAAAGGAACATACCCATACCCATAATACAGAGATCTCTCTGCCATGCAGAGGAAAATAATGTGCTTAAAACCTCTCCCTCTATTGTGAGGTCTGTACAGTTCTTGTCTAACCTTTCTACCTTGGTGCCTTAGTTGTCCATCACAATTGCAATTGAGAGCTCTATCGTGCAGCAACAGATACCATAGCGTTACACTACGGGTAGTCCCCAACAATTGAACCCAACATTTGCCTCATTTTACGACATTCCTTGCCACAGTTGCTAAGTGAATCATTGCAGTTGGTAAGTTAGTAACGTGAATCTGGCTTCCCCGTTGACTTTGCTTGTCAGAGCGTGGGAAAAGGTGATCACATGACCTTGGGATACAGCAGTGGTCATAAGTATGAACCAGTTGCCAAGCTTCTGAATGATGATCACATGAACATGGGGATGCTGCGAAGGTTGTAACATTGAGATATGGCCATAAGCCACATTTTTCAGTGCCATTGTATCTTTGAACTAAATAAACTGTTGTAAATGGAGGACTACCTATATTCCATGCCTCTTGATGACACACAGTATTCTCCTTATTGGCAGCTCATCGTTGCTATTAAAGCCATTGTATATTAAGATCATAACTGACGTTTTGATGAGATCATTTTGACCTTGTCGCTTTCATGATTGTTGAGGGATTAACGGACATCTGTTCACAAATCTGCTAAAGTCTAATGCATAAACTGGCATATTGAACCTGCTTATTGTAGGCCATACTCATGGGATATCAGACATTTGAGATGGTTCATGGTTGTCACAGGAATCCTGTTACAGAGTGACAGTTTCCAAAGTGATATTGCTGCTATAATGGCCTGTTTTTGATAGAGGAAGATGCACAACTTTCAATTGCACAACTTCCACCAGAGGTATTCTGGAACTGAGCAATTTTCTTCCAGGAGAGATGGAGAAAAGCAGCTGGTATTGCATGCAGAAGATGATTGTGCCTGGATAACTAAAGGATTGCCTTTGCAGGCATGCTGAAAGCACTGCTGATCTGCATCATGTGCACAATTGAAACAAAATACTTTTATCTGCTGAAAAAGCCTTTTAAAAAATCCAGGAGCAAAATGGGGCAGCTAGTGGGATGGAAAGAAATTTGTTTCAGTTTATAGTAGAACAGAACAAAATAAAATAGTATAATTCAAAATTTAAACATTCAACTTCAGAATCAAAAACTATTTCAAATCAGCTTACAAATGGAGACATCTTCCCTATAGCTAGGGCCTGTTTGTATTTTCATATGTATCATGCTAACATACTAATGTTTTAATTACATTAACCTCCATTCTCTTGAGTATAAAATCTATAACCACTAGCAGCTTAAAAGACATGCAATACTTGTAGGTTTGGATATTTTGCTAAGAACAAGCTTCCACTGAGTATAACTTACTCTGGAGTAAATATGTTTTGTCTTTGTTTAACTGCCAGAGATGCAACTGCAATTTTGGACAAAACAAAGACTGTTCCATTTTAAGTTCAAACAACATTTAAATATGTTTGTCATTAACTAGGCACAAAAAACCCACTTCCCTGATGAAAGCAGGCAAAATCAAACCAGATTGTGTTTTCCCCACACTTCTGCCCATACAGTACTGATTTTGCTTGCATCAGGAGGCCAAGTTACTGCAAAACTCCCAAACCCCACAATTAAAACAAAGTTGGTGGTTGTTGCTAACTGGAAAACTCCATACTTATATTGTGACACAAAAGTACATTTTAGCTGTACAATGGTAATACATTCAAAATATAGACAAACGATCTTAATGCAAACCAACGGCCTTGATTTGGAAAAGCCTTTGTGCTTAAAATCATAAGGCAAGGCAAGGCCTAAAAATGGGGCTTTCTTTCCAACATTGACAAATTTATAACTTCAAGGAAAGAAGGTGGAAGTACCATGTTTCCCCAAAAATACGACAGAGTCTTATTTTCTTTTTACCTACAAAATATGGCTTAGGCTTTATTATGGGGGGAGGGTTTATCGTTTTGGGGTTGCCAGGCGGCTGCTCTCTTCCAAGCAGGCTCCCAAAGAGCCGGGCACAGCTTCATGGGCGAATGGCTGTGTTGCGCTGTCTCAGCAGCGCAACACAACAGCCATGAAGCGACCATGCTCACGAGCAGCCACCCGGCAAACCCCCTTTGCAGCCGGGCACAGCGCCATTCACTGACCTAGGGGTATCGCCAAGCCGCATGAGCACCTGTTCGCCGCCGCCCGGCTCCTGCGGCTTGGCGTCTTCCAAATGCTGGTGAATGGCGCTCTTCACGGCTGGAGAGGGGGGTTGTGCAAGCGGCTGTTCTGGTCTCGCTCACCCACCTCCCAGCCTCACGATGCATGGCCCAGCTCTCATTACAGAGTCAGGGTACCTCCGCAGCCGCCACCATCCCAGCCTGGCTTTTTCCGTGGCTTCCAACCCGAGTCTTTCGGCAGTGGCAACTCTGGGCGCACTCTCTATGGTTGTATGCTCTACAGGCATTGGAATGAGAGGGGTTTGCTTAGTGACTGCTTGTGAGCGTGGTTGCTTCATGGCTGTTGTGTTGCGCTGCTGCGACAGCGCAACACAGCCATTCGCCCATGAGGCTGTGCCCGACTCTTTGGGAGCCCGCTCACAAGAGAGCAGCTGCCCGGCAACACTTCAGCTGGGCACAGCTCTGCTCACCAACCTAGCGGTATCCCGAAGGCGCCAAGCAATGCGATCACCTTTGCCTCCCCCCTGGTTCCCGCGGCTTGGCACCTTCGGGATACTGTTAGGTTGGTGAGCGGCGCTCTGTCTGGCTGGAGGTGGAGGGGGTTGTCCAGGGGGATTATATGCGGGGTGGGGGGCTTATATTTTTGCCCACCAAAAAAATGTGGCATGGCTGTATTATGAGGACATGTCATATTTTCAGGGAAACACGGTATTCCTGGGTGCTATATTTAAAAAGTGTATGGTGATGGGATGTGTGTGGCTGTTTCCTTTTAGAGGCCTGAATCAAACATTCTGGCACATGAAGATGGCAACTATTGTCCCACAGGGAGTTTTGATGTGCTCCCCAAATGCCTCGCAGATTGCATTTCACTCAAATAAAATCTGATCAGACACTTCATTAAAATTCAGCTGCTACTTCTCTACCAGCCAGGAATTGAGAAAAAATATTTCCCATCAATGCATTTTACAAGCATTTCCCCTCTTTTTCCCTGCATTCCAATTTTTCACCATTGGAGATTCTACCTAGTAATGTGGATGGGGAGATAGTCAATCCAGGATGACAGCAAGGAATGGCAAGAGCAGGCAATGCATTAAGGAGGGAAGAAGCCATCTTCCCAAAATCTGAATCTTGCAAATTATACCATTCAAGCCGAAGTATTTCAGTGGAAAACTAATGGCAGACCAGTTTAAAAGGCATGGAGCTTTGATGCGTAGTTCTGGACTCATAAAAATTTGAAGGTTTCGTATGGCAGGAATAGTTAAGACAAAGCTGTCTCATTTCCTTTTCATCCCTGTTTTCCTAATTAAAATTCTAGTCCTACCAGTAGGTAGCCAAAGGAAAAATCCAAAGCGAGACTTTAAGAATATTACTTCCACTAGAGGGCGTCACCTGTTAGTGAGAGTATAAGAAATACTTTCCTAAAGGAAAAGCACAGTATTAATACTTATCATAATTTTTTTTTACTTTGCTACAGCTCTGTTTATAGGCTTTGGATTATGAAAGTGATAACAGTGGTGCTGATGTTTCAGATTTAATGTTATGGCTTTCTGCCTGTTGGATGAGGTAGAAAGCTATAGAAATTGCCAATTACGTGTATGAAAGGTGGGACAGGAAGAGAAGAAATTGTGTAAAAAGAAAATATTAAAATGCACTAGCTACCACCATTGGTCATTAATATGTTAATACTAATGTTATTTTGGATTATCAACTTGGTTGCTTGTATATATTTCTGGGGTGCCTTGGAGTCAGTGCTGACTCCTAGCAACTGCCTAGACAAGTCCCTGCAGTTTTCTTAGCACGATTTCTTGGAAATGGTTTGCCATTGTCTGGTTCCTAAGGCGGAGAGTCTGGCCAAGGGCATCTAGATAGCTTTTTGTCTAAGGCAGGACTAAAACTCACAGCCTCCTGTTTTCTAGGCTTAATGACAATATCGATGATATACACTGATAACTCCCAAATGCTGGGGACTGCAGTTGGGTATTATCTGTGTTTATCATTCACATTGGTGTAGCCAATACACAGGCTACTTTTCCTGGTTGTGGCCCTCTTGTAAGCATCCATCCTGTTGCTCTAGAACAGCGGTCACCAACTGGTGGTCTGCAAGAAGATTTTGGTGGTCCGCAGAAAAATCTTCGCATTTTTGCATTTTTTTATATTGTACTAAATCAGGGATCCTCAAACTACAGCCCCTGGGTCGGATATGGCCCACCGAAGCAATTACTCCCGCTCGCTGACAGGATGGGGTCCTTCAGGCACTTAGCTTGGCTGCCTGTTTAGTAGCTCTAACCCTACCCTCCTTCCCTCCCTGGGAGTCCAGGCGCTTCAGTGAGCAGTGCGCAAAACTTCAGCCAGGCTCCTCAAAAGACAATTTGCAGGGGACAGATCTAGCGGCTGGGCTGCCTACAAGACAAACATTCATTCTTGGCCATATTTGAGATTCCTACTGCAATGGACATCAAACCTAGGATTGACCCCAGCACTTCTCTCCACTAACAGGAGGCCAAGCTAAGTACCTGAAGGAGCCCATCCTGTCACTACTTCATATTAGTGGTCCACGGGATTTAAAATTATGAATTTAGTGGTATCTGAGGTCCGAAAGGTTGGTGAGCCCCTGCTCTAGAAAACAGCATGCTGGACTAAATGACCCTTGACCTGTCCAAGAAGGGAAGTTCTGATGGTATTAAAGATGCAATCGTATTTCAGAAACTATCATTTCCTCTTCAGTGAACAATCTATTGCTTACTTGCTGCGTTCTGTGTATATTTACGTATGTATGTACAAGAAGGTATTTTGCCACTTAGAAAATTGAATGTTGAAATTTTGTTTTCTTATTTCTGGGCCTTCACTTCCAGCTTCAATCATGTCCAATGCAATGTAAAACTAATATGAAAAGACTGGTTACGGGTACATTGTTTCTGCTGCCTGTTGTCCAACTTATAAACCTAAACATTTCCCCTAAATTACCCTCTCAAGACATACAATGAGGAAGATGATTTACAGGAATATATTTTTGGGCCCGGGGGATCTAAAATGGCCACCACCTGTTTATATCCTCTCAGAACAATATAGGAAAGGGTATCAATGGAGACGTAGAGACGTGCTGTGATTCCAGAGTTTTGATTAAACATCAAAACTCTGATATATTCATCTCACAAACAACAAAAGTGTTGGCATGGAGTGTCAACCCACTTCCACTGACACAAAAGTTAGCCACTTGAAAAGTCATGTGGCGCATTGATTGTTCCCTTCTAATGAAGAAATTCCACAGCCAATGAGCAATTCTATGGCCATGGAAAAGCTCAGGGCTCCTGGAATTCTGCAGCCAACGCTGGGTTAGGTGGATGCATGAGTGGCAGATGGTTTCAGACTCTCACTGCCATAATGCAGAATGACATTTGCTGCAGAATTCGCTTACCCTTGCCGCAGAAGCTGGCCAGGAAGTGCTGCTGAATTCCAGGGGCCCTGAATTAAACTGTATGTGATCACGGGATGGAGAGCCTGAAGAAGACTGAAGAGCAAGGGGTAAAGGGTTAAAATAGCAGCTATGGAGAGCAGAGAGAAAAAAAATAAGCATATGAACACATCAGGAAGTATGCAGGACACCATTACCACATCGCAGGCAAAGACTGAATTCACTGTCATCACTGTCACTGGCAAAATCATTTGCCTCCTGCTGGAAATAAATCTTCAAACCATAACAACTTTGAGTAATATAGTAACAAATGAACTTTATAGAAGCAAGGCTCTTACTTGTTGTCACTGGCATTTATTTTATGCAGCATATGAATGCTGAACACTTGGTTAAAGAATAGTGGGTAGAATTATATATTGTGAAGATTTTGGTTGTTCTATTATCTGAACCTTTTATTTAATCCAGTTTTAACGCTGGACATGGAGCCAAAAGTAAAGTAGCCCCAGAAAAAGTTTCAAACACTTTTTTTTTCACAATTTAACTTTGGACTTAAGATGAAAAGTTACATCTTTGCCAGGTCAGTGGATGAGCTGTACTCCCCCCCCACTACATATATTTATTAATGAACACCCTTAAGTAGCATCTGATACTTATTTAGAAATCAGTTTTACTGAATCTGTGCTGAGGTTTGATACCATATGGATGGGCACAGACCTGAGGTCTAAAATTATGTTCAGTAGATGAGAACATAAAACAATTACTATGAGATGCTAATTTCTGTTTTCTAAAAAAAATCATGATACAGGGTATTTTTTGTTTTTCCCTCTCCCCAGTGCAGAAAATACTGAAGCCATGTCCTCTACTGCAAAAGGCTATAAGAGAAGAGTCCTTTCTTGGGTGGGGGTGGTGCTGCTTCTTGTTACAGAAATTCAGATAAATAATATATCTATTGTGTTGTATCTCCCCTCTCCCCCAAATTCTCTATTGCCCAATGCTTCTACTGTCCACCACTTTTCAAAATAATAAAATTAACCTGTAAAATATATTTATTACACTAATTCCTTCCCATTAGTTATTCCTTTCCTTCCCACAAAAAACAAAAAACAAAAAACAAAAAAACCCCCACCACTGATTAATTTGGGGTAATTTAACAATGCTCCGGTGTTTGTTTTTAATGGTAGTAATCAGTCAATCTTAAAAATCCACAGAAACATTTTTAATGAAAGATGGGAGATTGTAAAAGATTAGTAAACTAGTTTGCCTGGGGAGTCTTGTGGGAGACGCGGACCAATTTACCTCTAAGCCAATTGTACTTAAGTAATATGAGAGGCATAAGGAACAAAAACAAGAAATAAAAGACTTTCTACTTGAAGTGATTTATGAAGATAACCTGATCAACAAACAAAAAATTGCAATTGTGACCTGCAATGTTTGTGGTTTGTCTTTCTTTCTGAAAACAAGCTGGAATACATTCACAGCAAATGCACATGTATAGCAAGCCTATACATTTGAGAAAAAGCCATGGAATTAGAGTTCAAATTGCTACCATTTAAGAAAGGAAGCTCCAAAGTAAAAAAAAAGAGAGAGAGGGAGAGGGAGAGGGAGAAAGTAGACAGATGAAAAGGCACTATCAAATTCACTGGATGAAAATAAAAACCAAGAGCAAGAAATGAAGATATAGTCTCCACTAGAAATCAGAAACAATACTCGGTTCCTTCAAATTCAGACTATGGATGTTTAGAAGGATGAAAATGAACGTGACTTGACTCCCTAAATGATAAATAGGAAGACATAAGAAGACAAAATGTAATAGTAGTTGGTTTTTTTAGGACTCCAACAATTGAAACAAACATGTTGACTGAATCTATCAACTAATGAAGTTTGCCGTTTGCCAGGAAAAGGTTCAAGGATAGGAGAGAAGATTTTCTAAGTTACCACTTTTAATAACAATTATCCCTTCCTGTTGACAGATGTGAGAAAAAACGATGTTGTAAAAAAGAACTATAACTATCATAACATTTCTGATTAAAGGGTGAAAGACATGCATGATTCTAAGTTAGCTGGTCATGTTAATAAGCACTGTTACATTAAGAATATGACTGGTATGGTCAGTCTACACACTGTTCTAAATCCATACTATGGAGACAGAAGTCTGTCTTTGTGCCTGAGCTATGGTGGTGCAGTGCTTAGACTGCAGTGTTGCAGGCTAATTCACTGCTCACTGTTCGATTCTTACCGGTTCCAGGTTGACTCAGCCTTCAGTCCTTCTGAGGTCGGTAAAATGAGGACCTAGATTGTTGGGGGTAATATCTGTAAACTGCTTAGAGAGGGCTGTAAAGTACTATGAAAGGGTATATAAAGCTAAGTGCTATGGCTATTGTTAATCTTCCAAAGTGGGTGCCTTCTCAAAGAGGTGGATTTGGCTGTTGGTTGGAATTTGGCAAATCAGTCAAATTTTAGAAGTTGTGGTCCAAGCTGGTTTCATCTGGAACACCAGATTAAAGAAAAGTGAGTTAAAGTGTTTTAGATCATAGAGAAAGACAAATCAACTTCTCACTTGGTAGAATGTGCTGGTAAATAGAGATGTATTAATTTAATTTAACAGTTAATTTAACATTATTGGCCTTTCCAAAGGTTTTGAAAATGAAGAGCGGGCATGAGAGATTCTGAGTGTGAGTAAAACACCATGCACACAAGTATGCATTATTTTGTTTTCTAAACTGCAAGCTTCCTGCTACCGCGTTTCCCCGAAAACAAGACAGGGTCTTATTTTCTTTTGACCTCCCGAAATAAGCACTTGGCCTTATTTTCAGGGAGGTCTTATTTTTGAGGTGCAGGAGGCGGTGAGCGTGGTCACCCCATGGCTGCTGCTGTATTTTCGGGGAGGGCTTATTTTCGGGGTAGGGTTTATTTTAGCCCATGCGCTCAAAAACCCGATTGGGCTTCTTATCCGGGGAGGTCTTATTTTCGGGAAAACAGGGTAGTTGTTTGGTCCCAAAGCTGAAGCGTCTGTTTTAATTTGCTTTAAAAAAACAAAGTCAGGTAAGGACATAATTTAACAGCCCTTCCCCATATACTACTTACTTATGCTATTTCAAGTTCCTGTAGCAGTTTTAAAAAACAACAACAATATCTTGCAAATACATAATCGCCTAAATGTTAAATTTTCATGAGTGAAGACATTTTTGCAGGCTCCAGAATTAGCCTTCCAATCATATATGAGCAAGCAGAAATCAGCCCCTGTATAAAATTTATTGTCCATCTCAAGATAGTACCTTGATTTTATATATGCGAGGGATATTAAACCAACCCATTGGTAAAGCCAATTGGTTTTGCTGCTCTTTGCTTCTGAGCATCACCAGCCAGTAAAAAGCCACCTATCAGCCACAGGCCTGTTAAGGTTGACTGATAGCATTAAGAGACAAGATCACCATTCATTCCAGCCAGAGAATAAACATTCTGAATTCATCCCACCCGAATAATTTGGGCATGACATTAGGTACTTCTTCAAGATTTAAAATGGACATTTGCCTGCCTACACTTGCATACTTTTCCTGTGGTTGCATTCACAATTTCTGTCATACCAATGCCCAATGATTGCCTTTTGCTCTGAAGAAAAAGTGGATTCTTTAAGCAAAAAAGTGAAAAGAAAAGTGGGGGAAAGTTTAAAGAAAAGATCACAAATGAACTGGAGGTAAAACATGCATAATCATTCTTTTACATTTAGCCATAAAATCTAAGACCAAAGTTACGGAATTTATCTTCTGGGCTTTCCATTTTCCTTCTGAGAGCTTTAGAGGGGTTGTTGGTGCTGATTCATTCAGACAAAGGGATTCTTTGCAGAAGGAATAGAGATGTAGGTAAATAAAAGTAGACACCCCTAAACTTATTCTTGCCACCAATTAACTACATCTATGCAGTCTTTTAAGCCAAGGGTCTGGGGACCGGCTGGGCAATTCTGAGTGTTGAAGTCTACAGATCTCAAAGTTGCCAAGGTTGGAGACCCATATTCTAAGCAGTGTTATGGAAATGTGGTCCTCTTTTTAGTCGTCGTCTCACAGCCGTTAACAATTCTGGAAATCTTTATTGGAACTTTTTCAAATATTATCCAGAGCTGACCATACTTAACTTCTGAGATCAAAGTCACATGTTGCGACCTGCTGAGGTAAGCATCGGGGAAGGCACCATCAAATTTAAAGAAGCCTGGTGTAGCTTATCTATTTCTGAATATTCTCTTAATTATTTTTTTCTTTGTTACATCTCAAGATGAGGTCAAGTGCAGCTATATCCAGATATGAATCTCCTTTCTGTTGTCTCTCTTCCATTTTTTTTTTTTTGCTTAATGAACTGCTATGACATATGCAATGGTGCATTCCTGTTGTGCATTATACTGCAAAGAAACCCATCCATTTTTCACTATTCACAAGATGTACCCAGATTTCTGAGGAATATCATCCTCAAATGCAATGTAAATTATTAACCTAGCTCTAGACCTTCTATAGACCTGCACAAAGAAAAGTACAGTATTCTCACATAACAAGTGCCCTGTTTAGCAATTGTTTGACAGTGGTCACACTGGTCCTTGAACTTATGACCATCACAGTGTCCCCGGGGTCATATGATCACCATTTGTACACTTTACAGCCAGCTTCTGACAAGTAGAGTCTGGCAGTAAAATCACAAATTGTGTTTATGTACTGTCTTGCTTAATGATCAAAAGTGATTCACTTAACAACCATGGCAAAAGTGAGGTCATAGATCTGTTGTGGTCATGTGATTTCTTGCTTAATGACTGCATTGCTTAATGATGGAGTTCCTATTTCAATCGTGAGAGTCCTTAAGCAAGAACTATCCGCATGAAAGTCTGTAGCAATTTCTCTGAACTAAGAACAATTTAGATCTAGCAATATTAAACTGCCTGAATGCAGTTATAATATTCACACACAAGAATAATAAGGTAAAGCATGTGTTGAGAGAGAGAGATCCAACATGTTTATTTATACCAATAATTATACACAAAACATCAATTTCTGTGAGATTATTATTTTGAGAATACTACCAATTTCTCCTTTTCCCCATTGTAATTTTCATTGAACCTATTTATGATGGGCATAATCTAATTCAAGCTCATGTAAATTTAAAATAAAAAACTCTTCTTATTGCCTGATTGTTTTTTAAACCAATTTTATATTGTCAACATGAGGAGAAAATAAACAGTTTCCTGATGACAGCAATAAATTAATGAATAAAGAAATGTAAAAAAAATTAAATCCTTAAATAATTTTAAGGCAATATATTATATTTTGTGGAGATCCACCTTAAAGCAATTGTTTATTTTCCTCCCACAAGAATTAAGTATCTTAGTCAGGCATCACACCTAAATACTTGCTTAACTCCAAAAATGGATCTAGTCTTTATTGTCACTTACAAAGTTTGAATATTCTTGGGGCAATCTTGTCAGGAGAAATTTAGCATTTTCATGTCCAATCCCATTTAAGTGAAGGAGCACTGAATAATACCTTCTTCACTATCCTTCAAATATAAGGTGACCAGATTTTAACATTGGTAAAGCGGGACACCACTGACGGGGAAGGGGGGGGGGGCTCTTGATTAAAAATTTGGTCTATATCCTTGCATCCCTAACCCTTTAGGGAAAAAAACCCCAGGGATCTTCAAACCTGACAGCTTTAAGACTTGTGGACTTCAACTCCCAGAATTCCTCCTCCAGTCATGTTGGCTCAGGAACTCTGGCATTGAAGTGTGCAAGTTTTAAAGCTGTCAAGTTACAAGATCCTTGCACCCCTAACCCTTTGGGGAAAAAACCCCAGGGATCTTCAAACCTGACAGCTTTAAGACTTGTGGACTTCAACTCCCAGAATTCCTCCTCCACTCATGTTGGCTCAGGAACTCTGGCATTGAAGCATGCAAGTCTTAAAGCTGTCAAGTTACAAGATCCTTACACCCCTAACCCTTTGGGGAAAAAACCCCAGGGATCTTCAAACCTGACAGCTTTAAGACTTGTGGACTTCAACTCCCAGAATTCCTTCTCCAGTCATGTTGCGGCGACATCATCTGCGTGGATCTGCTCCATCTTTGGTTTTTTTTACCGGGGGCAGGGCTGCCGCTGAAGATGCCAACGAGCCCCCGCTGCCACCAGAATAACTGCCTCCTCCTCCTCCTCCTCCTCCTCCTCCAACAGCACCACCACATTTGCTGCCCGGCACTGTGGCTGAGGTGAAACTGCCAAAGCTCCCGCTGGCGCCTCAGCCCGTGGTAGTGGTAGTGGCGGTGGCGCCACCCCCTCTGCTTGGAGCACCTGAGCTGGGCCCCGTGTTACCCCTGCCGCCTCCTCCGCCATGCTTTTGAGAAGCCATGAGGTGTTTTTTTCCAGCTCCCGCCCCCTCCGCCCCCTTCCTACTGGCTCCCGTGCCTCATGGCTCCTCAAAAGCACATTTTCTTGCTATGTGCGCAGCCACGCACCTTACCAAAAATTGGGACATTTTTAAAACGCCGTGGGATGCGGGACAAATTATTAAAAATCGGGACTGTCCCACCAAAAGCGGGACGTCTGGTCACCTTATTCAAATAGTCTTCCAATTCCGTTCTTCTCTTTTTCAACTGTCTGGTGTCCTTGCAACATCCCATGGCTGTCTACTTACTAAGGAACATAGATGGGAATGGAATGAAGGCTTACTAAATACCAAAGAGACCAAACTGTCCTACAAGAAAAATAAAATGAAAAATAGAAGAGACATAGCAAGGTAAAGTATTACATTGCCAGGACACAAAAAAGTAACAGGCAAAGCAGATAACATGACCAGATAAATAGCTAAGAGCAGAAAAGTTGACAAAAGAGACAGAGGGTCTAATTGTACAAGGCCACACTTTACGAACAAAAGCAAGAAGACAGCAATAGAGAACAAATGCTATCTCTGCAAAGAAGCTGAAGAAACAGTAGACCAATTAATTGGCTGCTTCAGGAAGATAGCGAAGATTGACCACAAACAATGGGATGACAAAGTAGCAACAATGGTGCTGGATATTGGAATATCTGCAAGAAATATCACTTGCCTGCAAACAAGAACTGAAGGGGCAACAAAACAGGCAGATTAATAGCAAACGAAGAAGCTCAAGTCTTCTGGAACTTCAGAATTTAAACAGACAAGCATTTGTCACACAGCACTCCAGACTAAACAATTAATAGGAAAGACTAAAAAATCTGGATAGTAAACATTGCAATACCTGGAAACAGAGAATAGAAGAGAAAGAACTAGAGAGAAATCACCAATTACAAAGACCTACAAAAGGAAGTCAAAAGGCTGTGGCAAAAGAAAGACAAAGATAGTAATAGGCATCTCGGCAGTGGTGGGTTCCAGATCCCGGTGCAACCGGTACGGTGCAACAGGGCCTGGCATCTCCCACATGCATGTGCGCATCATGTGCGCAGCACACGCATGCATCCTTACCTCCTGTGATGCCTCCGCGATACTCAGCTGCTTAGCGGAGTGTCGCGCAGGTGCCGTACGCTCCGTGCACAGAAGCAGAAGCACGAAGAGCTCAAATATAGGTAAAGAGCTCGGGCGGATGGGTGGGCCCTCCGGAGAACCATACCAGAACGGTACCCGGTGCTCCAGGCAGGCATCGGTATGCCCGTACCAGGACATACCGCCTGCAACCCACCACTGCACCTTGGGAACAATTCCAAAACATCTGACCCATCACTTGAACATCATCAGCATTGACAAAATCACCAACAGTCAATTGCAAAAGACAGCTTTACTTGGAAGAGCTTACATCTTGTAACAATCTGTTTAATGTTATTAAACAAGAACATCTGGCGATCGCAGGTCCTTGGGAAGGACTCAATAGGTGGATAAAAATGCCAAACCCAGTCTAACTGTGTGACCAACTATAAAGATACCATTTACTTACGTTGTTTGTAAAGACACATTCCCCAAACATTTTGGAATGGAATGTTTTGACTGTGAAATAGGGGGCTTCAAGGATTTCAGATTCTTTCTAATCTGAAAATGAGCTGTGGATAATTGAGATCATTTTTGGGAATAGATCATTTCAAGGCTGGATATTTACAGATTAACAGAGTTGGAAGGGATCTTGTAGGTCATCTAGTCCAATTCCCCCCCCTCCAAGCAGGAGACCCTACACCATTTCTGACAAATGGCAGTCCAATTTCTTCTTGAAGCCTCCAGTGATGAAGCTCCCACAACTTCTGAAGGCAGGCTGTTCCATTGAGTGATTGTTCTCATTGTTCTCACTGTCACAGTCAGATTCATTTCCTGAATACTCAAAATGTCACATGGTGAACTTAGAGTATTTGGAAAAATAACCTGTTTTGAGATTAGAACACTTCACAGCAGAATGTTTTGTGGCCCTCTACTCATAAAGCATCAAGCGCAAAAAAGAAAAGAGAGATAAAAGATGGAGAATGAAAAAAGGCAGCAGAAGTCAAAGGTAAATGTTCAGGAGAAGAACTACATTTCTGAGCACTGGGTAAACCAAGGTAAGGATGATGACCTGCAGATATTGTGGGAACCATGAATTATGGACAGAGGTATAAAATTATGGCAGAGGCATAAAAAAATAAAACAAGTGGAAGTCAATGTAAAGGATAGTAACATAGTTCTTACAGAGAAGAAGCTACAAGGTGGCAAATAGTGAAGATAAACGAGTAGCCAAAATCTGAAGGTTTTTTTAAAGATTTATTAAGAAGAAAGTCCAGGGAAAGGAATATATACTATAAAACAGTGGTGGGTTAGGACCAGTAAGCCCGGTATGGGTACTGTTCCAGTACGGTGCTCCGGGGGGCCCATCTGCCCGCCTGCACTCCTTACTGGTATTTGACCTCTTTGGGGCTTCCGCGCACACGCATGGAGTGTACGGCGCCTGCGCAACACTCCACTGAGCAGCTGGAACGTCGCAGAGGCACCGCAGAGTATGCATATGCGTGCTGCGCTCGTTCATGTGGTAGACAACCGGCCCCGTTGCATTGTACCGGTTGCACCGGGATCCGGAACCCACCACTGCTATAAAACAAATAACATATAGAAAACAAAACCATATTGGTGAGAAAAGTAAATAATATGAGTAAAAAAAGAGAGGATAGAGATAGAATGAAACAAGTAAAAGCTAAAGAGAAGGCAAGAATCAAGGAGAATAAAGAGAAAGAAAATATCACAAGTGTTTAAGTCAACGTTCAAAAGTTGGAAATAGCAACTTGTGTAAATGTAAGAAAGAAAATCATATTTATGTTTTATTTATTCTGTCTGTGGATAGAATGGAGAATATAAAAATGAAAGAAAATCAAGGATGTGTAGCGATGAAGCAATAGCTCTGCCTTAGATAATCTGAGGTACCCAGTCAGAAATAATTACAATCCATGTCAAAAGGCTGTGTAAAAAAGGGGGAAATAATGCTAAGGTATGCAAAAGGTATGCAATGAAAAAAAATGCTTACAGGTCTGCTGCTTCGAAGAGAAAACAAATATTGAAAGTTGAAATAATAGATCAGGAATCAGTTTAAGAGAATAGGCCCCAAATATACCACTCTGGGAAAGTGAGGGTGGGGGGAAGAGGAAGATAAGGCTCAGGAGGCTGTCACATATATTGGCAAAATAAACAGCAAACCAAAATAGGAAAGAAAATGAAGTGTGCAAAATAGAAACCTATGAAAAAGCACAGATTTATAAAACCCTCAACTGTAAATACTTTGACATATTTTAGAATACCCACTTTTTAATATGTCAATCTGTGACCCAATCAGAGGAATTGTGGACGAACACAATCATCCACTTTCATTGGAAATAGAAATAATGGCATTAAATACATGGAACCTCTTTGGGGGTTGCATTGAAGTCAACGTTATAAGAGCCTGCTGAAACCAGTGTCTGAAGGGCAGTTACAGCAAACCTGGGTGGGGAATTCTGGGAGTTGAAGTCCTCCAGGCTTAAAGTTGCTCAGGTTGGAGACCCCTGGTGTAATCTACTCTCAATATTCTGGTTTATAATAACCTATTGAGTTCACATCCTAAACTCAATGGAAGAACCTTTCCTCGTGCTCCCAGTGTAATTCTTGAGCACGATTTGCTGTCAATTTTTTTCTTTTTTCTTTTTCCTAATCCTCCTCCGCCCCTTGCAAAGGATTCATCTGAAACCAGGAGCTTGTGTATGTGTGAATTATGACTTGCAATATATTGTGAGAAAGTGATGGCAGGGCAGCAGGAAAAGAGAATCCCATTGAATTTAAAAAGTCGTTTGCAATGTTAAGCTCAGAACGTTTTCAGGGTAAAATACAAAATACAATATTCTTGCCATCAATATTGCTTGGCCGCCTTCTGCCACTTCTACCAGTTTCATGTACATGACTCAGATAATCCAGTTAAAGCTTTTGAAACCAAACTTCAACGTAGCCGCCCACTGAGTTGGCATCACTCACAAACTACTAAGACAGATAACTGAAAGCAATTAGTGGCAAAGATATAAAAGACCCAAAGTTACTTAAAAAGCAAAAATGGCTAGTGTCCTACACAAACTCTGCCACCACAACAGATCCCAGATACTCACATAGTTATCTCTTGCAGACCAGCCAGGATAGAGCTGCATGTGAAGCTGCCTTTCCTTGCGGGCCAGTTCATAATACTTGGCTTGCTCCTCTCGTGACAATGCGTGCCACTGAAAAGGAACCATAGAAAACAATGAGCACCCAAAAATTCACAGTGCTCTCACACCCTGATCAGAAAAGAGTACTGTTGCCTTCCAGGTGTTGGTAGGTATTGGTAGCTCCCATCATCAGCAACCAGCCACATTCCTAAGCAAGATCTAAGATATATCTAGAAATCTTAATTCTCTTAACATCTAATTTATTGCATAGATGTAAGGTGGGCGGAAGGAAAATCAACATATTCACAAAGATTCAGCCCTTAACTTTACACATGGTATTTGGAAACACTGTTGTACACATCTGATCTTGATAAACACATGAAAGAAGAATCTTCCACATAACAGAGCAGAACAGGGGAATTTGTGACCTTGCAGATGCTGCTGAATGACAACTTCTAGACATTCATTTATTAATTGTATCAATTTTATACAGCCACCGTCTCACAGCTGTGAATCTGAAGAATGGCCAGTAGGAAGGATTCTGGGAATTGCAATTCAGCAAAAACAATACAGTCCCAACTCTTGTGATAAGGCAATGCTCCATTTCCCCCTTTCCACCTACGAGTTTTCTGTACTAGAACATGAAAAAAAAAAGATGCAGAAGTAGCAATTTTCTTTTAGAATTTCTTCATTTCTCAAATCCCCAAATTACTAATTACTAATACAGTCACTGGTATTCATTTGCATATGCCTGTACTTATCAGTTTTTATGGAAATGGAACTTCTCTGTGCAGAAAGCAACGACAAAAGTTTATTAAATAAGAATTCAGCTTCTTATTCTATAAGTAAATGGAATCCCTGCACATTGATCAACCCCACCCCACCCCAAATTTAGGAATATAAAATTTTGACTGAATTCTCAACACTTTTTTAATGCAATAAACACACAAAATCCATGTTAAGTTTTTACTATTTGGAATCAAGATCAGAATTTGGGATACAATTGAAAGTTAAGTACCTAAGAAGTTTATGCCCTAATGAGAAAAAGTAAATTATATGATTGGCCAGAAAAGGAAATTACAGAGATCAGTGGTCTTTGAAATCCAAAATGAAAAAGCTTGCTCAGTTATAATAAATTAATTGAGCAGCCTTTGGTAGGTCATTTCTCATGTTACTTCCCCTGTCCAAAATGACAATAGTTGGCACCTGCCTTACGGTGTTGTGTGGATCCACACTTCGTGGCAGGAAAATATTTTAGATGTAGAAAGTGATCTACAAATAATCAATTTGAGTTTCCTGACATCTTTTGAAAGTCCCAGATAATGAAAACTGCTTCATGATCTGCTGATGCAGGGACTTGTATGCAATCTTTTAAAAACAAATTGAAAAAAAGGAAGAAAAACAATGTATTTTCTTAAGCTACCCATTCTGCAGCAGTGCAGAAGTTTTATTATAAATTTTGTTACATTTTCAAAGCCCATCCAAATGCACTGAAACAGATGCAAGGGCCATTAAAGTCTAAATATGGAGAAAGTGCAGCAAAACCAAACCATGGAGATGTCCGCTCTGGAAAAGTGTGTTGGTATACTGCAAACTGCACATCAACCAGGCCACTATAAAAGGTAAAGGTCCCCCTGCACATATGTGCTAGTTGTTCCCGACTCTAGGGGGCGGTGCTAATCTCCATTTCAAAGCCGAAGAGCCAGTGCTATGCAAAGACTTCTCTGTGGTCATGTGGCTGGCATGACTAAACGCTGAAGGCACTTAGAACACTGCTACCTTCCCACCAAAGGTGGTTTCTATTTTTCTCCTTGCATTTTTTACGTGCTTTCGAATTGCTAGGTTGGCAGAAGCCGGGACAAGTAACAGAACTTCACTCCATTACGTGGTGCTAGGGATTCGAACCACCGAACTGCCAACCTTTCTGATCGACAAACTCAGCGTCTTAGCCACTATACAGCTAGACTATTCACCTATACGGGAGAATAATTTTCAAAGCCTTTCTCTAGCCTCTTTCCCAGATCCATTAGAGCAATACCTTGACTGAAAATAAGGTTTACAACTAAAATCCAGAATTTCTGAAAAACCAAACAACTCATTCATCGTGAACCTTTCCTAATGCCTATATATCTTACCCGTCTTCCTAAAATTTGGTTGATTGCAGCACTTTCCTTCAAGGTGCATTCAGCAATGACCTTTGCCCGCATTTCTTTCATGTACAACATAAAAGCATTCAAAGGCTTCTTGATGGTAGGCTTCTTAGCTTCCTTTTCTCTCTTTGGTTCTGATTGTGATTTCCTTATATGAAAGAAAAAAGAAACAATTGATAATACGGGGTCTTGCCTCAGTACTGCAGCCTCTTAGAAAATAATAAAAAAACAAGGATTGACAGTGAAGGAATAAAAACGGATGAGCCAAAGCTTAAACATTAAAAGAGCAAAATATTTTTTCTAATGGTAGTCAACCCTAAGACGTTATCACTGGAGATATAATTTTGATCCTTATGGTTCAAAATATCCTACAAAACATCCTATTGATTCAGTTCATTTGCTCTGTTAATCTGATATATGAAATATCCATATAGGAACCACCATATTTATTACTTTTACCTGGTAGGCCCAGGGGTGGGCTGCTATGGGTTTGCCTGGGTTCGGGAGAACCCGTAGCTAACGTTATGGCCAGTTCGGAGAATCTCCAAATCCCCCCAGACAGAGGGCAATCTTCTAATCTGTAGCCCTGAAAAGGAGACTTGTGGACACTGGCTTTGCAAATGAGAAGCAGCAGTTTCTCTTCCAAGAGATGGAACTGGTAAGGGAGCATGCCAGGAGAACATATTAGAGCACCTATTCCTGCCAGATTCCTCCCACCTGAAGAAGTTCCCTTAGGAGAAGCAGCTTACCCATTTCTGTGAAGTGAGGAAGGCAGAAGTCCAAAAGCACTGCATTTCTATCATGTCTGCCCCCCCTTCTGTGACAGCCTTCCAGAGACTTTCACAGACTGAACTTTTCTGAAGGACCTTTATGGATGGATATTAATTATTATTACTTGGATAGTAATTATTATTAATTATATATAGTTCTTGAGCTACAGTGGTAATTGGGACCAGAATTTCCATTGATAAACGATGTGGTCAAAAAGCATGATGTGACACTTAGTGACAGCGATCCTGGCACTCCCCATTGCCATTATTACCAATTGAGCCAAGCCACTCCCAGCTTGGTCCCCCCCAGTCCCTTAAGTTTGGAACGGCCTCCTCTTCAACTCCCCCCATCCTCTTATCACCACCACCACTACCACCATCTCTGCCCTTATGGCCACTTTGCCTTTTGCCACCTCTGTCTGTCCTGCTGTACTGTGCTCACTGGTTCAGCTGACTTTTGCCATCTTCCTCGCACTCTTAACTAGTTGTGCCCAGCCTGGTTCAAAGGTCTTCTTCCTGGGGTCACTTGTGCCACTCTCCGAATAACATGCACACTTCCTAGGCTTCTGTGACCATCTAGAATTCACGAGAAGAAGGCCATGCCTGCTGTTCTGCAAATCATTTGCATCGTTCTTGTGAAGTTTCGCAAAGCCTTTGAAAAGCCTCTGAGGCATCCTGAAGCATCATAAGAACACTTTTTGAAGGATAGTGTGAGTAGCCTTGGAAGAAGGCCTAGCAGGGTCAAGTGCTGCCTCACATAGGGCAGGTTGGGCACAGCTTTTTGGCAGGAGGAGAAAGATGGTGATGGACAGTTGGGTGTGGCAGGACTTGTGGAATGTGTGGTGGCAGCTTTGAGCTGCGTCACTAGTCGTGGCCTTGAACTGAAGTAGTGGCTGGGAGGGAGGGGCAGCTGACTGAAATTGATGAAGGCCTCAGGCCTCTACTTCAGTCCCAGTCTTGCCACTGCCACCAAGGAGTGCTGCTATGCAGGACAACCAAAAGGGCAGAAATGGGGGAAAAGAAGAAAAGAAAGCAGGGGGGAAGTGCCCCTGTAGTCATAAATGTGGCCAGACTTCCAAAGATGACCACACGAGCCTTGCAATGTCTACAATTTTGAGGACCATTCATAAGTACCATATGTTCAGCACCACTTCAAACAGTGGCTGAACAAATGGTTGTAAATTGAAAACTACATCGTTCTGTCTTTGTTGTGCATTGTACTACATTTATTTTCTGGTGGAAAGTTTATTGTATCTTAACTATGTTACTGTATGTCTTGAAGATTCAGCAGCATAAAAATGCAACATATAAACAAATAGCACAGTACCATAAGTTTTCATCCCAGTTCTTGGCTACTTACATGCTTCGGTCGTAATGATCCATTTCTTGTTTCCCAGATGGAGATGTGATGCCTGGGTGTGGGAGGCCTGGTGCATGCATTCCAGAGCTAAGCACCAAAGGATGTGTAATCCTGCAATATAACACAGATTTGTTATTGCCTGGATTTATTATGCATTATATTAGAATGGGATTTGTACACTAGTTGGACTCGTTTCTAGATGTGGAGAGGACTGTTTCACAGAATGTGTGTGAACATTGATGTAACAGCAAAGTTTGCTGACTTCCATGTAGGTTGACATTTCCAGAGACATAGCATGATACAAACGGAAGCCTGGGTTTCTAAAGTCTTCTGGAACTGCAACATAATGGATGCTTGGGCACTCAGCTGCTGTATTCTGAATTAGACTGAGAAATACAGCAATGACAGCCAAGGGCTAATCTACACTTGAACAGAATTTGGTTTTCAGCAATCGTGAGACAAGGGGTCTGGCTCACTAGGTGGCACTTTGTAGCTTGATATCCCCCCCCCCCCACTACATTGACTGTTGGAGCAAACTAACACAAATGTTACATGTCAAAATGACAACTTCCCATCTACTGCCGTCATCTTTGGTTATCCTGAAATTCTGTAAGGGAAGCATTCTTCCTGGATGGAGAACACCCAAGAACGCTTTGACACAGCTCTTGGTAAAGCTTATGGCAATGCTGAGTCAGGCAGCGCCAACTCCAACTTGGTATTTTCTTCTTACAATGCCTGTAGTTAAATAAAGACTGCGAGACTTAATTTGCTGTTTGATTAAAGAGCTGTATTTAACAGTTCCTTACATGTACCTCAGGTTTAAGTTCTAAGAAAAATAAAAAAAAGGGGTGGGGAAAATTTTATGCTGATTTTCTGGCTTCAGTTCTTTGCAATAATTATTTTATGCAAGTTGTTCTTGCCAAGGAAACTAGGTTGTTGGGTGACTAAGCCCATTTTAGATGAGGACCTAGACGTGGCTTATATACCAATTCTTTGCCAAGAATTTCTCAGGCTAACTTCCTGCAATCTGCATCTGAGCCTGTGGCTTTAGTGCTATATTGAATGACCCTTTCCCTTTCTTCAGTAATTCTGAACATAAAGAGATATTAGAAAGTGAGGGTCACATTCCTGAAGTTTTCATAAAACAGATTGTAGATGAATTGTTTGCACATTCTTCACCAGTTCTGAAGAATACTTTCAGCATGATAGAAAGATGCCGTCAATTTGATGCGTCAATTTACTGAGCATCATGACTAAAGCTTGAGACAGAAGATTTGCCCATGGGAGACAACCAACTGTTCATTAGCTCTGTTGGCACAAAAAGAAATGATGCTTGATATTAATCTACTGGCATAGCTTGAAGCTTGATCATTATCTGTCAAGGTGTGCGTTCTTGTCTGAAAAATCTGCCTCATTCTCTGCTCTTAATGGGAATGCTTCTATGGCAAAGAATGAAACTACCAGATAACTAGGAGGTCTGTCATTCATTTATCTTAAATATTAAGATACTTAGACAGGCAAAGGTGCCTGAGGCAGAGTAAACATTAAGGTAATGGCATAATAATACTATAATAGTAAAAATAATGATGTGCCTTTCCCCATTACGATTCCCAGAATGTCTTCATCAAGAAACTTATTAGGACAATACAAAGCAGAAGCCAGAGGAGAAATGCAATGAATGGTGCTTGCACATACATTCCCTGTAGGTTAATGTATATTCCAGCTGGACCTTCTCAGAAGTAAAGAGAAAATAAATTTGGCATTCAGGTCCTTCTGATTAGCTCCCCCAAATTTACAACCAAGTGGAACAAAGCCCAGCCAATTGATCAAATTCTTTTGTGATGATCAGGAAAGCCAATGGCATATTCGCTTCTGAAGTCGTTGGGTTTTTGTTTTTGTTTTTAAAAAAAAGGTTTTGTATGAGAAATCGCCACACACTTCCATAGAAGCAAAGCTGGTATTTGATACTAGCTGGTGACCACCAAGGTATGGGTGGAATGAGGAGAAAAGTGTAAACTCAGCAGAGCAAAAGTGCATTGAGAAAAAGCGAAAATGGGCTGAAGGGATGCAGCACATAAGGAAGAGAACCTGGTAGCTTGAATGCACCAGGTTTTCTACCCGATTTCTACTTCTGTTGAAGACTACTAATTGAACAAAGTAGTAAGGAAGTCCATTAGTCCTTGAAGCTACATCAGGTAGACAATTTTATTTTAATGGTAGTCAACAAGATGTCGCTTCGCTTTGTCTTTTGAGAACCCAGAACAATTTGAAAAAAGGTTCACTAGTAAGGACACATATCTTCATTCTACTGAAGTCCTTAGAAAAGAGCCCTTGCAAAATTCTGCACAGCTTCAAACTCTGAAAAGAGGACTGAGGGTAAAGACCTAATATATAACAAGAAGCATTTTTGAGAGCGCTTAACTGTGGACGAAAAAAACAACAACAACTCATCAGAGCATTTTCAGCTCCCCTTTCCCATTCCTAGATACATGACAATAAGAGACATGTTCTTTGGCTTTGCAACATCTTGCGAGGGTTCTCTCTCTCTACTGTCCTACTATTGTTGATCCCAGCCAAACTGTGCTTTTTCCTCTGGGAGGTCATCAAATTATTTATTGATTTTTGGTCAGAAAAGTCTGCCTGTTTAAAACAAGAGAACTCCTTCCCTGTTGCTGCCATCTGGACATGAGAGCTTCTCCCTAAATCCTGCAAACGTTCATGGCTTGAATTGCAACAGAAGCAGAGCAACGTGTCCTGGCTCAGGCAGCTTATACTTACCTGGAGAAAGTAGCCCCAGCAGAGAGCGCCGACGTATAGGGCTGTCTAAATCCACATGACTGGAAAGGGCAGACAGGTTGGCTCTGCCTGGGAGCAGGAAGAAAGAGGCTATAAAGCATCTACACCCATGTCACTTTTCCTGCATACCTTTTCCCCCCCTCTTTTTTTTGTCTGGATTCATAGCTGGCTAAAGTTGGGAACTTGCATGTTGGGGAAAGGAAAACTTTTTGTTACTTATTGGCTTTTGTCTAAATGTAGACGTGAGCAGAGAAGAGTTTTCTCTAGAGTTTCTTTAGAGTTTCTCTAGAACTCCACCAGCGATGCATAAAAGCTACCTGTAATGGCTGTATGTTTAGCTTTGAAATATGGCTAGAGAAGTAGGCTTTCATTCCTGGTTGAGCTACACAATCAGGTAGAGACATTTGACATAATCTTTTTCCCATGCATCAAGGGGTTTCATCCAGTCTAGTTATTTGGGTGCAAGCAAGCAATGCAAAATTAATATCCCTAGAAATCCAGACAAATATTTCTATCATCTATACACAGACTTTATCTTCTTTGCACTACTAGAAATTAAGGTCTAAATAAAGAACATTTCAAATCCTATTTGACAGAAACACAAAGCCATTGCTTAGTTGATGCTCTTGAGTCAGTCTGAAATGACACCAGTCTTATCACTTACATAAGTTACACTTACAAACTTGCTCTATTCCAACCATACTCCAAATGGTTACAGAAGATTATGTTTCAATAGTGAAAGACATTGTTTAACGTTGTACATGTTGACTTTTTTTCACTTCTAAAAAGGGCTAAAATCTCTTGGATTTTATTGTAAACATGCCACCCCCACTATATCCAAATCCAAATCCAAGCACATTCCCAGTGTGCTCTTAGCAAAATGCCAAACAAATACATGCATCTTTGGTTATTAGCCAAGACCTGTGTGTGGGATGCAAAGCTGGCAAAAATAATTTAGCATTACATCACAGAGAAACATGAAGTGGCAAGTGGAGGACTGGATTGGGAATGCTTCTGCAAAATTCAACTGAATCCAGGACAATATAGTTCTTTATAGAAGCCTCCACATCAAAAATGTAAATATATATGATTTATACTTTTTCTACTCTTGTTAAACAGATAATGGCTTGCAATAATCTATACCTAGGAAAGGTAAGAATTTCACAGTTAAATTCTGAGAAAGTATCAGTATCGGCTCTAATTATTAATACGTTTTTGAGGATTTTGACCACTGACCCCATTTGAAGCCCTCCACCTAGGAGGATTTTACCTACTCTTTCTTTAATCCAAAATACAATCTGGGGTAGTGTTTCCCCAACTATGTAGCTTCCAGAATTATGGACTGTTAGTGCCAAAATTTCCTAGCCAGTGTGACTACTGTTGAGAATTTGTGGATCTGAAGTCTATTCATTTGGAAGCTGCCAAGATTGGAAAACTCTAATCCAAGACCTCGGGACTGTACTTAATTATGATGGGATGGAAGCGTGGATATCTTGTGAAGAATCAAGAATTTAATTAGAATATACTGGTCAACTATCTTAAATGCAGGGAGAACCATGCTGAAAGAAATACTGGTGGAAACTCGTGGCAAGGTCAAAAGGTTGGAAACCATGTGGGGAAGATCATCAAACTTCAGTAGATGTAGATCTGTAAGTGTGGACAAAGCCACAAGGAAAAATCTGCATGAATGGTTTCAGTATTAAAAGAGATTCCCATTTTACAAGAACATATGCAATGGGACCACAGAATGTGAAATGCATGAATGAATATACCTCGATATTTTGATGCAGAAAAGGAGCACAATAAGGAATGAGTGATTTTATATGGTCTGGAGTAAATCAATTTAAATGAGATGATATATTGAGGGCTTGAGACCATAAGAAGGATTAAAATAGCAAAGGCAATGGTGTGGCAACAGAATAGAAAGGATAATTATATTTATGCTTTCAGTTATAATCCAGTAAATCATAACAATTGAAATTAATGTATTTTCAATTAACATGAATATTACACAAGGATATGTATTCATCACAACACAATGAGGGAAGAGGTAGGCTATGACAAACCTTAAGTGGTACTGAATGCAACACCTAGACATGCAGTACTACTAATGGACAGTTACAATGCGGAAGAAACAAGAAATTACAGGAAGATCTCACATGGGCAAATACAATAATGCAGGAGATAGAATACTAAGTGTTCTGTGAACAGAATTATTTTTGTTATTAATATTTATTTTAAGCAATATAGAGACAGATTATACACTGGAACATTAACTACATAATATCCTGGTCATCTCCCTTAAGGATTATTGCAATGAGCTCAACAGGAGGCTGTCCTTAAAGAGCATCTGGAAAAGGCAGCTGGTGCAGAATGTGGCTACATGAGGAGACTTGGGCCTCCAACGATCATGCAAGTAACACCTTGGCTGCATAAGCTGCACTGGATGCCAGTTTACTTCCAAGTCCAATTAATAGTTTGGTTGTCATCTTTAAAGCCATTCATTATGGCATGGAATCAGGTTACCCAAAGAAACATCTCATCCCAGTTACATCAACCTGTCCCACACAATCAGGCAGAGGCAGTGGTGCAATTCAGCAGGTTCTATCCGGTTTGGGTGAACCGGTAGCGGTAGCGGCAGGAGTGAACCGGAACTGGTAGTTTGGGTGAACCGGTAGCGGTGGGAGTCTCCGCCCACCTACCCAACATCTTCACATCCTGTTTTTGATGCTCTGCTCGCTCACATTTGCGAACCAGTAGCAAAGGTAAGTTGATTTCACCCCTGGGCAGAGGGGATATGTTACAGACTCATCAGCTAAGAATTTCAACTGGCAGGGTCTAGGAAAAGAGCCTTCTCTGCCATTGCTCCTGCCCTATGGAATATCTTGTCTTTAGAGATGAGGTTAGGTCTGATATTTTTGGGCCCTCCAGAAAGATATGAAGACCTGGCTTTACCAACTAACATTGGGGGGGGGGGGTGTCAAAAAGTGGCTCACAACTCTGAGATTGGTAGTGGCTTGAGGGTGCTCCTTCAGTTTTTTAAAAAAACTTTTTAGCATGTCTTTTTAACTCTGCACTTTTTTTATTTTTCACTTTGTTTTAATTCTTGTTTAATTGCAATTCTTTATATGATTTTATCATTTGTATCTGTAAACTGCCCAGAAACACATGGATAGTGAGATGGGCAGTGTCTACATTTGATAAATAATTAAATAAATAGGAATTGGAAAATGGGGAAGTGCAATCCAATCCCCAGGACACTTCCAGGTAAAAGAGTGAAATTATTCATTTCAAATACATGGGATAAGCTTAGCAAATTAAAAACAGCATACAGATGTTGTTGACAGACACTGGATGATCAGATTCAGCATACTTAACATATAAGAATGAGGGCATGAAGAGCTACAGGAAGAAACAAGAGACACATTATGGGACCCAAAATAAAAAAAAATATTCCTACAATTGTAAGAAAAGATTAAAATGGCTTTCAGAGTAAGCTACCAAAATAGTTAGTGAAAGGTGGAGAATGAAAGCCGCGGGTAGCAAGAAGCATACAATGACTGAACAGAGATTTTCAGTTTCATGCAAGAAAGGACAAGTAAAGCTATTTCAATCAAGAATGTCACTAAATAAAATAATATATCATGAAAAGAACAAGCAAAGAAAATTAGAATTAACCCTCAAAATATACACAGCCATTATTCAAGTGATCTAATAGAGGCAAAGAAGTCTAAAAAAAAGTAGAAATTCTAGAATGAAATATTTTACAAAGGTACTTATAAAATGGCAGGCATTTGTGTAGAAAGCAAATATTCAAAAACTAAATTCCCTGGAATGTGAAATAGAACAGGCAGCAAAGCAGGAGGGCAAACAGTTGCACACTAATACACATGGAATAAATCTGACTTTCCCAAAGGTTGGAAAAGATCAACAAATATACCTATACCAAACAATGAAGATACAAGAGAGGTTTTGGTGCAAATTAGTGAACCAATGCACTAGCCATTTATTTCGGCAAAAAATTGCTTAAGGCCTTACAATAAAAAAATAAAGATACATATAGATTGAAACCAGAAGGATTAAGTGGTACGACCTTAACATTCAGAGAACTACCTGTAATATCTCTATTGCTGCTGGTATTGTCTTCATCTTCTTTCTTAGGTAACATAGTTATCAATACCAGAAACTTGAGGTACGAAGAGAAGAAAATATTAAGTCTTTATACTTTCTAATGTCCCAGTTTCCCATGCTCCATCCCAGGATACATATGTGATTTTTAATGGCAGAAAAACTAAGTGAGTATTCAAACCTGTCAGAAAGGTTGAAATCAAATTGTTTAAATCAGGGGGAGAGGAAAAGTATAAATGACACCTGGATGGTTATATTTTGGAGTCTACAAAGACAAGGTGGCTTCCCTTTAAACCTAGATATGTTGCCGATATGAAGAAAACCTAAAGAGGAGAATCTCTGGCAACATTACTTCCCTTTCCAGGATACCAGAAGTTGGAAGTCACCATAGAAAAAACAAGATGTCTGGATAAAAGGAAGACAAGATGTCAGCAGAGAAGCAAAATGGGTTTTCCACATCTATTTTTGCTGTGAAACTTGCTGGAGAAAATGGTTATACCTGTATAGTTATTTGAGGAGGGATAACATCTGAAAATGCATGCCAAGTAACAATGACATAATGCATTGCACAATAAGTAATCAGTAGAGCCAGATAATTTTCACCTAAAGAATTCAAATGAGATCTTGCCAATGTCAAGCCTCCCTCAGCAACCAAGAAAGAAACCACTTAACTCCATTTTGCAGAATTAAGATAACAGCTAAGCAAAGCAAGATCTGAGGCAAAAGTGCGCGAAATCATACATATCAATATGTGACCAAACCCCCTCCCCCTGGTAACCCTCATCCCAGTGTCCAAGCTGCAAATCCCTTAGGTGTCATGTGAGTTCCATCTTCAAGGAGCATCATCAGGTTGGTATGCAGGACGGTTGGCCTTGACCAGTGGTGGGCAACCTGCGGCTCGGGAGCCACATGCGGCTCTTTACACCCTTTAATGCGGCTCTTCTGTGTGCCGGGTGCCCGCTCCCCTCCCTCCTCTCAGGCTTCGGAGGGAAGCTTCTGCAAAAGCCCGGGCGAGTGACAACCAATTTTGGTCCTATGACTGCAGAATGCTGCAAAATACCATAAATGCAGGCCAGTTGTTGAGTGTTTCAAATGTGATTGGAACACTCAACAAGGTGACCACAGTGTGTGTGTGTGTGTGTGAATGAGAAAGACAGACAGAGAGAGGAACAGAGAGAGGGAGTGAGGGAGGGAATCAGAGAGAGACTGACAGACAGACACACACACACACACAGACAGAGAGAGACAGAGAGGGGGAGGGAGGGAGAGAAAGATAGACAGACAGAGAGACACACAGAGAGTGAGTGATTAAGTGAATGAGTGAGAGACAGACACACCCACATACACAGAGTGACAGAGAGAGAGGAAGGAAGGGGAGAGAGACAGAGGGAGAGACAGAGACAGACACACACACAGAGTGAGTGAGAGACAGACAGACACACACACACACAGAGTGACAGAGATGGGGGAGGGAGGGAGAGAGAGACAAAGAGCCAGAGAGAGAGAGAGAGAAAGAAAAAGAAAAAAAGAAAGAAAGTGGAGAGAGAGATGAAATTAAAAACAACAACATACAAACCTGACTTACTCAAACTATCCAAGGAAATGCAAGGCCAATGTTCACATTAGTGGTTGTGACTTTGTCAGTCATTGTCAGGATGTAATTTTCTCTACATTGTAAGGCAAATTTTACGGAATTTAACGTTATCGATAAATAATATCGTTCTAAAGTTTTTGTTTTATTAGTTGTGTTATTTGTATCCTCCCGACCTATGTGGATACTTGCATGCAGAATATTCTCAATAAAAACTTATTGAAACTAAAAACAGTGTACCATCCTATGTATTTTCGGTTTTAAAAATGTGGCTCTCAAAGTAAATTTCAATCGTGGTTTCGGCAAGATTTGGCTCAGTTGAAAAAAAAGGTTGCCCACCACTGGCCTTGACCAACACCAAGCACTAATCTCCAGCATGTGCAGTAGACAGTGAGACCAAAACTCCCTTTTTACAATCTCTCCTGTGCTTAAACTTCCCCTCCCAAATACCAGCCCCCACTCCCCGTTTCAATGGCAGCCGAAAGCAAATAGTGAAACAGAGGCTGACAGCCAATCTCTAACAAAAGCAGACAAGTTGCTGTTAAAATAATTTCCAGAGATCAGACAGCCAAATAAAATCATTTTTAAATGTGTGTATGTTTGTGGTGTGGTACTAGACAAGAACAGAATAATTAGGATAATGCCTATCTCAAAGTAGTTGGTGAAAACAGTGATTAAATGCAGATTTCCTACGCTCTGAAACCTATTAAAAAAGACATCTTTGTGTGGAAAATCAGTAAAATCTTGGTAAAGAGAAGTTCTTTGAATCATAGCTTTTATTTCTTTATTCATGTCAGAAGCATACTATCATAGCTTTTGAGAGTTATCAGCAACCATGCAAAATCAGCCCACTCTGGATTGGCATTTATGAACTCATATATCTTTTTTATGGATTCTTAAATCCAGATGGGTTGAAATGAATTCTTTGGTTTTTTTTAAAAAAATCCTTTTGATAAAGACTCTCCCTCTTTAGAAATATAGGTCCTCTTATGCTCACAAATAAATTAAATGCAAAATAGGCAAGTATAATTGGAGAGTTCTGATTATGAGGGAAAATGAAAGATCACTGAGCTAAAGCTACTTAATTTAATTGTAAATAAAATGAGGCATACAATGCAGTTGACATCTATTTGTCCAGACTTATGAAGTCAAAAGGCTCTAAAGACTCTGAAGAACTCCAAAATGATTTTTCCAGTTAGATGAATGGCCAATATTGCAAGTGCAGTGCATGCGGTGGATGGGGGGTGGGGGGGAATGAAGTTTATCATACAAACTGAAGAGGCTTGAACTAAAAGTCAAAGTCACTGAACAGGTTAAAAAAAGCCACTGAAACTGTAACAGACAACTTAACTAAAAATGCAAATTCAGTCTGAGGAAAGTGAAGTGTGAAAACTTAGGAATTGTTAGGAAATAGGTTAGAAATAAAAGAGAATCATGTAATCAAATCAGTAAAGTCAAACTGATTAGTAAAATCCATTTTCAAAATGTAGACATCACTTTATCTTAGGTTCTTACACTGGAAAAATGCAACCAAGATCATATGACTTAACTCTCAAATTTTTATTTATTTTCATTTGAGGTTTGAAGTTTAGGAATAAAGACGACAAATGTAACCTAAGATATGAACCAAAGAAAAACAGTTGAAAGAGTAGGAGAGAGAAGATTATTAGAACTCAAAATTATCCACTGAAATTAACAAATATCAGGTTCAGAAGAAGAAGAGTAGAAAATATAGGCTATCACAGGAGAGGTATCTTCCATGGGTGTTGGATTTCCACCCACTCGATATTTGGCCATGCACCTAGGAATTTTAGAAACTAAAGTCCAGTGACTTAGAGCAGAGGCTTCCAGCCTTTTGAGCACCAGGGACTGGTTCTGTGGATAAAGTTTTTTTCCATGGACCAGAGGGAGAGTGGTTTCACGTGGGTCCTGCATTCCATGGATGGGGCTTTGCTTGTCTGTGCAACCTGGTCTCTGGCATGTCATGGACCCATGATTGGGGACCCTTGACTTAGAGGGGCCAGGATGGGGAAGTATATGACGATAGGCATTACTTTTGTAATACAGTTGTGTGGTGTCAATCTATGATGCTTGCTGATAAATCATTTAGGAGATAGGAAATAGGCAAAGTCACACATGGGAGATGATTGCACAAACTTCCGTAAAAATTTATATTGCTTCCTTCAGCTTTCATTCACCTCTGCATCTGAATTAGTTCCACTGTCTAAATAGATCCATCTAATAAATAATTATTAATTGAGTGAAATGCAGTGGTTAAGACCATGTTTTGTATTGGTTCATGATCTAAATCAGTTCTGCTCACTAGGGGATCTTAAAAAACACTTAGTTCTTTCAGCTGCTATCAGGCCTGCTGAAATAATCTGTCTGGAATACTTTGAATCTGTTAAAGCATTAGATAAACATTGTTAACTATCATTATCAGTGTGGTTATTTCTCTCGCTTTTTAAATCAGAGTTTAGCTTCAATCTTGAGAGAGACTATACTGATGAGAATTTGGAAGTGTCATTTAATATGTCATGAACCAGTCAAGAGCTATAATACAGCAGGAAACCAAAACGAGCATCAAAATTTAGCATTTTGGCTTTAGGGCTGAGAAAACAGTGACCTCTAATCCCCAAATGGAAATTAGTCACCCTGTGACCCAAGATGCTTCAATAGAACCCTCTGAAAATATATTAAATCGCCAAATCAGTTCAGACAAAGTAAAATCCTTTTTTCCCCTTTGTTATTTGGAACGCTCCCAATAAAGCCCCATCAAGGAAAAATTCCTTCTACTGATTTTAAAAAGCTGACATGGTATTAGGAAGGGGGGAAACTCCTAATAATGAGACATCATCTAAGTGAGTTCGTGGCTCATAGTTACAAGACTTTTTAGGGAAGTGGTGTTGCATCAAATGTGAAACAACCGAAGAACAGATTCCAAATAATTTGGATAGTTCCTCAAGAGTCTCTTCATTTAACTACCGGGAGGCTTCTTCTTTTCCAGAACACTTGATGGGTTGTGAGGCTATTCCTGCTGAATGTCTCAAAGGTGCTATTTTTTTGCTTGAGGCACCTTTGAGGCAACTATAACCTGGATGACTGAGAATCTCCACAGACATTCTTGCTGAACTTTTTCCTTCTCAGGAAAAGCTCTTGCTATAGTACGACCATAGTGCTTGTTTGAAGTCAGCTTTCTTCCAGAACAGTGAACCTGTTTTCTTCAGAGCCATTGCCTATCACAGCACTCCTTCTTAGCAAAGAGAGATTCTGGAGTCCCCCTCTTTCTCCATCTCCTCTCCCCAAACCAATTTGAATGCAATGAACACTGCCAAGCTCTGGAAAGGATGATACATCAAGGGAAGACACAGGGAAGGAAATTCTATGTAGGTTTTTTTGCTTAGGTGCAAGCCCCTTGTGTTTTTTTTAATAAAAGGGACTAAGAACATTGGTCATATTTGTCCATACAGGCAACAGTGTGAAGTTCTCTGGGATAAAAGGCTTTATCAACAAAGTGGTGGATGCACATGAGCCACTTTTGCAACGGCAAGATTAAGAAATACATGAAACGCGTGTAAATAGCATCGTGCAATTATGATGTCTGTGGGGCTTCTGAACCACATAGGTGCGCTTAAAAGGCTAAGGCCTGTGGATGCTAATTGTCATATAGCACAATATATATATGGCCAAATAAAAGTGGTCCTCCTCCCCTTTGTGTGTATTTTTCAGGTTGGGAATGGAAAATATCAAGTGAAGACAGGTAGTGCATTGGCAGCCAGCACAGTTATTGTTTAATGCAACTTTGAGCCTGCACATAGTTGCAAGTAGAACACTCCATAGAATTATTTCTGAGGAGTGGTCAAATTGGGAGAATTAATTCTCACCCAGTCAGTGGGAAACAATATAGCAAATCTGACCATTGCAACGATCAAGAAGAGATGGAAACAAGCCAGCCTGCCCGAAAGAGAGCCAGGCAATCTGTTGAATGAGGCAGGAAAGAAAGAAACACAAGAGGTCTGAACACTCCTTTCAGCTTATGGACTTGTTCTTGAATCCCAACTGTTGCTATGGTTCTTTAGTTGTGGCTTCCTAACCTTCTGAAATGATACTTGGGTTATCCAAGCTCTTGGTTTCCTGGCAAGCTACTTAAGTAGTTCTAGTCCAGTCCATTGGATGAAACCTGCCACAAATTAGGCACATCCAGGTGATACATTTAGTTACAGTTTCTCACATATTATAATGTGCTGCCATTAAAGGCAAACAATTTTTGTACTAGCAAATGTGTCAGTTTAAAGCCATATCACACAGTTGTTTTTTTAAAAAAGCAGATTAAAAATGATCAAAGAAGGATCCAGTCAGGATAAGGACTTTGGCTGGAGGTGGTGTGTGTGTATGTGAGTGTGTGTGAGTGTGTGTGCCCTTTCTTGTCCAGTTCAGCCTTCCTCAATACGGATTTCCTCTAGAATTCCCCAGCTAACACAACCGATAGTTTCTCTTCAAGCTTAAATGAGACGGAGAAGAGAGCATCGACTCTGATAGAACCAAAAGATTAAACTACAAGACTAGGTGCCATGATGCAGAACCTAACCTATTATTTTAAGAGAAATATGCTTAATGCCATATGTATTATTAGCCCCCTTTTTCCACACAGATTTATAGCCGAGCTCAGAAATAACAATTTTATACATGCATGCAATGAATTCTCGTTTTAATTTTGCTAAAATCGAAATGGGTTCCTGAAACACTTCCACGGTGTCACTGTTTCTTCTCCCCAAATGCTTAGAAAGCCACCCACTCCTGTTTTCTTCCCTTGAAAGGCTTAGGAGGAGATGGAGTAATCCCTTCACTGTCCTTCCCTGCTTTAAGTTGCTCCTGGTCCATCAGCAAGAGAGATTCCTTCACTCAAACCCCTTATAAAGACAAAGGATGGAGAGAAGCAGCTTGTCTGGCATTTGCACATTCACTCCTTTGATAACAGAAGAGGAAAGAGAAACTGACAAAGGTCTTGTCAATTCCACTCTTCTTCCTTTTGTGTGTATTTCTGAGGGGGAGTTGCCAAGCTAGATTCAAGCTCAGGAGCCAGGAGCAAGAATGAGTAAGATCTTCCACCAGTGGGCAATGGAGCCACTGCTTCATAAAGCAAAAATGAAATAACAGCAGCAATTTTAATTACACCACACTCAGCCAGAAATAAATCAGGACAGCTCTCAGGCACTGTTGATGTCATGGGAACACAGAGCTCCGGAGCCATTCCCAAATGGGCTCAGGCTCCTCTTGGGAAGTGTCCAAAGATGCAACTGCTTGAGGTTTTCATCCACAACATTAAAAATAGAGATATTCTCTCTGCTGACTATCTATTGAAATGGACTGGGCCACAATGAACATGTTTTATATCCAGAAATATATCAGTTATAAAATGCAGGGATAATGGGAGCTGAAGTCAAAACTACTTAGAGGGAAAGTTGTTTGAGAAAAAAATACATTTTCTTGATTCATTCAACATATTTAAAGAATGTTTGTATTTGCCACTTGCCAATATTTCTAGACAGTATTTCTCTAATCCACTCTAAGATGTTTTTCTTTCCTATTGTCTGAGTTGTTAAGTATCATCTGCAATGTAACCAGTTTAGGACAAATACAATATTTTAAGGAAAAGAGAGAGAGAGCAAATCTAAATAATCACCCTTGACTTAAGTTGAAGGATTAAGGATTTATTCTTTTGTGACTATAACTACATTTTTTGGTAAGGAAATATCTTAACTTGCAGGGCAGTTTCTGGCTGGATTTCACTTTAAAAAATTGCACTTAACCTTTCAATGCCAGAGGAGCATCCCAATTTGCATGCTCCAATCAGTTAATCAGAAAAATTACTGCCTTCTGATCTTATGCTTGATTCAGGCTAAGTTAGAAAAATGTATAGCTTACAAGATACAATTATATAATACAATTGACATTATACTATATGGCAGCACTTTATGTGCTTCATAAATATCATGCATTTTTGCCTCTCTCAGATTAGAAAAACTAGCAAGGCTATGAAATTCCTGGCAGACAACAACACGTAGCTTGTAGACTGTGGAATGACTTGATGACTCATAAACTGTGCCGTTTAAGATCCAGTGAATTGCACTGACACACACCCTTAAAAACTCAAGTCAGTCAACACATTGGTTTAGAACACTGCTGATTTCAATGGGCTTTCAATCAATGGCTCCAGTGTAAACAGTTGTGGTGTACTTTTCATGCCACTTATTCTTCTTAAGGTAGCTCTAATCTCCACTCTTGGGTATTTATCTTCATAACTAGACATTATTCAAGGTTTGCATTACTGAATATTAATATCTTAACATTAAAAGCTGATTCATCCAGGGTGCTTATGGTGAGAGGTAATGGTGACTACTAAATGTTGTTTTCCCAACAATATTGATGAATCTTGAGAAAACAGAATGGTCTATTGTACCATTTCAGAAAAGCAAGAGAGCAAGCATTTTCTCAGGCATAACTTGACCACATTTCATAAGGCTATTTCACCACATCAAATACATCTGCCAAACCACATCCACCCACCACAAACTACAGTGATGATATGGATTAAACAGAGTGGGGAAAAGTCCATCAGAAATTAAATAAATGCACATAATGACTGAATCTTCCTTCCTTCTTTCCTTTCCTTCTTTCCTTCCTTCCTTCTTTCCTTCTTTCCTTCTTTCCTTCTTTCCTTCTTTCCTTCTTTCTTTCTTTCCTTCCTTCCTTCCTTCCTTTCTTCCTTCCTTCCTTCCTTATTTTCTGCCTATCCAGAATTATTATTACAAAGAATGCTTGCAAATAATGCTTTTTTTTCTAAGATCAACAAAGCATTTTAGTTATCGCAACAAAAGCTTCTCAGGTTTCTTACCATTTCTATCTTTTTATTACCTTGAAAAACCAATTACAAAAGGAATGACGGAACAGCTACACAGGGTTTCTTTTAATTGCAGAGATGCAAAACTAGAAATCATGGGTCATATTTGTACTCCAAAGAATACTAAAAGTTATTACCAGATTATAAAGTTTAATATAAAAAGGGAAACATGATTCTTTATTTAAATTTAGGTGTAAATGCAAATGAAATGAAATGAAATTGCGTCATGTTTTTTTCCTGGCTCCAACTACTATTTTTCGGAGCTTGTCAGCTCCTGCCAGGTCAATCAGTAGCCATGTGCACCTCTTGCTCAGTAAAAAGCTGTGTACCCTGCTTCAGTTAACAATCTAAATTCTACATCTTGATTTTCCTTATTATTTCCAAGTGGCAGCAGAGGGCTCAGTTAAGGAAGGCATTCCAATTCTCTGTGCTGATCAAAAAAAGTAGGAGAGCAAGAGAGAGAACCAATATCTCACTCAATATGAACTCAGATATAAACATAGAATCTAGGAAATATGCTAAAATTCAACTATTGTGAAGGATGATGGGTATTAATACATGTCCAATGTTACTTTTTTTTGGTAATATTCTTCAGCTCAAGGCCTTAAATACTTACCATCCCACAGAAGGTGTTATCTGTCCAACCCCACTGGGAGGGAGGGAATAAAAACCAGAAATATCGGATGTTTGAGAAGGACGGTGTACACCTATCAGAAAATGAAAACATGAGGAAATTTAGGTTAGCTTTTTTTCTAGTTTTATATCAAAATGGATTCAGAAGATTCATGTTTGCTAACACCCAACAGCCAGTTATGGTAATTCATCTACAGGTACTTACCCTCACCTTGTTCTTCCTGCTATTTATTACTAAGATAAATATTCTTGGCCTTTTTTTATCTGCAATGTTCTTTTCAAAGCATGCAGGCAAGTAGTCTAGATGGTATGAGGCATAGAGGAAGTGAGTGAGGCAAAAGTATCCAGAGCAAAAGTCTATGGAAATTCACAATTATCGAAGTCATGGTTGCCCCAAAGGTGCTTTTTTCCAAAAGGCAATTGGACTTCAGTTCTGAAGAATTTCTTGGATGAGAAGTGAAAAGTTTTCAAAGAAAAAAAAAAACCAAGAAAGTCCAATTGCGTTTTGGAAAAAGGCACCTTTGGGATAGCCAGAGTAAGAATAAGACAGAATGAATAATAGCTTTACCTTTACCTTTATTTTCGATTTTTATACCGCCCCCTCTCCCCAAAGGGACTCGGGGCGGTGTACAGTAAAAAACAGATAAAATAGAATACAAACATACAAACATAAAAACATAGAAACATAGAAGAGGAGGCAATACAACACTGTACAGGTAAAGCAAATAAAAACAGTATATCAGCAATCCTAAAAAATATCCAATTAAAATTACCCAGTTAAAATAGAACATAGTCAAGGTAGAACTACGAAAGGGAGCAGTGTGGGAAATGAGCAGAACCTCCAATTTATCTAGAGAAGACGAAGGTGTTATGCATAGTTGGAGAGAAGATCTAAAGTTGGTGGTAGATAGGGAGAAACCTGCATTCTGAAGGATAACAATTTGAAACTAACTTCCTTTTTGCCCTAAATTATATTGCTGAAATAAAGAAAGCTTGCAAAAAACCTGCTTGGATTCTTGTGGGAAAAGATGATGAGCTTTACTCGGCGCCACTACTCAACAAATTAAGCTTGACTCAGAGTTTTGAAATTCCACCTATTTGTCTATATTCATGCTTTAACTCATTTATACATTAATTAAATTAAAAAGTATTCCTACTTCTTAGCTTAATATTTGTTGTATAGCGATGCAGTACTGAGAAGGCATATTTCATTGGGCTATGGTGAAATGCAGAGAACATATGAAGTGTTTAAGCATATGTGTTCTGCTTCAGATGACTAGTAATCTAAAGCAGAACACACACTGAGAAATACTATGGGTGGAGCATTTTTATATCTCACAAGGTGTGTTCATTCAGAAATGTTGCAATGAGATTGAATGTAAATGTCTAGGAAAGCCAAAAACCATACAGGATTGTACTATCGCTGAATGCAGGTCAGCAGTAGGTTCTCTGCAACATGTGCCTATTGGTGAAATGAAGCCAAAGTAGGGCAGAATGAGAAGAAAAAAAATAAGACAACGTTGTTCTATGAAATTCTATGCTAGTGCTAGACTTTTCTTATGCACTGGAGACAAATTCCTCGTGTGTCCAACACACTTAGCCAATAAATAATATTCTATTCTATTCTATTCTATTCTATTCTATTCTATTCTATTCTATTCTATTCTATTCTATTCTATTCTATTCCATTCCATTCCATTCCATTCTATTCTATTCTATTCTATTCTATTCTATTCTATTATTCTAGCCTAGCCTAGCCTAGCCTAGCCTCTAAAACATAATATTGCATTGTGGGTATGGATTGCATCTAGAGTATACGAGATAAGATGCACATGGAAGACCCAAAGGGCAATGTATAAACTCTAGTAGGCAATCAGGTTGGGAGACAGACACTATGCAAAAGAAAGAAAAGAAAGAATTAAAGAAAGGGATCATTTTTCTCATATGCTTTTCTTCTGCTGGGTTGGAAAATACCTTCTCTGACAGGATCGGAGTTATTGTTTCCTTCTATATGAAAAGATAATCTTAACAGGAAGAGGGATTTACTATATAATCCTTTGTGAGCACGCCAAGTTAGAACAAATCTGTGCAGACTGTGCCAGGTATCCTCTGTCTTTGTGTTAGTTCTGTGAGTAGATATGTAAGTAATTCAGGGTTAAGACTAAACGTTAAGTAGGTGACAAAACTAAACTGGAAGTGAAACTGCCTTGGCCTGTGAATCTGAGTTTTGGATAAATGATGAATTATAAATGAAAAAGGATTTCCATTCATATTCTAGCACTCACCGCCATTTCATCTCAAACAAAGACTTTTATAGATAAAGTGAGGGTCATGCATTTATTCTTGGGTGCATCTATAGCTTTTAGCCTATATGTAAAAAATGCATTCCTTAATCCATTTAATAAAAAAAAAATCATTCATGGAGTTTAAAAAAGCAGTCCCAAAAGTATATGCAAAAACATATATGCAAAAATATTAATCCTCATTTTTATCAGTCAGTTATTCAACTTTTGCTTTGTCTTGTGACAGCAAAGCTTGTTACAAGAAACAGAGTAATCAAACGTCTCAGTTGTTAATTTCATATTTCAATTTTGATATTTTTGTACCATTGTCTCATTTAGTTTGATATTCTTAGTAGTGCAGAAATATCATGATTATATGCCTTAATTACTCAATACCAATACTACACAATGAAGTCATTATTAAAATCAGAAAATTAATTTATAATGAAATTTTAAAGACTTATTCCTTGATAGTAATTAGTCCATCAGAGGAAGATGTCACAACACAAGGAGCAGAGTTATAGTCTAGTAATTCTCATATATTACAACAAGCTTTGAAGAAGCTCCATGGAACTACTACTAAATTAAGTTGCTTTTAGCCTTCACTATATTTGAATAATTCACCCAATCATACTGAAATGTTGTGGGATAGTTCATAAAAATTAAATCCCAAGCAGATAAAGCTATGGTGCCATCAAATCTACAATTTGCAACTTAAATCTAGCCATTCAGAGAAGCAATTCTCATTTTCTAAATGAGAAGCAAGAGACTCGTGACGGAGATCTTGGATATTTTCATTATTTTGATGATAACGATGATGATAATACTCCTGAATATCATTAGATCATTTTCTGATCTAAACAGTTCAGCCCAAATGTACTGTTTCTTTTTCCAATATACCCTATACAAGCTAGTGTGAAGGTATGCTTAGAGTTCAGTCAGGAAATGGAAAGTAGTGAAAAGTCCAATCAATGGAAATACAGGTAGTTACAACAGTCCATTTAATGACCGTTTAAAGTTACAATGGTACTGACCGAAAAAAAAGTGACTTAGGACCATTTTGTCACACTTATCACCATGGTCATATCATCAAAATTCAGACACTTGGCAACTGACTCATACTTATGATGGCCGCAGTGTCCCAGGGTCATGTGACCACCTTTTGTGACCCTCTGACAAGCAACATCAATGGGGAAGCCAGTTTCTTTTAACAACCCATCTTACTAACTTAACAACTGCAGCAATTCACTTAATAACTGTGGCAAGAAAGGTCGTAGAATGGGGCAAAGCTCACTTAACAAATGTCTCGCTTAGCAACAAAACTGTTGGGCTCAATTGTGGTTGTAAGTCGAGGACTACCTATATATACAATACAATACAATAGTAGAGTTGGAAGGGACCTTGGAGGTCTTCTAGTCCAACCCCCTGCCTAGGCAGGAAATCCTATACCGTTTCAGAGAAATAGTGATCCAACATCTTCTTAAAGACTTCCAGTGTTGGGGCATTCACAACATTCACAATATGTTAGAAAGGTCCCAACAACAAACGTACACCTTCAGGGTTTGTGACAATACAATAAGTGTAAGTTGAGCTATTTCTAGAGGCACAGGGAGCCAAAAGCAGTCAGATAAACTCTTGAAAATGACTTAATATGGTATCAGCCAAGATATATGTTAGCTGAATATTTGAACTTCTATTAACTGGCTGTTATTAATAGAGATCTTAAAACTAGAACATAGTGACATTTTTTTCTATTAAAAATGGGATTTGAAGCAATAGGGGTATTTAATTCTCTAAATTGTAGTGTCATTGATAATGATCTGCAATCTGCTTCTCCATTCTTAAGTATTAAAACAGTGCTTGTTTAGTTAAGATACCATATTTTTCGGAGTATAAGACGCACCTTTTTCCCTCAAAAAAGAGGCTGAAACTCTGGGTGCGTCTTATACGCTGAATACAGTGTTTTTTTGCCTCTTGAAACCCCGCCCCCTTCACCAAAATGGCCGTGCAGAGCCTGTAGAAGGCTTTCAGAGAGCTCCTGGGGGCTGGGGAGGGCAGAAATGAGTGGAAAACAAGCCATTTTTTGCTAAATTTTGCCTCCCCCACAGCCCCCAGGAGTTCTGTATAAGCCTCCTAAAGGCTATTCATGCCTTTTTTTGAAAAAAAGGACCAGCCGTTTTTGGGAGGTTTGCAGAGTGCAAAACCCTTTAAAAAAAAAAATGTCTCTTCAAAACCTTGGTGCGTCTTATACTCCGGTGTGTCTTATACTCCGAAAAATACAGTACTTTGTTTTATGTGTCTCAGAGGTTTAGTATAAGAGCCGTGGTGGCACGGTGGTTAGAATGCAGCATTGCAAGCTAACTCACTGCTCATTCTATGAGTTCAATCCTTACCGGCTCAAGGTTGACTCATCCTTCCATCCTTCCAAGGTTAATAAAATGAGGACCCAGATTGTTGGGGGGCAATATGCTGACTCTGTAAACCACTTAGAGAGGGCTGTAAAAGCACTATGAAGTGGCATATAAGTCTAAGTACTATTGCTAGTATCTGATCAGAGGAACTCTAAAAGGAAAAAAAATGGCCTTCAAACCCCCTCCAAGATTTCTTACTTATTCCATTTCTCTGCCCAGAGTGAATATGTTTGTTGCTGCAGAGCATGCAGTTCGACCTCCAAGACATATGAAGGTAGTATGTAAAAATGGGCAGAGTCCACTATGAAGGGTTGGAAACTGAAAGTCTGTGGCAGGCATCCAAACTGCATGGCTATGGTTAAATTCCCCACGGCACACACTTTTTAAAGCACATCCTTTCCCCCCCCAAGAGTAGCATCCCAGGAGAGGTGAAGAATTAGTTACCTTGTTTCTGGTTGATGTCGGCTGGCAGGTGTGGTGAATGGGAGCCATGGCTGAAATGTTCATTGCTATATGGGATGAGTGGGGTGAGTGGATGGACCCCATGAGATGGCTGTACTACGGGAACCTTGTTAGACTGAAAAACAGAAGTCAGAAGAGAGAGGATTTAGAAATGCTAGCCTTTGAGCTCTGCAAATTGGGCATGTGGGGGAGAAGAACCCAAGTCAGAAGCATCCTAAAATTCCTCTCTTCACCCCTCAATTACTTATCATCCGTGACAATACAACAACTTGCTTAGTAGATAACAAGAAGCTTTTGAGATGAATATGCAAACACCAACACTTCAACAGAGGTATGGCAGGGAACAATTATTCCAGTCTGACTATGTCTTTATTAGTGAGATAGCTGAAATGAAAATGAATTAGAACAGGTTTGCCAAATGTAAGATTTACTTTAGTAATTGCCATGCTTACTAATTAACTGGCTGAATAGAGCTCTTGTTGTGTGAACTGCTTGCCAGCATCCCTCAAGATGAATTTTTGGGTCACGTGGTCTTTGCATGTAAAGCGCTTACCTCCAGCATCCTGCCAAAATTAGCATGTCAATTTATTTCGTATGCATTTGTTCATCAATTTATTTGCTAGACATTTACCTATAGCAACAAAATAAAGAAGCATTTGTGCTTTATTGGATACTGAGCACTTTATCAAATCTTTTAGAAGCTTTGCACGGGATGGCTTTAAAGGAACTTTTCAAACAAATACCTTTTAGAGTTGGAGAATGGGTGTTCCTCTATATGTTGCTGAATTACAGTCTTCAGCATCTCTCAACATTACCATTCTGGCAATTATTGTTCGGCAGTGATAATTCAATAATGTCTGCAGATCTATGCTTTAAAAGATTGTGACTTTGGGAATAAGACCATTATGTGGAACTGGAGCTCCTCTATAATGTACAGTACTGATGCCAAGGGAACCTAGGAGACTGGCTATATATTGTGTATGTACTCACAAGAGTTCTAAATCCTGAAGTAGATCAGGGCAGGCCTGGGAACAAAGCAGTTTTCAAAGTACTGCTGAAAAGTACCATGAACAAGTGTGAATCTGCATGCTTGCACAAACACATTCTTTGTGGGACACATGTGTTATCCAACAAAATTTTGCAAGTCCAAATTAGTGTATGAGAAACAACATAGAGCCTCTCAGCTTGATGCGTTGAGTTCTGTGGGGAGATTTTTCAACTGTGGAATAAGAGTAATATCATGTCGAGTTACTCTAGAACTGTGGACTATCTTTTAAAGGACTGATAATGCAACACAGGATATGCAGATTATTCAGGCTTGAAGAAAATGCACCAAACACATTCAGTTCTGCCTTATTATGTTAAAGGAGGACAAAAAAATATACTCCCACATTCATCAGGCTATTATGTTGCAGTTATTCGTTTCAGTTGAAAAGAAAAGAATAAGGTGAAAATATTAGGTTGAAAACTATCAACAATTTCCAGCTGCAGCAAATTCAGAGGAACTTGTTTTCAAATGAAAAATAGTAGTCATGCTATTAGAGAATCTTCCTGCCTGCCTCAAGCATTCTTACCATTTCATACTTGCCCAGTTTCGCCCATGGTTGTCTTTATAATGACACTGACAGTACCAACACTAGAAAAATTGAGGTTTGTCATTCCGAAAGTCCTCAGAAAAGTATGTGGTAGGGAACAAAAGGACTATCAAATACAGGATATTCACTGATTATTGAAAACAGAGTCTTGTAAACCGCCACATTCCTTATATTAGACAGAGAAAAGCACTACCAAATAAAAGTAAACAAACAAACCATCCCATCTATGTTTGATATTGTCACACTTCGCATTTTATACATATACGCCGAACACATTCAAGGCAATTAATATACTAGAGAGGGGGTGGAGAAATGCTGAATATAATGAACTCAGCTGAATGATATAATTTGTATAATCAAAAAGTGATACCATCTGAACAAGGGTCCACAATTGTCATGGCCAATTCACCACAGCCAACTCAGCGTGAGCAACTTGCCAACTGAGGAACAATTCAACAATTCAATTAAATTATTTAAAATAATTAAAAATATTTTAATGTTTGTCATTCATATTTCATTTTGTCCCTCCTTTTTAAAAAAATGATTCTATTTCACAATTTCTTCGAATTAGTGTAACTCATATTCTGTGGCAAGTTGACCTGTAGCATATTGGCTGCAACAAGTTGTCATAGATCCACCTAGAAGAGGGTATTGAACAGACATACACACCTATACACACTTGCACACTTGCACTGCAGGGAAGGTCAAGAACTCATCTCATTCCAAGTGAGGATGGGCTATTATCAACTGCCAGTCATCTTGGTTTCAGCACTGACACCAAGAGACATTACTATTTTGTTGATGAGTATGATGTCAATAATAGTATTGTACATTCATTGTATGTATTGTAAATAGTACAATGTATTATGGAAAATTCAATTTCAGTATAATCTGAAACATTACATAGCATCCTTCATATTTTCATTGGATATATTATCATGAGGTTTTCATAGGAAAAAAATGAATAAAATACAAGATAAACAAAATAAAAGCAAGATAAAATTGAACAGAATAAAGAAAATAAATCCTTCTTAATACCGTAACTCTGAGACCTAGTTTGGTGCAGTGGTGAAAGGCACTGAGTTAGAACCAGGAGACTGAGTTTGACACAGAGAATGTGGGGGGGGGGGGACTGTGCTTTCCACCTAGCACTTCAGAGGGTAAAGTGTTGAAATGAGCCCAAAGAAAGGCTTTATAGTGTGCTGAGCAAGCAAGACCAAATAAGTGGTTGAGTATTGACATCCACCACTGAAAGTTAGCTTATAGCACCCATGCAATATCAAAGACTCTGATACATTTTGGGTTTAGCTCTCTCTATTCCAAGGTGCAGCAGAATATAGATGACAGTGACACAGCTCAGGTGAAATTTTAATTTTCCACCTTGTTGAAAGTTTATAAAGACCACCAGTGAGCCATAGAAACACAGAAGCTGAAGCCAATAATAAGAAAATGGTGAAGGAGAACTTTTTCTGATGCCAGCGGAATCATACCGGTTTCTATGCAGATGAAAGCATTTTAAATGTAGCATGATAAGCAAAAAAAATAAAAATAAAAATACTTGCAGAGACTTAGACTCGACAATGTCTAAGGACATGGAATTATTGTAGGCACATATTTATGCCTCACACACATTTCAGAGATAGTTTTAGTTTTAAGGTAACTGTCCTTTAGAAAACAAACAAACAAAAAAGCATCAGTCCTAGGATTGCCTTAATGCTAATGCTAACTTTGGCACAACTGGCTTTAATTTATTTCTGCTCAATTACAATGATTTGAAAAAAGACAAAGCTATTTAAAAACGAGAACTTGTTTAATTTTAGTTTTTCCAGTTTGCAATTGAATTTAATGATCTTTTCTGCAATTAGCTCCCCCTCTTATTAATATACAGTAGTCATTTTGATCCTAGATATTGATTGTAAGGTTTTCTCCCTGCAAAAAATCCACTAAGGCCCATAGACCTCTACGGAGGCCCATCTGTGCCAGCAAAATGTTTTTGGTAGATCCAAGGAGCTGTAAGGCTTTACAGGTTTTTTTTAAATTTAATATGACAACTATGCTCCTGTCTTGGCTTTTTATTTTTTAAATAACCAAATTACCATATTAAGTCTACAAAATTACTGACTGTTGCCCTAATATAGCATTGTGGAAACCTCTGATGCTACCAGATTTACAATGCCTAGAGGTCTGAGGTCTTACCTTCCATCAAATGAACAATGGAAGGCAGTCTTATGTTTCATCCAAAGGCAAGAAGCGAAGTAGAGAGATAGGTAGGCCAACTAAATTCAATGAGATTTAAATAGTGAAACATTTAGTGCTGCAGCCTGGAGAATAAACCGTGAAGCAGAGAAAAGCAGGCATAGCTTTATTAAGACAAGAGATTTCCTACTTCGTTTTGAATCTGCTGGTATCATAAAATTCCCCTGATCAGAGCTGCTTTATGAAATGTAATTAGGATTTAAATTCCACTTCCTATAAATTAATATACAGATTTGGAGTAGCTAAAGAGGTTTTATTTGACTATTCTTGCATCTGATAAATTAAGAATTCACTGCCTCGTCTTACAGACAGTTGTCATATTAGATGATTTGAGATACCGTTCTTGAATATGGGAAAGTGTACACTCAGTAAAAAAAAAGTATAAATCAAGCATTATTTTATTGTTTCCAAACCTTGGTCTTTCCAGATGTAATGGACTACTTCTCATTCAACATAGCCATGCGAACCCTTGGCATCCTAAAGACTAGCACATTTGTTATGATATAAGGATAATACATTTGTCAAAAAGGAGCTAGAAGACTCTATTCTAACACATACTGTATATCCTTCTGGAAATTGTTGCAATATATTCTGCTGAGCTACAAATTGGGTACAAATTTATTATTTCTTTACTTATACAGACTTCACTATTGAGGCCTTGTGAATGTTCATTTTCAATATTTGTATTTATTTAAATATAATACATCGAGATTTGCAGGTTCTTTTTCTTAATTTATACATATTAGAGAAGGTGTCAGTAGTCTAACATTCCTAACTATTTATCTAGATTACTGTTCCTCAAACTTGGCAACTTTAAGATGTGGGGATTTCAGCTCCTAGAATTCCCCAGATGTGAAGTCCATCCATTTCAAAGTTGTCAAGTTTGAGAAACAGTAATTTAGGTCATTCACAAAACTTGAATGATTAGTGATAAAAATTATTATCAGATATCCAAAATATTGAATATGGTATTTAAGAACAGTTGGGAGGAAACATTTCAGTTTTAACATTTGAGAACAATAGAAGGCAATTTAACTGAAAAGCATGGAACCAGTTCATATGTAGTTTTGTTAAATTGATTGTTTACATGCCTGTGGTTTTTATATTATCTAGGTTACAAATGAAATATGACTTGAAATAAGTCAGTTTCTGGGGTGGGCTCAGAATGATGAACATCAAATAATATAAAAATAATTAAATTAAAGGGAGATTTGTTGCCCTCAATTCAATTTAGGTTCAATGTTAAAAAAAAGTAAAGTCATGGATTTACACTCCTGCACATCATGGTATTCACAGTGAATCTTCACCAGTTAGCAGATAGTTGCTGCTTGACCAATCTCAAGGCATTTTTTGTTTTTTTTTAAAAAGAGAATCACACCAGAATAATTTTCAATTTTGAAACTAATCTCAGCTACATATCAAGGTTTCATAAAAGACCAAGATTTATTTGGAAAGAAATCAACAGCTATATAAGTTTTGAGAAACTATTTTAAGACAATTGATTGTAAAGTCATGCTACTGAAACTTACACCATGGTTTTGAAAGCCTGTGTATATTCAGTTCATACAAACATTATCACTTAAAAAAAAGAATTAAGAGGTGGACATAAAAATCCACATTCTTTCTTCTTACCATCCTTGCTTCAAAGTGTTAACTGAATTCTCCTTTGCTTGGCAGATTCAGCTGCTCCTTAAATTACAAGGATTCTGATCCAAGGACAGTTTTCCTGTGGGTTTCTCTGAGATTTAGAGGTGGCACTAAGTGCTTTCAAATAGCTTACAGGAGGTGAGCAAGTAGCTTAACTGCTTGGCTCCTTCCCAAACTTCTTGTGGACACACACCTGCAATCTCGTTTCTGTTATTTACCAGGCACACATTTTAAAGAGATAAGCAGGTACTGCCACAGTCAATCAAAAATACATTTCATGCTAACCACACCATGCTAACAGATATAGGGCATTTGACTTCTGTGGTGAACCTCCCCCCCCCCCCCTTAGCAGGGTCTGCAAAGAAAGAGAAAAAAACTTTCTTGTGCTGGGAAAGACATCTGCAGGCCTGAGAAAGGGGAGAGAATTGTCATTTGTATTCAGTTTCTCAGAAAATTCAGTTTTTCTTAAAGGCATAAATGCAATTTATATACTGGTGTGGGAAGCTAAATACAGTTGGAAAAATGATTTCATCGGAAAAAGTTTAATTAGAGCGGAACTATTATTGATGGCCTGTTTTCTTCCCTATATACTTAGACCAGCAATGATTATAAAACATCTTAACGATACTATCATTATCAGAGAGAACATTTTTGACACTAGTATTCTAATTGTGGGAATACTCTCTTTGCAAGTACAAGTAGTCCTCAACCTCTGACCACAATTGAGCCCAAAATTTATGTTGTTAAGTGAGACATTTTAAAAGTGAGTTTTGTCCCATTTTATGACTTTTTTTGCTAAGGTTGTTAAGTGAATCCCTGCAGCTGATAAATTAATCCAGTTGTTAAGTGACTCTAATCCAGTTGTTAAGTGACTATTGACTTTCCTTGTCAGAAGGTCGCAAAAGGTGATCACATGACCTTGGGCCATAGCAACGGTCATAAATATGAGTCAGTTGCCAAGCATCTCAGTTCTGATCGTATGATCATGTAGAGGCTACAAAGGTTGTAACTGAAAAGGGCTCATAAGTAACATTTTTCAATGCCATTGTAACTTTGAACGGTCACTAAATGAACTGTTGTAAGCCAAGGACTACCTGTATAAGTGGATACCCACTTTTTCAGAATCAACAACACTCTTAAGCAATTAATCAAGGCTTTGGCTGATGTCTAAATCATATTTAACTTTCAAAATAAGTATAGCCATTGTACGTGCAGTAGCAGACAAGGATAAAGCCATTAAAATGTACCATGACTATTTATTCTTACAAAGAATTAAAACAAAATACAAAAAACACTACAGCGCTATTTCTTGCTTGGAATATTACTGTTGTTATTTTACTGTTGTTGTTTTTCCTATGCACCTACAAGTGGTTATCATTTCTGCTAAATTTGGATACTTAATTTTTGTAGGCTTGCTGTGATAACTTTAGCTAAAATTATTATTTTTATATCTTATGATGCTAAGACTTCAAAGACTCGCACAATCATTAAAATAATGAAAAATCAGTTAGGCAATAGTTAAAATAAAGACTAGAGTGTAATTAATCAAGTCCGTATGTTAAAAGATAAAAATATTAATTGGTAATGCAACAAATGCAGAGATTTGATAGATAGATCTTGGTTAATATTACAAATGCAACAAAAGATTTTCTTTGTGGCTTAATTTTTTAATTTGATGTTTACTAATATTGTCAATAGGATACTTTTCATTCCTTCCAAGAATGTTTTTATTCATGGAAAGAAATCAGGACGCTTCTCTATAAACTGATTTCTCTGAAGATCACATGCCGTTATACTGTAATTTGATTCTGGATCAATTCAATTGCATTTGTATTGTCTATATATTAATTCATACTAAAGCTGGACAATCTCCCTTCCATTAATCAAAAACCACCTTGAGTTCTGCTCCCAACACTGGGCGCCATCATTAAAAAAACGGTTCAGGCAAATTGCAACAGGTTCCAAGAAGGGCAACCAGGATGATCAAAGTCCTGAAAATGAAGTCCTAACATAGAAAGAATAGGATCTATTTCAAGGAAAAATAACTGGAGGGAAATGCATTACCCAACTGCAAATACCTGGAGATTTTCATTCAGAAAGATACAGAACAAATGCCCAATGTAAGAGGAAGGCAGAGTCTGGCTGAATGTTAAGAAAAGAAAAACTTCCTAACAATAACAATAGTTTGGTAACGGACTTAATTACTGTACCTCAAGAGATGGTAGGTCATATTTTGCTGGAATGATTAAGATGCTGGCTATGAAAAATCATTTCTCAATGTGATGGGTATCTTGTCACAAATATAAACTGCAGCTTTGCACACTTACATTGATGTGATTTCCAGTTGCATTCAAAACTGAAGTCTGTATTTGTAAAGAACAGATGACCTTTTGGTTTGCCACATGGGAACTAGAACCTGGTTAAGAAAATTCTGGTTGGCAAAATACAAACTGATTTTGTGATCCAGGAATGATTCAGATGCTACGGTACATATTTGCTGTTGGCTGATAATGGATTTGCTCTTAATTAATTTCCATATGAATTGGGTAATGGGTGGATCAGAAGAAACTTTAAAAAATCAGCTTCTTGCTCTTCCCAGAAATTCTGCTACAGCTGTCAGCTTAAGTTGCAAAACAGATAAAAAAGTCTGAGGGAAATCAAGTTTAGGCATACCTACTTTAAACTGATTCTCTCTCAAAATATACAAGGGATGAAATGTACATTTATTTTTGTGCTAATTAAAAATAAAATGTAGGGATTACTATGTAAATATAATGACAGACTTGTAGGCATACACATGCAAAAATATGAACTGAGTTTTTAATGTAGCTGGTTAAGACAAGAGAATGTGGAATTAATTATCTATTTCTTTTAAATTCTCATGAAGAGATGTGCAGCTGATAGTGTATTTGATGTGGTAGCCCATATCTTCCTGGAACATATGCTTCCAAACATTTCTGTAAATACTTCACATTTTACAGGGTTCATTGCAACCATCACCATGCAACAGACATACCGACTATCTTAGTTTTTTCATTTGAAGACATTCTTCCTGGGCCACAAATTATTATTTGCCATCTAGCTTTTAGTATATAGCATGAGATGAATCAGTTTATCTCTGCTTTGATATTTTTTTTCATTCAGGATATGTTTTATACTCCCATAAGACCCATGGTAAGCAGAAATTTAGTAGTCAGTAGTCCATGAAAGGACCTATATCTTAGATTTTAAAAAGCAGGAAATTCTTTATTACAGATGTTACTTATGCTGGATGCTTCTTTCATGAAACTTGCATTTACCAGGAAAAGAACAAGGCATTATTTGCTATTTGCATGACTAAGATAGCTTTGCATAATTTTAATTTGTATTGAGGATATTCATCCCTAGTAAAGATTGAATAGGGTATAGAAATGGAAGAAAAGGCAATTTATATAAACCTAGCTGTGTCTTCCATATATAATTTCAGTGTTTAAGAGAAAATCAATGCACAGCTTACTGGATATTTATTTACTTTGCCAACTCATCTTTAAAACAATTTAAAGAATGGAAAAAAATATCATCACCAGAACTCTTCCTTAATTAGATTGTTTAATGTAAAGATTAAGTAGCCTTTGTGAAGCTGCAGAACTCAGTGGACAAGCTGTAATAATTTTAAAAAGTGACTTGTATTATTCAATAAATTGGTATAGAATTTTCTGCAAAGAATATGGCTGAATTGTCAAATGGGTAAAACAGACACTGCACAGTTCATTATAGTCATGCCATTAATCCATGAGAATATAGGTTAACCCCAGAGAGTTGGCTGTAATTGTAACCCTATAGAAAGTAATTAAGGAGAAGGTAGTTGCAACCCTTTTCCAATGTCCATTTTTGTGTGTTTGGTACGATGGGACATTCATTCTTATCAATCACCACTGAAGGATATATTTATGTGACAGCAGAACTCTTGCACCATTTCTACTTATAATACTTTCTAAATGCAAACCTAGCCACTGTGCAGTTTTATATCTCTACCCCATTTGCCCCCAGGGTTCACCCATCTAAGTTTGAAAAGCAAACAAAGCCTGTTCATTTTTGTAAGGAGTTTTCCCCAAAAAACTGACTGTATATGGTAAGCAGCGTTCTCTTCTGCACTACTGCAGGGGATAGGACTGAATGAATTGGTCCTAAGATCAAAAGAAGAGGACAGAAGATAGCTTCATCTACATAAACAATGCTGTTGTTAGAAAAGATAGTCTTTTAATATTATTTTTTAACGAATTTCATCACTCTGTTTCAAAAAAAAAAAAACCTCATTCAAGTCTTTAACTTGCCCCAAGCAGCCATCTTTGGTCACTAGTGAACTGCAATGGAAACAACCCAACAGGTTTTGTTATGACAAATATTACACTGTTATCAACCAAACATTGTACACAACTTTGTCGTGGCTGCTGAGTAAATTTGCCTTGTGGTTCTTAGCAGTCAGGCAAGTAAGCCATGGCTGTGGTGAATTCAATGAGTCACTTCACCCTCAAAACTTTCCTAGTTTGGAAGCCCCTAAAAAGCTATTATAGAAGAGGAGTCAAGACTCAGATCAAATTCCTGGTACAAAAAGTGAAAGTATTTGTGCATCTTTGACATGTTTTAAATATTATGGGAGTATTATATAAAATACAGCATCTAAGCAGAAAAACAGAATAACAGAGTTGGAAGGGGCCTTTGAGGTCTTCTAATTAAAGCCCCTACTCAAGCAGGAGATCCTATATCATATCAGACAAATGGTTGCCCAATCTTTTCTTTTAAAGCTCAAGTAGTGAAGCATCCACAACTTCTAAAGGCTAGCTGTTCCAATGATTCATTGTTCTCACTATTGGGAAATATCTCCTTATTTCCAGATTGGTTCTCTCCTTGATTAATTTCCATCAATTGCTTCTTGTTCTGCCTTTGTGCTTTGGAGAATAGGTTGATTTCATTAAACTAGACATACCCAATTCCTGCAACCATTCTTCATATATTTTAGCCTCCATTCCCCTAATCATCTTTGCTCTTCTCTATACTTATTCTGGAATCTCAACATCTCTTTTATAACATGGTGAGCAAAACTGGATGAAACATTCCAAGTGTGGTCTTACCAAGGCATTATAAAGTGGTATTAACACTTCACATACTGGGATGCGATGGTTCAGTGCTAAGACCCTCAGCTTGTTGATCAGAAAGGTCGGCAGTTCAGCAGTTCAAATCCCTAGCGTCGCATAATGGAGTGAGCTCCTGTTACTTGTCCCAGCTTCTGCCAACCTAGCAGTTCGAAAGCACATAAAAATGCAAGTAGAAAAATAGGGACCACTTTGGTGGAAAGGTAACAGATTTCTGTGCGCCTTTGCCGTTTAGTCATGCCGGCCACATCACCATGGAGATGTCTTCAGACAGTGCTGGCTCTTCAGCTTTGAAACAGAGATGAACACTGCCCCCTAAATTGGAAATGACTAGCACATATGTGCGAGGGGAACCTTTACCTTTAACACTTCTCATGATCTTGAGTTTATCCCTCTGTTAATGCAGCCTAGGAATGTGTTAGCTTTTTTGGTGGCTGCAGCACTCTGCTGGCTCATACCTAGTGGTTGTCCACTAGGACCCTCTCACAATTATTACTATTGAGCCAGCTACCATCTATTTTATACCTGTGCATTTGGTTTTTCTTGCCTAAATGTAGAACTTTACTTTTCTCAGCATTGAATTTCATTTTGTTAGATAGAGCCCAGTGTTCACGTCTATCAAGATCTTTCTGTATCTTGAACCTATTTTCTGGAGTGTTGGCTATTTCTGGCAGCTTTGTGTAATTTGCAAATCCTCTTCTGTCCCCTCATTGAAATCATTTATGAAGATATTGAAGAGTACTAGACTAAGAGAGAGCCTTGAGGTGCCCCACTGAATGCTTACCTCCGTGCAGTTCCATTAAGGACTACCCACTGATGCGGTTACAAATTCATCTGGTAGTGATGTTGTTTAACCCACATTTTTCTATCTTATCAAATAGTAGATTTGGTCTACTTTCTCAAATGCCTTACTGAACTCCAAATACAGCATTTCACTGGTATACTAATTTTGTCAGGAAATATCATTAGTGAAGTTAGTTTGGTTTGGGATTAACATATTTTGTGTACTGCTGTTTGTAAATCTGGATTAAGGGAATGCTGGGTGAATATATTCACTGTGACGGATTCAGCAAACCATGACATTGTGAAGTGTGAAACATCAAGCAAAGGAGACCTGGGTGTGAATCAAAATCTAATAGTTACAAAGTTCCCTACTATGTATTCCAGAGAGCACCTGCTCAACATAGCCTAATGTAAGTTGCACAGAAGAAGAATGATGATAAAAATCTCACAGCTTCCACATCAGTTTTCCAAATTTGGTTTCATGCACTTCTCAAAAGATATGTCAACAACAACCTCAATAGCTTCTCAACTTGCTATCAGGATGTGATCAACACAGAGTCATTTCAGTATTCAGCAGATTGTTTTTGTGTTTTCTCACTTTTGCTGCAATCAGTTTGCTTCAGCCCACTGTCATTACAAAAAGGAAATGAGGGAAAGTTATTGCAACCTACGCTTGGGTTTTATTACTACTGGCTTCTTCCCACACTGTCCCAGCAGTGAGATCTGTGCTTAGGAGAAAGAATTTTGATGCAATTTGGGTTGACCACATTAGAGTGGCTGACATAACTTTCCTCTGACAATGGCATGTGATTGGAGTGATAAAACTTCTGTGCAATGAACAGTGCTTACAACTGCTATATGGCCTGAGCTTCTAAGCTGCTGGCTCAGCAAATGTAGAATGACTTAGAATGAATGAATGCTGAATCTCACCATTTGTCACACTGGGTCCACTGAGAGTTCAGTTTATGAGACAATAATCTTGCCAGCACACAGAGCTCTTGTACCCCTTAGAAGGATAAAGTGCAATGGGAAACACAGTGTTTTCCTGACACATTATGGTAACAATGTATAGGGACTATCTGCAGTTGGCAAACAAAACTGCAGTTTGACAGAAGTTGAATAACTACTTAGGAAATCACTAATGCATCCAATCAAGCACTAATCAATCATTGCAGGTTGGCATTAGGTCTCCAGGGTCTTAGAGTAGACTTTCTTCCAGTCTGATTTAGACATGTCAGAGCTTGAATGTGTTCTAAACCTAAGCTCTAGGGCTATGATGGTGAACCTATGGAACGTGTGCCAGAGGTGCCACGCAGAGCCCTCTCTGCTGGCACATGCACCATCACCCCAGGTCAGATCTCCGTGGCATTTCTTTGGTGAGCTTCTGTTTCCCTGCAAACCATGAAGTAGAAGCTCATGAAAGAAAGAGATATTTCTGCTGGTCGCGCAGCTGATGTTGGGATGCCCCACCTCCCACTGGCCAGCTGGTCTTCAGGTCTCTGCTGCACATGCATGCATGTCAACACATGCAAGTGTGCATGCCTGTGCATTCACACATTCATACATGTCTGCACCTTTCAGTTTGGGCGTGCACAAACACCCAGTTTGGGCACTCTGTGTCTAAAAGGTTCGCCATCATTGTTCCAGGGTTTTCCGTACATTTCCATCAAAAGTGAGAATTGTAGTCCTGAAATGCCAGTAGGAAGTGAAGGACAGTATTGTGGATAACTGATACCAATTCACCCCTTAATTAAGTCCAGAAGACAAGCACTGTCTCTCAGTGTCAAGAATGAGCACTTTTCTGGATGCAAACCAGATAGAAGGATTTTGCTTCTGACTGAACATGGAGAGGTTTGTGCAGTAAAGGGAGGAAATTGACAAAGCAAAGAGAAATAAGTAATGGAGTTCTTCAAAGATCTGTTTTACCTACACAGTCGATTTTAAAAAACCTGTATCTTCTAGAACCATCTCTGAAAGACTACTATGTAGCTGATGTATCCGTTTCAAACAATCAGCTGTATATAACTCCAAAAAATAAAAAGTGAGCAGGAAAAATATAGATGCCAGTTCCATCCTGCAAATATTTCAGTGTTGTTTTATTCAAATATTTACCCATTAGGAAAAATTATTCTCCCTCCCTGCCCTCCCCTTTCCCTTTCTGGTAAGTGAAGGAAGAGATCGTGGGCAAGAAGCAGACAGATGTCAGCGACCGGACTCATTAGATAAGGATACTATCTGGAGAAATCCTTGTGACATGCATTCCAGATCTGGATCTGGATGGTTGTCTAAATCTTCTATTCAGTTCTCTATCCCAATTCCTATATTTTGGGGAAATGTAAGATGCTCAAGCTATACTTATAGATAGGGCTTGATTTGTAGATTCATCCCCACTTTGATAGTCATTCTTCGAACTTGCTGTAATCTGTAATTTTTTGAAATGTGATATCCAGCACTGGACCTTGTATTCCAAACTAGTTCTGAGCAGCATAGAACAATGATTAAAGCTTACAGAAAAGACTTTGAATATTTCAAGACTTGTCACACAGAAGAGGTAGTAAATTTATTCTCTCCTGCTGGGGCGGGACACGGGATGCGGGGACGCGGGACCAGGTCAATAGGTTAACATTACAAGGAAGCAGATTGCAGCTAGGCTAAAAATCAGGAGGAATTTCTTGAATGCAGCAGCTGTCAGCCTGTGGAACAGATAGCCGTATCTTGTGATGAATTCTCATTTGTTAGAGGTCTTCACACTGAGGTATCTGTCTGCAATGTTCTCTGAGGCTGGACTGGGTGACTTCTAATGAACCTTCCAACTCTGTGCTTTACGTTTAATAGAATTTTAAATGAAAAGCTTAAAATGTATTAAGCATAAAGCTAAAAAAACACACCCAAAGAACCCCCCCATTTTTTCCCCCATACTGAGAAAAAGAAAATCTCACCCTAACCAATATTTGTACTATAAACCTGCTTATTTTTAGGTGTCCCTTCGTCCCTCCCCTCCAAAGGTGATAGAAAGGTGGATCACCTCCAAGGAACACCTCCTGCCTCTTCCCCTTCTCTTGGAGTTTCACCCCTGGTGCCTGATTAAAAATTCCAGGCTTCCTTAAAATCACTCCATATTCCAAAACATAATCTGATCAACTGTTTCTGTGGCAGAGGAACTGCCTGATTTGCAAACCTCAGTCTTGTTATTCAAATGGGCATCAGAATTGTTAGCAACACTTAGATAGTATACATAGATTTGCAATAAGTTTCAATTTCCGAGGGTGGATTTTTAAAAACTTTCTCAAGTGCATACTAAATGGGCTGGAGTGCTGATGCATCTCTTTTTTCCCCCTTTTTGCTTGGCAAGCATTTCTCTTCTGAGAGGAAGATGTAGGTGGCTCAGCGGGAAAAGAAGAAAAGTGGAAAAATGAGGTTAAATGGTTTGGCTACTTGTGCTGCCCCGATAGTCAAATCATCCCCAGACACTTTTGACCTCTCTTGTTTCATATGATTTTACAGTTACAGTACATTTACGAGAAAAACAACCTCACACCTATCGGTATCTTAACCATAAAGGAAGCCCCATTACTCCTTTTTTAAAAGTTGCTTACATGCCCCACTCCGCTTCTTAGAAGTTAATATGAAAAGAAATGTATGCAACAGAGCTATTTAGAGTTGAATCGTTTACTTCTTAACTTTTCCACAAGTCGAAGGCCTAAACTGACAAGGGAAATAATATTCCATATAATCAGGCTGCTATTTGTTTAAAAATATAGAATTCCCATTTGTCATAGGGAGAAGCCAGACAAATTATTACAATTTGGTTTATATCCCGCTTTTTCTCCATGAGCTTAAAGAATTTTACAATGTTTTTTTTCCTGTTTAATTTTATTCCACAACAATCTTGTGAGGTAGATCAGGTTGGGATAGTAACTGAATTGAATTTATCCAGATTTTCTCCATGGCTGAATTTCCATGGATAACTTGAACCTGAATTTCCCTTCCATACTCCAACACTTGAACCATTATTTCAAACTATCTCTAGATAAATCACATTTACAACAGAAGATCTGATTTTCTGTGTGTGTGGGGGGATTTTGGAATATCTAGTAACATGTATCAGTTGTTCTGGGGGAAAAAGATGTTCAGGAGATGGTGGAACCATTAGGGATGGGGGAAGCAGAGACATTGAAAGAAGGAGCTGAAATCACCCAGTTTCCTGTCTGCCCATTCTACTGCTGAAAACGTCAGCAGATCTGTATTTCCATGGGTGTGGAGACACACCAATTGGATTAAACACAGTGGTTTTCTCATCACAACACAGTCTCCAAAAGCAAGATGCTAACACATTTTTTAAAAAAAATACCAGTTCCTTTTTCCCTGTTCTAATGATCTAAATGTTTTGACAGTCTCAACCCATCTGTATAGAACAACACATCAGATGGAAAATCAGTAGATACAATTGTGAATATTAGCCATATTTACTTTTCACTGAAGTCTTATTTATCTTTTCATTATTGAAGTCAAGGGAGCATTACTGTATACAGATTCCTTCTTGTTGTAAATAAAAACATGACTCTGAAAGTATGGGAGGGAAATAAGACCTATGCAATGTGATTCATGGGGGTTTCGATTCTTTTGACATCTGACAGGGTTGCTTCAGGGCTGATTATTTGAACTCTCAATTTAACACTTGTTCATTCTTCTCAGTGTCAAGTCCCTCCCTAACACAGGGGCCAATTGAAAAGGCAGGTTGGGATCAACAAGGCTTCTCTGTTCTGTAAATCCATGGAGCAGTATAACATCTCTTCATGAATCAAAGTATAATATGGTTACAAAAAATGCAAATGCAATTTTAAGTCCATCAAAAGTAAAAATAGTTTCCAAATTTTGGAAGACAATAATTATTTTTATTATGGATTGGCTTAAGACCTTGCTATTAATAGTACATTCAGTTTTGGACACTATACTTGAAGAAGTCTTTAGACAAGGTGAGAAAGGTGCAGAGATGGACAATGAAAATTTATTAATTTATTATTTAATTTCTATCCTGCCTTTATTTTGTATAATTCAAGACCGTGGACATAAAGCTGCTGCCCACAACAACCACTCTGGGAGGTGGTTTGGGCTGAGGCAGAGTGATTTGCCAAACATTACCCAGATAAGTTTTATGGCTGTGTGAAACTAGAATTCACAGACTAGTCCAGCACTTTAGCCGCTACTACACCAACAGTATGGACAGAAAAAGAAGTCCTATAAAGAAAATTTAACATTGAGGAGATATGAAAACATTCTTTACAAGAGAAGTTCCAGAATGCAAAACATGGAATAATGGATTCAAAATAAAGAAACAGATTCTGAATGTTAGGAGGAAAATGATGATGTAAGACACCCAAAGTCACTTGTTAGTAAAATGGCTGGCATATAAATTTAATAAATAAGATAAATAGGGAGAAACCCCATTCTAAGTGTAAGAGCAAGCCATGGTATTCCTTGTACCATTCAGTAGACGATAAAGTGGATTTTGAAGAAGCAAGATAGGAAGACTATTGATGCCTTTCAACTTTGGTATTAGAGAAGACTCCCAAATAGGCTGCGAACAGCCAAAAAGCAACAAATGGATCATCAAACAATCAACTCAAGGCAAAAATTATCCTACTATGGACATAGAATGCAAGGTCTCTTAGCCCTCTAAGAAAGGTTTTAATACTGGTGGAAAGAAAAACAATAGATCAACTAGCAGCTAAGTTGATGGGCTCAGCTATAGAAGCTCTTCCAATGCATCATTCGAAGAACTGAAGAACTAGGTTAGGGGCAGATCATCATGGAGAAAATCTATATGTGTTGCCATTAAGATTCAACAGCAACCTGATGATATGCAATCTTCATAATCAGGTGTAAAAGCAATTCAATTAATTAGCTAAAGTAGTGAGCTCTCCTCGTCAGAATGCATTCAAATCAAGAGTAATAACCATCTCTCGCTGGATGCTTCAGTCTGAATTACACAGGTGGTCAAATTCTAGGGCCTAAATGGTTCTTTCCAAATAATGATTCTTTGATTTTGGCTAATTCTAGAATAATAATTTTAAAATTGCTGATCTCAGCCCAGCTGACAAATAAATATTAGATCCAATTCTATTTAGCAGTCACAAATGTTAATCTGTAGTACATGAATGATAAATTCAGAATGAGATAAATAATGCAATTGCATTTCTATTTCTTCATAGATTTAAGAAATACATTCATTCTAAATATCTGAATCTTAGGAAACCTTTCTGTTTTCCATTCCCTTTAATCATTTATATAATCTATGAAAAGTTCATGGGTGATTAAGGCTATGTTTTAGTATAATAATTATGAAAGGATCTTAATTAATTATGAGAGTCACTTTTCTTCAGTGCTTCAATTACAGCACGGACTGATTCTTTTCTTCAGTTGAAGTCACTTCAAATTCCTTGTATTTGCTGTTTCCAAGATGAAGAGATTGAAGATACAAAAGGGAAACATCAGAAGCATTCATACAATTGAATCAAGCTTGCTCCTTCATATCAGACAGTGACTTCTACTTGTGCATTTCATAGTTTGATATGTGACAAATTTCGTACTGCAATCAATGGGTAAGGTGATATTATTTATTGAGCATTTGATTGACAAAGCATTCCTATCACCCTGGCAGACTGCTCTTCCTCTTACAACATTCTACCTTTTGAATTACAGATGAAGTCAAATGAGATGTCAACATAATTGCAACACTTTAAAGGACCTTAGAAGGCTCCATTGGCAAGTTGAGGGACATGAACATGCCTTCTTTTAATTCCAATGGATGCTCATTCTCATTTGCTTACATAAGATGTAAACTTAGCCTTACTACTCCCATTCATGCCGAAGTCTTTCATATTTTGATGTGGTTACATGCTCCAGAATGTAAACTTGTCGTGTACAGAAAACAAGCAATTACTAAAACTGGGCCAATCTCAACACAATGATTCCTTTGTGGAAAACTCATTTGAAATATGCTAAAAAGCCTAGCTGAAGATTGCTCCCATTCAGCTCCATAGTTTTCTATTGAAATGCTTGTCACCCTTGAGCCTTGGGGCAGCAATCTAACTGGCCATCAGGTGTAAGCTATGATGAAAGGAAAGTGCTGTTCTCTTGGGTAGTTGCATGGATGGTACCTTTTCTGAGACCCAAATCAAGAGGCATATTGGATGGAATCATGGTATGAATTAATATTAGAAGACCAAACAGTACTGATAAGAAATTGAGTTTGTGGTAATTATAGTATGTCATTGAAATTAAAATACTGCAGAATACTGTGTATTCTGCCCAAATGTGTGTGTGTGTGTTGGGAAGTCTTTATTTTCCACCTCTGGCTTCATCAAGGCTATCTTTCCCAGAGTTGAGCTGACCCTACAAGAAAGTGTGATTCCTTTGTCTTGGTTACTGTCCTCTTGAATCTTCCTTTCTGAGCCTTGCTAAGGTCTCTCTCTCTCTCTCCCTCCCTCCCTCCCTTCCCCCCCTCTCTCTGTGTTTGTGTGTGTGTGTGTGTGTGAGAGAGAGAGAGAGAATGTGTGTAAAGTACAGTCAGTGGATTATGTCATGCATTCTAGATGACACTGTTACGAACTTCACTCAACTGTGCACTTTATAAGTCTTTCCTCTTTCCCCCTATCCTTTCTTCCTTACATTAGCATTTAGACACAACCATTGAATATTTTTATTGTGTTAGGATTATAAAAAATAAATATGTTTTAGACCAAATTCTCTCTCATTGCATTAATCAGTAAATACCACCACTAATAATAATAATTTTGCAAGGACACCAGACAGTTGAAGAAGAAAAAAGGAAGAATATTGAAAAGGCAGTAAAGAAGAGGCATTGAAGCATGAAGACTTACTGAATACCAAACAGACCAAACTGGCCTACAAGAAAGACCAACCCCCACCCCCTTGAAAAGAGACATGGCAAAGCAAAATATTACCTGGCCAATACATAAAAACCTAGCAGGCAAAGCAGATCATTTAAAGATCCAGCAATGGCTAAGAGCAGGAAAATTGAAGAAAGAGACAGAAGGGTTAATTCCAGTTTCATAAGGCGAAGCCTTCAGAATAAATGTATACAAACAAAGTCAGAATTGTGAAGATAGCAGCAGACAGTAAATGTTGCCTCTGCAAAGAAGCTGAAGAAACAATGGACCACCTAGTTAGCTGCTGCAAGAAGATCATACAGACTGATTACAAACAATGGCATGAAAAAGTAGCAACAATGGTGCAATGGAATATCTGCAAGGAATGTCACTTGCCTGCAAGCACAAAACAGACACATTGAAGAAAATGAAGAAGCTAAAGTACTCTGGGACTTCGGAATTCAGACAAGTACCTGCCATACAATACCCCAGACACAACAGTTGTTGATCAAAAAGGGAGATATTGCAATAGCAGAATAGAAAAGAAAGAATAGAGAAAATCTCAAACTTTAAAGAGCTGTAAATAGAAGTAGAAGAGTTATAGAGAAAAACAAACAAACAAAGGTAGTACAGGTAGTAATAAATACCTTTAGTTCAATTCCAAAATACCGTATCTGGAGCAACACTTGAGCAGTACTGACATTGACAAAATCACCACCAATCAATTGCAAAAGCTTTACTTGGAACAGCTTACATCATGCAGATGATACCTTTAACATTATTATGCAACACCATTTGTGTGTCCCAGGTCCTTGAGAACGACTTGATAGTTAGTAAAAAAATGTCAAATCTAGTCTAAACAGCTGACTGTATGATCAACAATAATAATTTTTTAAAAAACGCAGAATATATATTAGATAGAAGACTGTGTCCTACACATTCGAAAATGTTTCCTCATCTTTGCTAACTCTCTTCCTCCTGCATCTCTCTCTATCCATGATACAAAAGATGAGATAATCATCTTGGAGGTAAAATGAATTACTGACACTCTCAGAAGGGAAAATGATTGTTGTCCTCTTGTTGCTCACTTTCAACTATGATAGGTTGACAAAAACTACCATTGTTACTAATCCTAAATGATACCCATACATCTGCAGGTAGAAACCATCCTTTTCTTAAGAGATAGAATTAGTGCCTTTCAGTGTGTAATTCCTCTTTTTGCTATCCTCCCTATCCATTTAAAAGCAAATTTATTGTGCAGAGCAAAACAAACCGTTTTGATAAAAGTTGAACTGCCTCTTGCTACAGAATTATTTTTAAAGCCCTATTGTAAAATTCTAAATCTTACTTTTCTTCCTCCATATTCTGCCCATCTCTTTGATCTCTTAAAAACATGGCTGAACGAAGACCTGTGCTATGTGAATTTGCATAAATTTAGACCAATTAAGAAAATTAAGAAATGACATTAATAACAATATTATCAATACTATTTCTTTTGTATATATATTTAAATATGTGGGTTTTTAGATTAACTGAAAATGAGATTTGACTTAATTTTATTAATTAGTACTATTAGTAGTACTATTCTTGGTAGTACCAATAGAAAATTAATTCACATCTAGTTCTGCTAGTAGTACCAATATATTCAATAGTATTGATCTTCTCATAATAGCTGCAGGACTGAAACCAACACAAACCTGTTCATTTTAATAATGGAATTCTGCAATACGAAGCATATTATTGCTTAGACTAGCTTGTTAATTAATCCAGTGATTGACTTTTTGAATTTTATGAAATATGATCTTATTGTGGGGGATTGCATAGAAGTGGCTTACCTAAAGTTAATTCGGGTGCTTTTAAGAAAGGGCTTTATTTTAATAACATATTTCCACTTTGTGTGAATATTATTCCACAACATGGAACGTTTTAGAAAAAGCTGAAAACTGAAACGAAGGTATTGGAGAAAATATAATTGTCATAAGCCAGGTTAACAACTGGGAGAAATGTGCTGTACATATGAATTGATGGAAAGGTGAGACTTAAGCCAAGGCATTCAAAGCAAGGTGCAATATAAAGGAAAAAAGAAAAAGAAAAAAAGTCAGCCGCTCTATTTCTCATGTTTCCGAGCCACATATCTAGCCAACATTCTGCTTCAGGTAATAGAATTATCTATTTTAATGAAACCCAAGCTGTACTTCAGTTGGGCTACCACATTCTCTTTGCATGTTTCAATTTCTTCTCTCAAGTCTTTGCATAACCCATCACCTGTGTTCATTTGTAGGGTTCTTCAGCCAAGCAGAAGAGATTACAGCTCCTCTTTCACTAAGAATCCCAGAGGATTGAATTTCTATCCTACAATTTGATCTCCAATCATCTTGGAGGTTGATTTCAATTTCAGCTACTGTTCCTCATATGCTGTCAAGTGTGTATGGTACTTTGAAAAGTAAAAGAGGGCAAGTTTTTGCTCCATGGAATTTATAATGATACGTGGCAAAGTAACAGAAGAAGAGATCAGACACATGGATTTAGGCTTAGGTATCTATTGTTTCAAACAGAGCATGAGAACCAGGGGAAATATACTGAAGGGTTCAAGAAAAATCAAGTACTAAGGTGCTGTCTCAAGACAGGGGCATCATACAGTCATTCTGATGGGTTCTAGAAAAAAACAAATGCAAGGGTTGTTTGTGATGGGTTCAGATGGATTCAAGAAAAGTCAAGTTTACAAGACAGCAAGGAGTAAAGAATGAAGTCATCTTTCTATGATGAAAGGTAAAGGAGGAAAAATGAAGGTTAGAAGCTGAGACACAGTCTGTAAAGTTAAGGGAGAAAAGGGCCTAAAGGACTTTCTGAATGAATGAATGAATGAATGAATGAATGAATGAATGAATCAATCAATCAATCCACACTTCATTGTGCGTGGTATACTAAATGGAGTAGGAAAAAAATTAGCCAAATGGAAAAATTAACTTCCTGTCTCAAGGAGCTTAAAAATGTAAACTTCCAGAGAAAAGAAAAAGCGAAAGATGGAGAAGATGGATAACATAATCAGATTAACTTCTCATCAACATATGAATAGGGAAGGAAACTGCAGCCATGGACTATACAACCTACAGTATGTTACAAATTGTATGAAACCAATATCTCATACCAGGCAGTTTACATTTGCATTGGGCTGTTGATATCTGTTTATAAACCACAGGTCAATTAGGTTCAATAAAATAAATGCGTACATATAGTTTTGTGCTCATATGCAGATTTTTACATGTTATTGACTGGGCAGAAAATCTAGTAATGTTACAGCAGTGTTAGAGGATTGCTGTCAAAAGACAATCCAACTCGTTGCAAAAATTTCTCTAGAGAAAAGCTAAGTATCCTAGCTGAGCATCAGAACTCAGTGTATGTCTGATCCAGAATATATAGAAGTTAGAGATCCCATGGTCAGATTAATCAAAAGACAAGCTCCTTGGACCATGATAATAAGGACCTAAATATTACCCTGCCAAAAGATGGCAAGAGGAATTCTCTTTCATTCAGTATGTTCAGGTCAGGATGACCTTTCTGAAGCTCCATGAAATCCCTCCCAACTTTTCCCCCTCAAAGTCTGCTGAGAGAAAAAGCAACTATACATTCTCCTCCATCACTGGATCGATTTTGGCAAAAGTAATTGGACCTCTTATTTTTCCTTGTACAGTGCTGACTAATTTTGCCTTGGTTGTAGCACCAGAGAGAGCACTGCAAAATAGTTCTGCAATATTAATTCTTGATCCAGGTGCAGGCGGCTTAATAATAATAATAATAAATATTTATTTCTTAGCCGCACCCTCTCCCGAAGGACTCGGGGCGGCGTACAACAAAACATAGGAAATAAATATATCGACATACATACATATAACAAAACATATACCAAGACATATACACGACATACCCAAGGAGGAGGTGAACTGATAGATAAAAACAAGTAAAAACACAATGTTTAAAAACCCCTAAATAAATTGAATGCAATTAAAATACCCCAAATAAAAAACCCGTCAGGAGCGATATAGTTGGATCAAAGTTGAGCCAGGCCAGCAACTTGAAAAAGGTGGGTCTTGAGCTTTACACGAAAGGAGCGGAGGTCAGAGGTATTCCTAATATCCGGAGGGAGGTCATTCCACAGGATCTTGCATCTTATCCCACCCTAGTCAAGGTATCTTGCCTCTTGCTGCTGTTTCAAGTAGATCTCATGTCAACTTCTAAAGAAGGTGTCCAAGATACGACTCTCTTCCCTTCCCTTCACCACATTTAAAGAGCAGAACAGTAGCATTACTTTTTCTTCTTGTGCCAAATACAGTATATAGCATGTCAAAGAAAGGAATGGGACAACAACTACATATCAACTTCTGTGTTTCCCAGATTGCTGGACCATCCATGAAAGGAATGCTAGACAACTTATTTTAAAGAACTTTATACACGGTGAGGACATCGTGAGGCAGTGCAAAGTTGCATTCAGGAGTATTTGGGGATGGAAATGACTCTACTCTCCTAGTTCTTTGCCAAATCACCGATCCTAAGGATAGAGCCTTTGGAGAAGGAGAGAATTTTGTTGATGCTACCCACTGATCATATGTGAGGTAGAGAACTCTGATAAGGTATCCTCAGATGCAAGTTGGCTCTCAGACTGATTAAAATCCTACTATCCCAGCAATTTGCAATGTGGCCTTTTCAGCCTTTGGTCCATTTACCCACACAGCATAGCTGGCTAATAGTACTGATTAAAAAAAACTTCAATAAATTGCTTTAAATTGCATTTTAAAGGCAAAAAACTTCTCAGAAGCAAACAAGTAAGAATTAATTGACTGCATTTTATAAAGTTAAATTTTATTTCTGTTCTCTATGAAAGTAGAGTTTAAAATTAGTTTCACACTGAATGAATTAGATCGAAGACTTAATTTCTAGCATCACTAGCTTTTCTTTCATTTAATTTAGCTGATGTTCATCAATACAATTAAGGCAAGTGTGTTTATCAGAAAAGTGGACAGATTTTTACTGCTGGTAAGATAGCTTTGGGGTAAGTCCCAAAGGTGCTTTTTCAAGAGGCAACTGGATTTTCTGGTTTTTCTTTGAAGACATTTCGCTTCTCATCCAAAAAGCTTCGAAACGCCTTTAAAGAAAAACCAGAAAGTTCAATTGCCTCTTGAAAAAGCACCTTAGAGACAACCGTGACCTGGATGACTGAGAATCTCCATAGACTTTGGGATAAGTGAATATAGTTAGTGCTATATTTCTTTTATAAAGGAATGCATATATGTTCTATTCTTTGATTTATAGGTAAACTCCCAATATAAATACACACAGAGAGACACATACAACAACAACAACACAATGCATAATAATGACAGTTGTGTTAGGAAAACCTTGGTTAGGAACAATAAGGTTTCTAAAACTAAAGCAAGAACTGATCAGCATCCTTATTAAAACCAACAAAAATGAATATATACTATGGATAATGAGGAGTCCTGTGTAAAGATAAGACGATGTAACTATAATGTGAATTATGAACTTTGAATTTCTTATACGTGTGTGTGTGTGTGTGTGTGTGTGTGTGTGTGCACTCACACACCTTCTGTGAGTGTTAACTTACAGGGATTGCCAGGACAAATCCTTGCTGTTTTCTTGGCAAGCTCTCGAAAGTGGTTTGCTATTGCCTCCTTCCTGGGGCTGAGAAAGTGACAAGCCCTTTGTGCCTATCACAGACTAGATAATATGGTCTCCAGGTTGATAGCCTGGTACCTTAATCACTACACCAAACTGATTGACACTTAGCTTCACAGATCACAAATTCTTGAGTGCCTATTTAGTTAGATAGTTTCATTAAAAATCCATTCCACAAAGGATACCCTTATGTTTTATTACCAGTTATCTGTTTTAGATATAAAGTGATTTATTGCTGACAAGATCCCAGGGCAAATGGTCTCCATCCTGACTCACACTGTTTTCTTTTATTAAAGTACTGCAATTGAATAGAATAAACACTAAGGTAAACAGCATATAAAACACCATCTATACCCATGGAATTCATTTCCAATTCCCCACATCAATTCGGTAGAAATGTCAAATGCCAAAATTGATTTTGAAGGAGGCAAAGCAAAAAAAAAAAAGTATTCAGAAGCAAGTGGTGTAAAATATATAATAACAAATGTAGCAAACTTAAAACTAGTTTTTCCCTATTAAAAATTCTCAATTCTTTCCCACTCTGCCATTTTCTTTTTGAAAATAGACGGACACATTTTTTAAATAATCTATACCATAACTTCACTCAGCCTGGGTAATTTTATTTATTTATTTGAAATATTTACATGGCGGTACACCTTATACTAAACTCTGAATGGCTCCCGATTAAGAATTAAAACAACATAAAACCACATTAAAACTATTAAAACCATAAACATCAAAACCAAAAGCCTGGCATCAAGTCAAATAATGAAATTCTTGAGTCATTCCACACTCAGCATGATGGTTTGAGTGAAATATCCAAATAGCTAAGATGATTTGCTCCACTGATCATTCATTAATGAATAACAAAATGATGTCCAAACTTAATGGAGGCTTTCAATTAACATGACATTATAAGTTATAATTAACTGACAGGTTGTAGCTTTGAATAGTTCACATATGAGGAGCATCAAACTCAGCTATTATCATGTTGAGCTTCTGAAATCTGGAAGTTTCTACTATCTTGTGAAACAGATGGCAAAGAAAGTTTCTCACATTATCCTGGGTAGGTTTAGAATAATGAAGTTTTTCAGGCCAAGGGCAAAAATACATTAAAATTAATGTAATTGCAACACGTATTAGTAAAGTTAATGCAACATTCCCTGGATATATAATTATTTTTTCTATTCTGTCAGGTTAAAAATCACAGTTTGGCAACAGTTTCAGAAGTGTTCTGGGGGCTATGTGTAGGCTTTCAGGGTCCACGGGTTGTCTGCTCCTATAATAAACCTTCGTCATCTTCATTAACATTACATTGTAAGTGGTTATAATATCTGATTCATTCAAGATGCTATCATAACAATGGTTCAGCAGGTGGCAGCACATGGTTGACCTTGCTTGGGCTTAGAAATTTAGCTTGGTCAGATTGGTTATTGGCCTGATGACAAAGTATCTCTCAGGGTTACAAACAGGACTGGAAAGTTAAAAACAAAAACAAACAAACAAACAAAAAAAGCTGGCATGACAAACCGTGTCATTCCTTAGAAAGCATCATTTCTCTGTCCTTGCACTTGTTTAGTTCAATTTTGTTGTTTAACCACTGTCAGTAAAAGTAATAGTTGGAAAGTCTTCGGGTTTTTTCACCAACCAGATGGTCTAATGGGTAGGGAAAGAGAGTGCATTGAGTGAACATTCTCTCTACATGTCAGAAGGGAGATTATCAAATTCAGTAGAAGGTCTATAGACTCCTACTATGGGTGTGGATCTCTCTCTAAGTTAGAAGCTTTTAAAACCTTTTGCTTCTTAAATAGAGATGATTCATATGCAGGAATTGTTTTTCCTGAATGCTTACTCCGTACTGAATCAGGTGATTATTTTGCAAATAATAAATCCAAAAATGTATGGGCATCACAAATTTACTAGTAAATTGTATATCTGCAAGTTCATGCAGATTATGCCCCAGTCATAAGAATTATGTATGCAATGTGTATGTCTCACTGTGGAATATGGTCTGGCACTGTATCATAAAATATCTGTTGAGAGACAGAGTTATTTCAGAAATAACTGAGTTATTTCAACAAACAACTAGTTTCCAGACTAAAAAGTACAGGCTCTAAAATTGGTTAGCAATGTGAGGGTTGAGAGGAAAAAGGAGTTAGAATTTAACTACAGTAAGTATAAAAAGGAAATTTCACTTTCAAGTTGGCAACTAATCAACTTTAGTAGCTTTTTTCCTAAGAGACAGTAACAATTCTGAATTAACCTTGCCATGTTGTTCATCTGAGAGCATTTTAAGTATGAGTTTAGAGACCAGTCAAACGATGCTGAAGCTAGGAAAATTAGATAGATTAACACTACCATTTATGTAGTATATTAATATACTAGAAGTGGACATACAACCTACTCAATCAGGTTCAGTACCACTTAGACTACAATTTTTTTTTAAAAAAATCAAATTTTCACTGGAAAAAGTGTCATCATTAACAGAGCTGTTATTATTCTCAATATTTAGCAAGAAAAATAGATACTGTTTTCCCATTCTTCCCACCACATATGCCAGTAAGGCAAAGACGTTTACTACTAGCTTCATTCAACAACGAGGAGGGCCATCTTCTCACCAAAAAAGAATGAAAAGATTGAACTCTAAATGTCATCTGGAACTATTCCCAATGCACACTCACGAACACACGCACAAACACACACCTTTTATTACACCTATCATATTTAGCAAAGTAAACCTTTCAAGTATCACAACCTTTCTATGGAACGTAAATAATCATTCCCTCACAGTAAGTATTATATTGGCTTTGCCGTTTCCTGTAACGCATGCATGCTAGTTGGGGAATTTTTTTTGGGGGGGGGGCTAAATAATAAAAACGCAAGAAAGCCTTAACTGTAAGGATGTTTGCTGAAATGTGTTCCCTGTAATAACAATAATTATAACATAAAGCACACTAATAATAGTTTATCATTACTTATATGGTATCGAATAGGCTTTCCTAGTTTACTTTAGCTTCTGTAAGCTAGAAATACCTTTATCTCTAGAAACATGAATGCCTGGAAAAATGATTAATATCCTACTCCCCCATTAAATACTGTCTTAACCAGGGAAGCAACAACCACAATAAATTAGACTGTTATAGTATGTGAACAAGCAGTATGTACTTTTTGCTATGATCAAGTGTAGGGAGAGGAGTGGGGTATATTGTCTGTTTTATCTGTCTCTCTTCCATAGTTGCTGTTTATCCTACACCAGTGATGGTGAGCACACTTTGCACACCCTCGTCTAGGCTGCAACCAGGAAGAGAAGCTGGCAAGGGTGCCGAAAAATGAACTTTTGGGTTTTGGCGAGTGCACGCGCATTGGCCAGCAAGGCTTCCGGTTATTGCCACACATGCACACACACCAATCAGCTTGCCGGCACGCATGCTCATGCCAGAAAATGGAAGACCAGCCCTTCCAGTTTCTGGCACTGCCGCACACACAGAGGCCAGCTGATTGTTGTGCATGCATGTGTGCCAGAAACCCGGAAGGGGAACAGGCGATGCCACACGTTCCAGGTGACATGGCTCTGTGTGCCACTTTGGGCACGCGTGGCATAGCTTCGCCATCATGGTCCTACACAAACCAGTAGACTTGATGCACTCTGATTCCCACTGATTAAGCAATATCCCCTGACGGTCCTTCTCTGTTGTAGTGCCTACCCTCTGGAACCATATCACCCCAGATGTTTGCATACAATCCTTATTATCTTATTTAAACAGGTCTTAAGGCCTTGCTCATTTCCCAGACCTTGAACTAGAGTGCCTTTTCTGGGTTCTTTGTTTAGTGAGAGTGTGGTTGTCTGTATTTCTGTATTTCATATTATGTGTATTTTTTTTAAGGTTATGCATTGTATGCTGCCCAGTGTCATAACAGAAATGGGTGTAATGAGGTAAGGTCAGGTCAGATTGGATCAGATGTGTTGTACATGTATATGTTGGTAGCAGTCGCAGCCAATAACCTGACAGGGCCCATACCTGATTGGCCTCCCCTAATATTTTTTCCTGGTGTGTTACTTTCAATAGCACCACAAAGGCATATCTGCCTCTTATTTTAATTTCCCACATCTCCACTGCAGATGTGGGAAATTAACAATGGTGGCCTTCAGAAACTTATGCTAAGGATGATCATCAAAAGACTCTCAGTTAAGTATCCTCTCTTCCAGTTGAAATCTGCTCCCAACTATTCTGTCACTTTTCAAAATGGTCCGATGCTCCTTATGGGATAACAAGACATCTCTGGGAAACCTTGCAGAAAGGTTTGAGTGTAATCTTGTTTTTGCTTGCTGTTGTTTTTTCCAGCAACTGATATATACTGAATAGATTGCATCCACTAAATGTTACAATTCCATTGGTTGAGGCATAGATTTCTCACCTATCAGGGCATTTTTATGATTACATGAGCAGTTCTTCTTCAGCCAACCAGACATGAATGAGCTGAAACAAGTCTGAATCCTATGGGTATAATTCCAGACTCATCAATCATTTGAGCAAGACAAACAAAGCAGGAAGTAATGAAAATTCTGGATAAGAAACTAATGCTTCAATAATTATTTAAATTTATCTGCTTTGCTATGTAGTAAGCATGTTCTTAAAAACAGTCTGAGTATGTTTTAATGTTACATCTGATCAGAATAATGCAATCAAGTAATGAGTCATCATAGTTCATGGAAAACATGATTTATGCATAATGGGTCTTCTCACATGTATTGAACATACAGATGATGGGAGCGCATTCTATAGGTGCATAAACTAGATTCCATGGCATGTGTTCCCTTTGAATATTCTTTGCATTCATGAGATTTTGTGTGGTCTGTTGGATGCCATGAGTAGTTTGTAAGGAGAAAATGGTAAGTACATTCCTATATACAGTATAAAGAATTCCTCCACCCCAGCTAAACATATATAGGTCTAAGATGCATAATATAGGCAGCTTTTCCTCTAAGATCATCATGAGGTCTCACTTGCCTGTACTTGCATTCAGTATACAGCACTGAATTGTCACTATTGATCTGAACTACAGTTATACATTTAGGTCTAGGGTGTAGGTCCTTAACCTAATTTGCTCAAAATTCTCCTAAATATCACAGAATAGGAAGAATGTACATAGAGAACTTTGCACACAACACACAAAAATCTGTACATCAGTCCAAGTGCATCAGACCAAAGGAAATGAAATAAAACCAAACAGTATTTTCCTGAAAAGAATTTAATGGTGTTTGTGGGTTCATATGACTGCAACTATAGAAGAAAGCCAAGCGAACCAAAGGGGTACTGTGGACAGTCCTGAAATATTGAATACCCACCCATCAAAAGAAAACACCAAAAAAGATGTTCATGCATCTTTATTGTGCATGAACAATCCTAATTAAGCATTAAATAAAATATCATTAAAAGAAGACAGACTGCACAGCTAACATATTACCTCCTCAGGCAGGAGCTCAGATTAAAGTTGATTATCTTATCTTAATTCTAGATCTTGATGCTTTACCATTTAATTCCCTAGGAATTAAAACATATCCAAAAGAGTTGCATTCACATATTTTATGGGTATGCGTGATGAGATATGCAACTTTATTTCCAAAACTGTCAACCACAAGCTGAAATGATCAAGCCAGATTTCTCAGCCTCTCTCTCCAAGCTATTTCAGTAGTGATGCAATATTCAGACAGGCTATGGCAATGGAGTTGGGATTTATCTGGTTCATCAGTGATACAAAATCTTTGCAGTTGAAGGGCTTCAGAGATCTCTTGCCAAGAGCCTGTGGCTTCACCTAATTTAAATATAAAAGTGAAACATTCTCCCGATAAGCTGTATTTATTTTGTCATTGGTTGTACACCAAATAATAATTTAAAAAAAATATTCCTTGCAATATGAATATTTGATTGTGGTGGAAAAATAAAGTTCAAACAACCATTTCCCCAATTAAAGATATGTTTTGGCTGAGAACGATTGAAAATGAAATTTGGTATGTCAGTAAAGTTCAGAAAAACTGATCTACGGGATTCAAGGTGCATCTTCCTTTGACTTTCGGCTTTCATTGCTGAACATTGCTAGGAGCCAAGTTCTGGGCGAGAAGCCAAGTTTTGAGGCTTATTTACAAAGATGCTGGGTAATAATAAGCATGCAAAGAATCTTACTGAACCGGAATTTTGTAAAAAATACTTGTTTTTCTTTAACTGTAGCAAAATTTAACTGACTAGAGTGGCCTTTTTTCAAATGTTCAACGGATCATAGGAAAACTTCCAATAAAAAAACAGGGTTCTATTCATTTGAGGCCCCAATGTCCATGAGTTTAACTGGGTCCGTGAGTTTAGCCTGAGTAGGAAGGAACAGGTACTGCAAGATCCAATCCGGGTCAGTCACCAGGACCATAGGCTGAGTCTTCCAAGCCTTTGGACTCGTGCTAGAGCTTCAGGGAGCTTCTCTTGACTGGAATGTACATTCCAGTAGAGAGATGGGCACCAGCATGAGTCCCCATGAACGACCCAGATTGGATCCTGCAACATTATCCTAGGACACACATATTTGCTTTCATGTGGAATAGGTAGTCCTGTTTAACAATGGTAATTGAGACTGGAAATTTCTGTCACTAAGTGACGCAGCTATAAATTGCAATGTCCTGTGAAAGCATTTCCTAGTTGAAGGGTTTCAGATATCTCTTGCCAAGAGCCTGTGGCTTCACCTAATTTAAATATAAAAGTGAAACATTCTCCCGATAAGCTGTAAGTATTTATTTTGTCATTGGTTGTACACCAAATAATAATAAATTTTTTGAATTATTTATTCATTATTTTATTAGTGTTGCCTGCTTGATGTCTGCCTATTCATTTAATATCATTTCACTGAAATGTTTCGTTCCAAATTGAAATTTCTGGGCTTGCTTATTTTTATCTTGCAAAAAGACACCCAAATATGCTAGGGGCAGACAGTTTAGCCTAATACTCCTTTTTTTTCTGACTGTCAGGAATTCTGCAAGATATATTGTGACCTGAGTTTTGCATTTATGCTATTTAAATAGGTTGGGGACTGAACATTCTGTGTGTATTCTACCACTACTATGTTTTCTGCCCTAACACAAAAAAGGAAATGAAAAATGTAACTTTTTTGCACCTATAGAGATTCTCAGTCACCAGGTCATGGTTGTCCCAAAAGTGCTTTTTCAAAAGGCAACTGAATTTTTCTTAGGAAAAACAAAGTCCAATTGTCTTTTGAAAAAGCATCTTTGGGTTACTTTTTTGTCTAAAAAGAAATCATTGTTTGCTGCCACAGTAAATTGAATCTCCAATTTCAATTAAAATGTAATGTTTTATGTACCAAAAATCTGAAAGCGATTCTAGAAGCTCATGTTGTTGTGTCACATCTTTCTGGTTAATTGCCTCATCCCATATATGGGATGCAAGTGAACATTTCCAAGCAACTGTATTGTTGTTTTGCCTCAGCTGCTGTTTTGCCTTAACTTAAAACTTGTGTTTCTCCGAAATGGGGCATGCAGTTTGTTATGACAGACTTTGAGACCCCACTTAAAAAAACCTGTATGGATGCCAAACATACTCTTGAAGTTCTGAGATTTATGCATGAAGTTTAAGGTAAACAACTTAAATGCTTCCAGAAAGGCTCCTGTGGTAGTCTAATGCAGGAAAAATAACAAAGCCCGAACAATAACTGGTAAGAGTAGATTATTTTGGGCAAATATAATCAATTTCATTCAATGCAGTCTATTGCCCATAACAAAAAAAAAGGTTAGTCCTTACAAGCCAAAGAATAGTTTATTAGTTTCAGATAAAATTCTGACATTTCTTTAATACAGGAAATCAGGAATCTTCAAGACACCTCTCCCCCATGACATTTCCCTTATTTTACTACCCTGGAGGATGATCTTAGTTTATTTCTAAAAACATCATTCCGGGCCTCTTAACTAGATGAGAAAAAAAAAACCAGCTTAAAGAGGAAATGCCCAAACCACTTCTGTATTTTTGGCAAGACATCTACACAGTGGTGGGTTATGACCGGTACGGCCCGGTACTGGCATACCGGTGCTTGCTGGGAACACCAGGTACTGTTCCAGTATGGTGCTCCGGAGGGCCCACCCGCCTGCCCACTCTCCTTACCTATATTTGACCCAACCGCGCCATTTGCACACGCGCACAGAACATACGATGCCTGCGCGATGCTCCGCCAAGCAGCTGGAGCATTGTGGGCGGTGGTTGCACATGTGCGTGCTGCGCATTTGCATGTGGTGGATGCCCAGCCCCGTTGCAGCGTACCGGTTGCAACGGGATCCAGAACCCACCACTGCATCTACATGAATTTCTGGAAGTTGCTTAAGACCTGGTTATGTCACCAGGCTTAGGGGCTCCAGGGGATCTATAATATTTTAAGAGGTCTCCACAACTGATGTATTTGCTTTCTATACACCTGTGGTTTACATATCTTACTTTTTAATATATTTCCATTTTAATAAGTATTCTTATATATTATAGGAATTGGATTTTAATTATTGTGTTTAGTTGATTATTGTTCACCACCCAGAACCACTTCTTGTGAGATAGGCAGCCATACAAATTTGATAAACAAATGAACACATTAAATTTCCAATGATAAAGTTATATTCAAGGGAAATTGAACAAACAACAAAAACCACTCAAACCTCTTCAGCTCTGATTGGATGGTGGGGAATGGAACTCCTTGCAGGCAGCTGGTCATTTGCATTCTTTTAGCCAGTTGTTAAGGCTACCTGGAGGTTTATCTGTGTGGTCAGGATCACCTGAATGGTGCAAATGGGTACGGAGCTTTCTTGGAACTGCTGAGGTCATATCCCTCACCCTATGTTGAGAGAGGGCTATTCAATTTTGACATAGATGGCCTCTTTGACCCCTCTTTCAAACCAGCACTCCTCTCTGTCCAAAATGTGGACTTTTCTCTTTTCAAAAGAGTAGCCTTTGTCTTTTAAATGCAGATGGACTGCTGAAGCTAGTCCTGATGCGTTTGTTCTCCTATGTTGCGCCATGTATTTATGAATGACTAACTAAAAGAATGCAAATGACCAGCTGTCTGCAAGGAGTGTAAATCCTTCTATTCCCCACCATCCAGTCAAAGCTGAAGGTTCTTGGATGAGAAGTGAAACAATTTCAAAGAAAAACCAGAAAATCTAATTGCTCTTGAAAAAGCACCTTTGGGACAACCATGACCAAGATGATTGAGAATCTCCATAGCCCTTCAAAGTTATTTTTGTATTACTGAAAAGTCACAAGGCAGCAAAAAATCCAAAGGGTTAAATCCAATAATGATACTCCTGAAGATGTCAGCAGATGTCATTAGGCTTCTCCTATAATGGCCTTCAATGGCCATATTTTCCATGGCCTTCCCAAAGCTGCTTGGGAGGCTCTGGAGGCAAGAGAAACAATCCTTAGAACTGTCAAGGTGACATAGAGTGGCAAAGACAGATAAAGAGTCTTCCTTTTAAATGGTGCTGGTATTGCAGGCTAATTCTGCAGACTGCCAGCAGTTGGATTCTGACTGGCTCAAAGTTGACTCAGCCTTCCATCCTTCCAAGGTTGGTAAAATGAGAACCCAAACTATTGGGGGCAAAATGCTGATTCTGTAAACCGCTTAGAGAGGATTGTAAAGCACAATGAAGCAGTATATAAGTCTAAGTGATATTGCTGCTCAACTCATTGGGCACTATGTTTCACTACCAAGGTTAAGATTGGGTTTCATATTTATTTATTTACATCCAGCATTTATTATTTTTACAAAGAACTCAAGGCGGCAACATTTTCAACACACCTTCCTCTTCCTATTTCAAAATTTATTGTTTTCAATGGGCCTTTGGCTAAATGAATGTTTGCTAAATTTTTCCCCCGTGGGTAAATGCCTCACCAGCTGTGTTTGAAATAAAACATTAACATTCTGGAGTCAATAATCCAGTAATATTTTTGCTGCACAAATCAGCCTGTTTAAGTCACAACTTGAAATGCAAGCTAGGATTTTTAGTCTAACATTTGTCTTGAATAAATATAACTTTATATTAGGCAATAGAGAGAAAGGAATATATATTTACAAATTTTAATTCTTCACTATGGGGTATAAACATAATATGTAACAATTGCATACAGATGGATATCCCACTTAGAGTTTTTGGAGTAAAGTGGTACACAAATGTTACAAGTAAACAAATAAATACAGTAGGTATCTGCAGGGTAATTAATGGTGAGGACCAGGGATGGGTTCTGGCAGTTGCTATTGCCGGTTCGTCCATGGGCGTACTGCAAGCGCATGCAGCTTGATGCGCGCTGTGGATGCATGCATAATGCAGTAAAAATTGTTCTGCGCATGCACAGAAGCAAAAAACAAGATGGTGGAGCTTACGCTGCTGCTGGGAGAACCAGTTCGGGGTATGGCAGGCCTGGGTCCCTGCTGGTTCCAGCAACCCAGGCTGCCAAACCACTACCAGTTTGGCCAAACTGATCCGAACCGATAGGAACCCACCACTGTTGAGGACATAAAGAATGATAAATGAAACATCATAGGTAAAGGGCTATTTCACAGACCTAAACTGTTAGATGATAATAAGGCCCAAATTGAGAGACAAAGCCAGTTAAGTCAAGCTAGAATATAAATACTAAAAATAAGCAGTCTACCAACATGTGAATTCTACCAGATGGCTCCTCCTACTTTTGGGGCGCTGCTAGCTATAACTCTGTTTGTCAGGGCATCTATCTATCTATCTATCATCTATCTATATCTATATCTATATCTATATCTATATCTATATCTATATCATCTATCATCTATCTATCTATCTATCTATCTATCTATCTATCTATCTATCTATCTATCTATCTATCTATCATCTATCTATCTATCTATATTCGTAGATTTTCACTGGTGTAGGTATGCTGGTTTTGTTGTATTTGGGTCTTTTCCCGTGTAAGATTGAGATTGTTTTTGCAACGTTTCGGCAGGATCTCACCTGCCATCTTCTGCCGAAACGTTGCAAAGACAATCTCAATCTTACACAGGAAAAGACCCGAATACAACAAAACTAGCATATATATATTTAAAAATAGATGGAACCTCTAGAAAATGAAACCTATAAAGCTATAAATTATTAATTTTTAAAACTTGAATTTTTAAAAGCTTTATATAATTTTAATATATTTTAATATTATATTTATACCACCCAGAATCCCTCTGTGAAGGGGATGAATGGTTTTTAAATAAATCGGTAAGTAAGCAAACAAACAAGCTGAAAGCATCAGACTGCAATGGTGATCCACATATTGGAAGAACTGGCTGGCATAAGCCAATGCATTCCTGGTTAAGCCATTATCCTGACTTACAAGAGTATGCAAGTGTTAGTAATTTTCTCATTACTCTGAGGGTGAAACAGTTGTTGAAAAACACATTGCAGAGGTACTTTGAGCTTAAAACTGGCAGTTTGGATTAAAAACAGCTCAGATTTGAAATATTTTGTATACTTTCCCTAACATTGTGGCATCTAAATGCAGTCACTGAATGACAAACTAATTTATTAACATTTTAAGCTCTGTTTTCTGCTTAAAAAGCACTCCTACCAGCTAACAAAGTTATTTAAACACAGGATGAAAATATGTTTAAAATAATGATTAACAGACACAATGTAAAGAGGCACAGTGGTTAGAATGCAATATTTCAGGCTACTTCTGCTGCCTGCAATTTGGCAGATTGACTCTCACCAGGCTCAAGATTGACTCAGCCTTCCATCCTTCCAAAGTGGCTAAAATGAGGACCCAGATTGTTGGGGGCAATATGCTGACTCTGTAAACTGCTTAGAGAGGACTGTAAAGCACTGTGAGGTGGTATATAAGTCTAAGCGCTATTGCTACCTGTAAAATATAAATCAATGAGACAGAAATAAAATGAATGGACAGAACAGCTACAGAAAGTTAGCCAAAGACAATACAAGCTAAGTCTTTTCCTAATGCTTGAGAACAAGAAGAATTGCAGTTGGGCAACCTTGAGAAGGAAGAAATTTTACAAAATGGGAGCAGTCCCCAGAAAGGGCTAATTTCTCCTGAATAAGAGCCTGGCTTTATAGGGGAACAAGCAGATAGAAAAGCCACAAATAGGCTGGGTGAATGCATGCAGGGGTAGATGATCATTTTGCTCCCTACGTCCCAAGAGAAGCAGGTACAAAACTTTTTATACAGTTATTTACAAAGTTTTATATACCACCTTCTCCCATGATTCTTCAATTATGAAATACAGTTAAGTTTCAGTAGAAGAATATATTTGTAGTTCAGGATTGAACTGTGGACTCCTTGGTGCTGAATTTGGTTGTTTGTTTGCAGACATTTCATTACCTGACTAGGTAACATCATCAGTGCAATTGATTTCACAAAAGAAGTTTTTTTTTTAAAAAAAGAGTAATATTATTAACCATTAAATATTAAATAATATTCTTAAACATTAATATTTCCTTCAGAGTAATGATTATTTTATCTAGCCATGTTTTATTTGAACATCTGATTCCTTTCCAGTTAAGATTCTCCGATCTGAACTATGTTTTAAAGTAGGCTTATACATTTTTGCTGGCTTTAACCATAACCATAGATTGTTACTTTAGCCACACTTTTGAGCTTTGCACTAGTCTCTCACCACCTCACAGAGCTACAGAAGTCAGATTGCCTCAGATTAAAACAATTGTTCTTTTCTGTTTTTTTCAAATACTGAATTCATTGTCTTCCAGGTGACAACGAAATCATGTATTGGCTCCTACTGAGCTGTGGTGGCGCAGTGGTTAGAATGCAGTACTGCGGGCTACTTCTGCTGATTGCTGGCTGCCAGCAGTTTGGCAATTTGAGTCTCATCGACTCAAGTTTGACTCAGCCTTCCATCCTTCTGAGGTCGGTAAAATAAGGACCTAGGTTGTTGTGGGCAATAGGCTGATTCTGTAAACTGTTTAGAGAGGACTATAAAACACTGTGAAACAATATATAAGTCTAAGTGCTATTGCTAAAAAACTACAATTACATATTGCTATATGTAACAAGACAAAATGTACACCCATCCTACAGAAAATCCAACCAATTTATGCTTTTTATACAGATTGAAACATGGCAGAGTTGATGGCAAAAGCAATTACTGTAAAACAGCCAGATGGAAATATCTCCACAAAACACAGACAATAATGGCTGCATTAAAGACCTCCAGAAATGGCAGAATCCCCCAGTGAAACATAGTCAATACTCCCCACCAATACAAAAAAAAACCAAAGCAAAACTACACAAACCAAATGATTCTCACTGCTGATCTGCATGAAGTAGATCATCTGGGATCAAATCAAGCTGGAGCCTTAATCCTTTGCTTGATAGTGGGACTGGTTTTTTTTTTTTAAATAATATCACCGTTTTGATAGAATTTCCTTTCCTGGGAAAGGAGCAGATGCACAGGTGTGCCTGGCAAAGCAGCCATGTGGGTGATGCCATGATACACCTTACAACCCCAAGCAATTTGATCTGTAACTCTACCATCTCTTGAGCAAGAATGGCAGGAGACCTTCTGTGGGCTAAATGAAGAAACTTGAGTCTGAGAATGATTTTTTTTTTAAAAACGGACTTGCATCCTTTGTATTTCACACCAATGTTGTTTATTCTGTTGGTAAGCAGATTTTCCCCAACACCAGTATTTCAAATGATTGGAATGGGTACCACTGACAACCAGGGTAACTTGAGGATCAGTTATCATTGAACGCTTGTTCAGTAAACTAAACATAGGTCATTTCTGAAAAAAGGGACAAAATAAAATCTTGCCTCGATTAAAATTGGAAGTAAACCTTCTTAGTAATTAGAAATACTTAGGCTAACTCTAAAACAAGGAGTCTTATTCTGGGATTGTCCAATGTCTTGTGGGTCAATGGATAGATTTCAGGGAGTTTGTGAATTTGGATGGCAACCCTCTACCCCAACCCTTTACTGTAATCTCTGAAATTTAGCTGTTCATTCAACAATGTAGGAAACAGTGGTGGGATTCAAAAATCTTTACTACCTGTTCTGTGGGTGTGGCTTTGTGGGCATGCAGGGGAAGGATACCGCAAAATCCCCATTCCCTCCCCACTCCTGGGTGAAGGTTACTGCAAAATCTCCATTCCCTCCCCACCCCAGTAACCTGCTTTCCAGCTCCGTTTTCCTATTCAGGGCAACAAAAGAAGATGAGCTGGGAGGCAGCAGGGGCGGGGCCAGCCTATTTGCCAGTTCTCCGAACTACTCAAAATTTCTGCTACCGGTTCCCCAGAACCTGTCAGAACTGGCTCAATACCACCTCTGGTAGGTAACCAACTAAGTAATTTATGCCTCTGGAGCTTAAAAATATTTTTTAACTTCAATAAACGTTGCTGTCTAAATTTATCATAACCTATAAATTTTTTTTCTTCCTAGTATTTTTCTGCAAGTGCAGGGTTCACCTTTTTGGAGTCAACCAAATATTGATCCAGTAGTTGGATTATGAACTGAATTACTGACTTGTTGCCTGAGCCTGGCATTCTGGGTTGAGAGAGTGATTGTCCTAAAATCACCCAGCTGGCTTTCATGCGAAGGCAGGATTAGAATTCACTCCTGGTTTCTAGCCTGGTACCTTAGCAACTAGACCACTTACCTTACCCTTAAAAAAGGACATTGTCAGATATTGATTCAATAGATTAATAAACTGCATATATTATTGCAGTATATGTTTGTTATTTTCTAATGTTTGATAGTTACGCTTGAGCATAATGCTGAGAAGGTTCTATTAGACACTTAAAGAGCCCATGGCACAAGAAGACAAGCCACACCAAAGAACAGGTAACATTTTATAGACGGGATTGTACCTCTCTTTTTTAACTGTAATGGCTAAGAGCTGAAGTAGGTGGAGAGTGACATGAGGATCTCACCATAGTGAAAATATTATACTTTTCCGGGTTTTTGAAGGAGGGGTTTGTTTCTTTAAAGAGAATTATGTTGGTGGTTTGTTACCAACACATCCCAAGTCTCTGGGGAATGCGAAAAAGAGGGGCCACAGAAGGGCAGAAGAAGGGATGTATCTTGTCCACTCGTGCTCCAGATATTCCACAAATCACTGTTTTGCTTTGAGAAAAGAAAGAAGCTGTAAAAATGGAAGCACATTGAACAATGATTGAAATGTCAGTTAGTGAAGTAAGTGGAGACAATCAAGGAATCCCTGCAAGAATGGGCATGCAAAATGACAGTCTAACTGGAACAGAACCTGAGGTTGGGAGGATACCTATTTCTCATCAATTATACAATAGACTGAAGAGCCCGGCTTAGTTCCCATAATTTAGCGGACTTTTCTTTTCTGCTTGGAAGACTGTATGTAGCAGTTCATATGCTTCATTTCCTTGTTTCCTTGACTTCAACATTAAAAAGATGCAATGAATATATCTATCTATCTATCTATCTATCTATCTATCTATCTATCTATCTATCTATCTATCTATCTATCTATCTATCATCTATCTATCTATCTATCTATCATCTATCTATCTATCTATCTATCTATCTCTCTATCTCTCTATCTCTCTATCTCTCTATCTCTCTATCTCTCTATCTCTCTATCTCTCTATCTCTATCTCTATCTCTATCTCTATCTCTATATCTATCTATCTCTATCTATCTATCTATCTATCTATCTATCTATCTATATCTATATCTATATATATATGACTTGTTTCATACATAAGAGGGTTTTGATGGGCTGTTTGAATATTAAAAAAAACTAATAAAGACTAGATGGAGCAGAGCCTATGCAACCTATAACTTCACACAAAGTCTTATTATAAATGCAGGCAGATGATAGAGGTAGTCCTCAACTTACAACCACAATTGAGCCCAAACTTTCCAATGCTAAGCAAGACAATGCTAGGCAAAAAAGTTTTACAACGTTTTTTGACGCAGTTGTTACGTGAATTATGCAGTCATGAAGCAAATCTGGCTTCTCCATTGGCTTTGCCTGTTGGAAGCAAGCTGGAAAGGTTACAAATGGCGATCACATGGATAGTGCAACTGTCATAAATACATGCCAGTTGCCAAGCAGCTGAATTTTGATCACGCGCCCATGGTAGTTAAACGTGAAAAGTGGTCATAAGTTACTTTTTTCAATGCTGTTATAACTTTGAACTGTTTCTAAACATAAAGGTATAAGTCAAAGGTAACTACAATATAAAATTCCCGGAACTAGTTCTAAAATATTTTTATAATGCTTGCCAGGTATCTAAGCAAGCAGAGAATCAATAGTTCAGATAGATGACCACCTTGCATGAAAACTATATGTAGGGATCTGAAATAAGTAAACCGAATAGAGTTTCAGCATAATCACATTCAAATCTGAAGTTCTTACTGTGCCTATCCAGAATATATTGTGGCAACTGAGGTAATTTATAAGCATCTGCACAAACCAAACTGGGCATTTGTGGTAACACCCACCTTTGATATCAACTAACCATGAGCATGGTTGTGATTCTTTAAAGCTTAAGATCCTCACTTTCAAGATAACATAAAGAAATGAATCACGTAGTATAAGGGTAAATATTTAGAGAGGATGTCTGAACATCCTTCAATCTGTAGCCTGGATCCCAGTAAAATTATAAGCCTCCATCTGAGCTGTTCGTCTTTAGAACAGCGATGAGCAATCATAGGACTGAATTTATACAAAGTGCTGTGCATAGAAAATATCTTAGAAAGGAGGATTGATCTAGCTTTCTTCCCAACATGGTTGTTTTCAATGTAGAGAAAAGTCTTTTTTTTTTTGGAAAACAGTCCTACATAGATGTCTTCATCAGTATTTGGAAATAGTACAGCCCCAATCTAATTTTACCACTTCAATGAGACCTCAGGCTCCTTTGAAGACTTTGCTTTCTATGGAGTATACAATCATGTGGTATGTTTTGCTTCATAGCTCTTAAGAATGTACGGTGAAGTATGGTTGCATCCATATTGATGTTGTCAAATAACAAAGGCAAACCAGTGATCCTTGCAATGGTCTTGTCCCGGAACATCCTCAACTTAACCAAAAAGATTGACAAACATATATGGACTCTTTGCATATCATTCAGTAGGTGTGAGTAGCCTGATCTTGCATATTGAGTCAAGCAGCTCGATCTTGTATATTATGACTCAATTTTTGGGAGTTTGGCTTATGAATGTAGGACTTCTGGCAAATTACTTTTTGCTTGTATTTAATAAGACCGCATGACTTGGATTTGGATTCAAACTGAGTTAGACATCTACCAATTGTTCTGGAAATATTCTAATTTGAAATAGAGAAGTTGTCATTTGAAACTTATTACAATAACTAATCCATTTTAGATACAGTTAAGCAATGGCATCCAGTGAGGTTTCCACGATAGCATGCACAACTGCTGTCAAATTGTGTCAATTTTCCAAATCAATTTTTGAATTGATAACGAAATTCAAATCAGATCAAGATTGGTGTTAATGCAAACTAATATTGAGTTTGGCAGCTTAATAAATTGCATGCTCTGAAGAGCTAATGCCAGTGCTTACCTAGAAGGCTAAGAAACTATACTGAAACCTCCATGGTTTCATACACCCTGTGATGATTTAACACAATATAAAGACAGACAGCAAGGAGCTTGAACCAGAGGCTTGTCTTTACTCAGCAGCAGCCATCTTCCACCAACTTCCTGTCCCCAGATCACATGACTAGAAATGTTAACGGTTTCCTAACATGCATAAAGAACCTGGCATAACAACTGAACTTGAGATATAACATAAAACATACACATCATTATATCTTCCCTCTTAAGTATAAAACATCTAATATGACACAAACTCTTTCCATATTTTTGGTTTAATAGCTCGGCCATAGCAAGAGAAAGTAACCGGTGTCTCATCAGCAGTAGGATTGCTGTCAAGTTGAGAGTCACTCCCAGGATTGTCACATGCTGATATGCTTACATTATCCTTGGTGTCCTCGGTAGACTGTATATCCATGTTCAGGTGTTTTGTGCCATCATGCACTTGCGCTTCATTTTCCTTGTTATTTGCATCTTCTGATGAAGTATCAGCGGCAGTGTCTGGACGAAGATGACGCCTGTTTCTTCTCAGTTGCTGTCCACACTTGGTTTCAACTACATATGATTTTGGTGAATTGGCTTCACTGACAATTCGAGTAGGTTCCCATGTTCTCCCAGTGACTCTGTGTCTCACAGCTTGCCCAGCACACAGTGGTCGAAGAGACTTGGTAGATTTATCAAAATACAGTTTTTGCTTTCTCATGTTTATGATCCTTTGAGCTGTTATCCGCTCATGTGGGATAGAATAAGGCTGCAGTTTATGTGGTGCAATAGGCACTGTGGTCCTCAGTGTTATCCCCATTAGCAGCTGTGCAGGTGAGCATAAACCCTCAATGGGTGTTGCGCGATAGTTAAATAGGCTTAAGTACACATCCTGCCCTGACGATTGTGCTTTCTGTATAATGGATTTGGCTATACCAACATACTTCTCTGCTAGGCCACTGGCCTGTGGGTGATAAGGGTTTGTGGGTTTGTGCCTGATTCCCCATTCACGCAGGAAGCACTGGAATTCAGCACATGAGAATTGCGGCCCATTGTCAGACACAAGTTCTTCACACACTCCATGTCTTGAAAGTATTGTCTTAAAAGCCCATATTACTGTTGATGCTTTTAGACTTCCCAGCTGCACTAGTTCAAAGTATTTACTGTAGTAGTCTACTACCATCAGGTAGTAGATGTCTTCAAAATGAAAAATATTTGTAGCAAATCTCTGCCACACCTGTGAAGGAGCATTCCACGGTGCAAGAGGTTCTTTCGCATTGTATTTTTTAAATGTCTGGCAGGTATCACACTTCTTCACAAGTGTCTCAATATCAGTGTCCAAATTAGGCCAATAAACCACCTCCCGTGCTCTGTGCTTACATAGAGTAATGCCAAAATGTCCCTGGTGAATTTGTTCCATTACTTTTGCCTGCTGTGACTTAGGAATAAGAATACGGTCACCCATTAATATGATATCCTCATGAATGGGTAGTTCATCTTTCACAGGCCAGAATTCCTGCAGCTCAGGACACAGCTTCTTGCGTTTTTCTGGCCAGCCATTGCACATGACATGAGTTAGTTTCTCTAGTACTTTGTCCTGTTTGGTGTCTTGTCTTATTTTCTCCAGCCGTACATCTGATATTGGCATGTTCACTAGTAATGTATGTACCTGCTCTTCCAACTCAGGTTCATCCCTGGCTTCATGTCCTTCTGGAAACACCCTTGACAGGCTATCTGCCATTGGAATTTCCTTTCCAGACTTATACTTCACTTTGAGATCATACTGCTGTAATTTCATAATCATTCGTTGCAAGCGTGGAGGTGTAGAAGCTAGCGGTTTTGGTAGTATGTACTACAACGGCTTGTGGTCGGTTTCCACAACTACTGGGTGACCATATATGTATTGGTGAAATTTCTCACATCCATTCACAATGGCCAGCATCTCTTTCTCAATTTGAGCATAATTGACTTGCGTCGTGGTCAGTGCACATGAAGCATATGCCACAGGATGTCCTTGTTGAGTCAGCACAGCACCTAACCCAAACTGGGATGCATCCACTTGAAGCACAGTGTCAGCATTTACGTCCAAATATTTCAGTATTGTCCCTGGATGTTTAGTGATCAGCTTCTTCACTTTGTCAAAAGTCTTGTCCGTGTTTGCATCCCAACACCAAATAGCATCCTTCTGAAGCAATGCATGTAGTGGTGCTGTCTGTTGAACGAGGCCCTGAGAGAATTTGGATAGATAGTTGAAAATGCCCAGTGATGACTCCAGCTCCTTTCTGGAGGTTGGAGCCTTCATGTTAAGAACTGCTGTAATCTTCTTTGGATCAGGCTTCAAACCCTCTTTGGTTAGTAGGTGTCCAAAACATGTCACTTCTTCTATCCCAATTTGCATTTTGTTTGGATTGAGTTTAAGATTTTTCTCACACCATCAATTGAGCAAAGCAGTAAGGTTTCTGTTATGCTCTATTCGATCCTTTCCATAGACCAACAAATCACCAACTATTACTTCAACACCCTGTAGACCAGCAATCAGTTTGTGTGATTTCTTTTGAAATATCTCCTGTGCCGATGCTATGCCAAAAGGCACCCTTGTGAAGTGCCATTGACCCACAGGGGAGTTGAAAGTAGTGAGGTAACTGTTGGCTTCATCAAGACGCAATTGCCAGTAACCAGACTGGGCATCTAATACACTGAACACTGTTGCTCCTACTAGCTTGTGTGCTATGTGCTCCATGGTGAGGAGTTTGTAGTGTTCTCTCATTATTACTTTGTTCAAATCATGTGGGTCAATGCATATGCGAATTGCACCTGTGTTCTTCTTCTCCACCACAACCATAGAACTGACCCATTCCAATGGTTCAGTGATCTTCTTCACTACTCCCAACTTCTCCATCCTAGTGAGTTCCTGTCTAACTTTATCCACAAGAGTTAGAGGTATTTTCCTTGGGGCATAGATGACAGGCTGTGCACCCTCTTTTATATGTATGTGGCTTATGCCTGGGAGACACCCCAGGCCCTTGAATAGATTACAGTACTCACGTTTAATGTCAGCTTCCATCAGACCTCTATGATCATAATCGACAGTCATTATGATCTTTACAAGTCCAATCTCTTTACTTGTTTTGAGACCTAGCACGGCTGGGGCTTGCGTTTCTATCACAAACAATTTAAAAACCCTTTCTGATCCCTTGTAGGCGCATTTTACATGACAGCGACCCATTACTTTCAGCTTTTCACTACCATATCCCATTAATTTCGGTAGGTCCAGAGTCTCTAAGTGAGATTCATTCCTGAGGTATTCCAAGTATATGTGGCTTGGCACACAATTTACTTGTGCTCCAGTATCTATTTTGAATGTGACTGGAGTTTTGTTAGCCTCTATCTGTAATGTTACATTGGCTTCATCTGCAGACTGATGTGCTTTCTGTACCGCTGCAAGATATATCGGGGAGCAGCCTGAGTCTGATCCTGCATTGTCATCATTGTCCTCTATGGTGTGTACAGCCCATGTTTGTGACCTTCCAGTTTGTGAAGACAGTTTACACATCCTGGCAAAGTGTCCTCCTTTCTTGCATTTGTTGCATATCTGCCCCCTCGCAGGACAGACACTATTTTTATGGTGCATGTTTCCACAATATCCACAAGCTGCTTCTCTGTTACTTGTCCCAGTGACATAGGTGCCCTTTGTTCCTTTGTGTGCCCTTTCTTGACCATATCTACTGCTTTGAGTTTCTATAGCATTGATCTGGTGCTGTGTTCCTTCTAGCACCTGCATCTCCTTACTTGACATTTCATATGCTCTGGCAATCCTTATGGCTTTCTCAAGATTTAAGTCTTCTTCCTGCAGTAGTTTTTCCTGAAGTTCCTTAAACTTACTGCCCATCAGAATACGGTCTTTAATCATATCTGAAAGCACAGTCTTTGGCAAGCAAGCATAGCTATGTCACCATTCATCCACAGGTTCACCTCCACACTGGTTCCTCTCATAAAACAGTTTTCTCTGCATTGTGGAGTTTTTTCTCGGGTTCCAGTATGCTTCAAACTTTGCAAATAGTACCTCTGTTTTCTTTTTGTCCTCTGCAGTAATCTCCCCACTTGCTTGCCAGCCTCTGCACACATCACATCCTTTCTGTCCCACACATATCAAAAAGTGTGCTGCTTTCTGTTGATCAGTCCATTTGTCTGCATCAGGCCCTGGAAACACAAGCTCTATCAGCTCCCTCCACTTTGACCAGTTTTCAGATATGTTCTCTGACTCCAAATCCAGGGAAGGAATGTTCTTTGTGTTGCTGTTTGCTGCCATGACTCTTCTCACCCCACTCCTGGTACCATGTGATGATTTAACACAATATAAAGGCAGACAGCAAGGAGTTTGAACCAGAAGTTTGTCTTTACTCAGCAGCAGCCATCTCCCAACAACTTCCTGCCCCCAGATCACATGACTAGAAATGATAACTGTTTCCTAACATGCATAAAGAACCTGGCATAACAATTGAACTTGAGATATAACATAAAACATACACATCATTATTTTATGTTCAGTAATAACGAGGAGGCGACTGGTTCAGTAACTGATATTTATTAACAACTTCACAAGTAGATATCAGAACAGAACACAACTTGCCCACCTGACAGCTATTTATACTAAGAGCTGTCAGGCGGGAAACCAATGAGAGGGATGCAATTCTCCCGCCGGCCAGCTGGCGCGCCTTGTCCAATCAGGGACTCTCTCATGTCCATAGGCAGCCTCCAGTCATATCTCCGAGGACATAACACATTACATACCCCAACTTAACTAGAAAGTTATACATGCAAAACTGGGAGAATCCTTCTTACAGGCTGCAATTTTGCTTCCCTGCAACAGCCAATCATGATAGGCAATACCCATCCATTATCTAGGGTTACATAATGTTTAATGTTTGGTTTAGTCTGAGCCTGGGACCCAAATTTGCTTCCAGGTGTAAGACAAAAGCACATTTAGTTTGAAACTTCGGTGAACATTTCTCAAGAATATACAATGTATCCCATCAGAAATCCAAGGATAGTACAGTTTAAAGGGAATTTTATTTTACAGTCTGTCTTGGTTTCTTTTAGGCAATGGTTTTCGATGATATTTTTGTACACATGTACAAATCTTTCAGAAAAGCGCTTAATTTATGGCAGCAATGCAAGAAAAATGCTACATCAAAGAACTGAAGCAAAGACTGTGCTAGCAATTGAAGTTATCCTCTATGCATATATACACAGAAGTGAGCAAGGAAAACCCTGGAATAGCTGGGTTGAACTTTAGGAGGATGCAGCAGAAGCATCCTGTGAAATGAATGACTGAGGTTAGAATGTTCGCATTCATACTGATTGGGATAGAGAATATTATACATGTTTATTTTTATATGGGGAGAGGGTTGCTTGCTTATTCTGGTGCCTTTTAGTTAGTCTTGGCTCCTTGCAATGTCTGGGCAGGTTCCTGCAGTTTTCTTGGCAAGGTTTCAGAAGGGCTTTGCTATTGTCTCTTTCCTAGAGTCAACAGAGAGTGAGTGAACCAAGGTCACCTAATTAGCTTTGTGCCTAAGGTGGGACTAGAACTCCTAGTCTCCTGGTTTCTAGTCTTGGGCCTTAACCACAACACCAAAGAGGCTTTCTAGTAATGCACTGCAGGTTCTGCAGTTCTAAATGTTGCTGTGGAACAGGACATTCATTATAGGAGCCTTGGTGGGGCAGTGGCTAGAATGCAGAATTGCAGGCTAACTCTGCCCATAGTCTGGAATTTGATCCTGATGGTCTCAAGGTTGACTCATCCTTCCACCTTTCCGAGGTCAGCAAAATGGGGCCCTGATTGGTGAAAGCAATATGCTAATATTGTAAACCTCCCATAGCGTGCTGAGAACAGTTGGATAGATATAATTACTCATTGAATGACAGTTGTCATTGACTGTTAAATATAACTGTATGCATGCAACTCCCTGTATCCTTGCTGTTGTCATTCACAATTGTCATTCAACAGCAAGGATAGAGGGAGTGCATGCATAAAGTCATATTCAACTGTCATAATGATATATTTTCCCAGTGGCAATAATTATGGAATGTTGTATTCACACCTTAGTAGTACTAGCAAAGCAAGGTGGAAGAATAATATATTGAAAAAAGAGATTAAAAACCGAAGTTTGCCTGAGGAAACACATGCTCAGATTTGTTTAAAAAAAGTTACAGAAAAGAGGAAACTAGAACAATCCTTTACACGTCTACGTGATCCATTCTTAATCCAAAGCATAATACCTCCTTCCAACGAAAGGCTTTTTTTAAAGGAAGAGAGATTATGTTCTTTAATGGGAAGTCGATACCACACTATTATTAACTGATTAAGGGGAAATATCAACTCCAACATATTAGGAAATAAGAGTCGCACTGTCACTGAGCATTTTAAGCTCCACATCATTTAATGGAGATATTGATGTTGACACCGAAATTTCTAAAAACTCACCCTTAATCTCAGGATGAAGGATCAAATTTATTTAAAGAAAATCATTTCCAACCTTCCAGTTGTCAAGGTTATTATTTATAGAGGATAATTTACCAAGCAGCCTATCAGAATCAACAGTTATTACTCTGGCTGCTACCAAGGCACATTAAAGTACCTCCTTTGAAGAACTGACAGCCTCAATAGGAGAGATTTAAATAGTCCGAAAGAAACCGTTTTCACAAGCCAGAATCTGTTCAGTGGGAGTTCTTATAATTGCAACTGTGTCTCCTTCCAAAAGGTTTCTTTAAAAAGACATTAGGAACCCTTCATTATCTTTGCAGTTAACTTCCTCCATTGTGGTCCAACCCTAGATACTGTTTCCATGGTGGTGAGTATTCTGCTCTCAAACATCTCTAGATTTTTTTTTTCTTTTGGCAAGGTGCAACATGCCAAATGTGCAATTGGCTGGATCATCAGTTCAAAGCATACCCACTGAAATGAGTGAGATTTAATTTAATTGTGACCGACTTAAAGCTGAAACTGACAGAATGCCAGCATGTTGCAAATTTCATTAGAATAAGGTTATGTTGACTTGAGGGACATTCTCATTATAGATAGGTATCTGATCCTAATACAGTGGTTTAGAGTTCTAGAGTATTTAAGACTCCCATACAAAGAAAACTGGGATAAAATCATCATAACCTGAATGGCAACTAACGTTTCAGCTCGAGTAACAATTGTTCTTTTATATGAGAAAAGTCTAGGAGCTATACTATGTAAAGAAGGGGGTTGGGACAAGAATTCTCCAATGTCATTATTATTCATTAGTCCAATTCCAAGGTTCTTTGAGGGGGAAACCAGGACTGTTAAAAGCCACTAAGAAGTAGAAGCTTCTTATAAGCAATGAAAGTATTTTATTTCTGTATATAGTGATTATCAAAACAAAGCTCATACAACAGTTTATATCAAATTTCTACTACTTCGCAGTAAAAATCATGTGAAATTAAAAATAAAAGGATTTAATTGCTCTAAAACCAGAACAGTGCCAGATACTATTAAGCTTTGACTGATAGCGACCATTATGTTTTCAATAAGGTATGTGTTAGAAATATACGAGAGGCAGAATTATTTTTATTGGGTTTCATGGTCAATGAAGTAGAAAAGAAACTAATATTATAAACTAACATTACATGACTACAGGTACGTACATGGTGCCAGCCTCAACTTTTGAGGACCGGTTGAAAGTACCCATTGTTCAGCATCATTGTAAGTTTGATTGGTTGCTGAATGAATGGTCATAACTGGAGACCTAACAATGATAAAGCATTTAAAACAATTCTTTCTTTTCTAAAAAAAAAAAAAAAAGCAGCAGTAAATGCAGTACAAGATCTTATAGCATATAAAGCCAGAAAAGTTGGAGATAAAACAAAAAAAAATACTCTACCTGGTAAGCACTCATAAAAACAAACAAACCCTGGAGAATAATAATTATGAGAAAGAGACTTCATCTGTTGTTTCAATGATAAAAAGACTGGTGCCTGCCAAATCTGCCTAGAGATGGCTTCTATAACCAGGACACTATTTTAAAAATTATTTCCAGTCTGCCCAGTTGTTGACGGAAAGGATGTTCAATGGAGAAAGTAATGGTATTTTGTTGCACAACCGGCCAAGGAACAGTGTTTCCTTGCAATGTCAGGTTGGGTGGAGGAGGTATTTATTCTTGGTAGCTTCACCACACTTTCGAAATGGATCAACTGATTTGCCTGATCAGCTGATTTCCTCATCAGCTCTACCTGCACTAACATTTATGGGAGCTCATCTGTATTCTTGATAATTCTCAAATAGTTTTAACTGCAGAAGCAACAATATGGCTTTAAACACTGCTACCATTCATGAGCAATTGTTCTGCTGCTGTTGGCTTCATCCCTCACACACGCACGCGCGCACACACACACACACACATGCATCATCAAGTTCCTTCCCATTTATTATCATGGACCTTCACCACAGAAATGGAGAATGAGCAAACTTGCAGCATGCAAGGCCTATCTGCAAATTTAAAAACATAAAGCTGTAGCTTTGCCAGGTTGAGTATCTGAAGTTAGGGCATCTAAATGAAGGTTCTGTGTGTTAACAGTTAAAGTCAAGAGAAGCCTCCTGTAGCAATTTGATAGCCACATGAAGATGCCAGTTTCTGTCTTAACTGTACATTTTCTGTGCCTAATTTAGTTATGGCGAAGTACAGAAGATCATATTTTTAATGTATTTTAAATCTGACTGATTATAGAGTAGTAGCAATAGGAATAGATACATGCTTGTAATATACAAAGCAACCAGTATCACAGAATGCAGCATGAAGTCTTGAGAAAACTGCACATCCTAACCAATATGGGAAATGGCCAATGTTAAACATTTCCTGAAGTGCATTTTAACCCTCACTTCATCTTTCACAAAAGGCTTTTCCCTAACAGTTGAGAAAAGGTATTTCCTGTTTATTTTTTTAGGTCTAGGCTGCTTTTTTGATTCCCTGACCTCTAGCAGTGTATAATAATCGCTAGTCACTAATACTGTAGAAACAGTTTTGACAAATAGAACTTGAAGACAGTACATTCATCAAGTTGGAATTCTCCAAACATATTGGGACTCCACTTCCCAGAATTCTCAGCCAATGTATGTGTTAATTATACTGTTTAGTAATTCCTGGCACCACTGTCTGAATACCTGGAAAATACAGAGCCTCCTAAAATGGAAACCATTATTGGCTTTTACTGGCCTTTAGGGGGGGAAAAGAAAGAAAACTGAATTTGCTAAGAAAGAAGGACCAAAAGTTAGGAAACACAACAAAAGTTCTTATTTAATATAACCATCTATCAGCTTCAAAAAAGGTTGACTTGTCAAATTACAACAGGCAAGCCTGAAGCTGTATGGGTCATTACAAAACAGGAGATAATCAGCCTTTTTAATTGGGTTTGGAAATAGGCTATCCAGGAATAGTAACTGAGCTTGGTGTTACAGCTTTGTTTCTGTTCACCCCACTTTTCTAGATACGTTTTTTGAGACCATCCTTCAGTACCACCTAGGCACCAATTCAAAGTTCAAGAGCTTCTATTTTATGCCATGTTTTAAGTATGAGAGCCAAGAAATCACTCTCATTTACCACTTTATGAAGAGAGATACACAACTGGCCATGTGAGTTTAACATACAAATGAAGCAGTCCGAAAAAGGGAAAATATTTTATCCGGTTCACCTTATATCTGGGTTAACTCAAAGCCCCATAATCAAAATGGACTATATTACTAGGGCTTTGTTACATAAGAAAAGTTTGCCTGGTAACCCCAAGCCCCAATTTTAAGCAGATTTTAAAGAAAGATAAAATTACCTCCTTGGATAAGCTTCTGGGGTTCCACCTCCTGTTCATCATCCAGAGGATGAGTTAAGCGCAGTTATCTGGCCTTCCTATTTGTAAGTTCATAGATAGATTACTTCTTTCTTTGGAAAATTTATCTTTCATCAAAGCCAACTACTTTGGGGAGTTTGACAGCTCTTTGCTCAGTCAAGGACATAATTGGAATGTCCTGAGTCTAACCAGGTAATCAGAAATTATCTAGGGGCTAAACCAAGCTGCCTAATTATCCTGGGAGGAATTAGAATTTTGGGGCTTTTTAATAAGCTGAATGATATAAAAAAATAAAAGCTTTTTTGGGGGGTGGGGAAAGAAAAGTTAGATTTCATCCAATCAGCCGCACTACAGGAAGAGGATTTATCAGAAGTTTAATGGGCATCCTTATGCCATTCCAAAGCTAGGATTTTTAATATAAAATGTTGTTTTTAAATTAAGCCCTTTCCTACCTCAATTTTAATTGATACGTTGTTGAGGTTTTAACCATGCAGTCATGTCCGACTCTTTATAGGGAAGGGCTCTCCATGCTCCTGTGTCGAGCATAGCTTCTTTCAGTTGTTGGATGTTTAGTTGATATATCCTTTAGATATTTCTTTTTCTTGTTTATTCCATAGCTTGTTTTTTTTTTTTTTTGGTAGATTGTGTTTTCTGTTTTTCTGTCAATCGTTCTGAATGCATTTTTTTTTTATGTAGAAGTATAGGATATAAATGATTGATACTAATAATGGATTATTAAAGTGACATGGACACTAGTCCACTAATACTGCTAGTTCTTGATTTACGACCACAACTGAGCTCAAAATTTCCATTTGCTAAGCAAGACGGTTGCTTAGGGAGTTGCACCCATTTTACAATCTTTTTTTGCCCCAGTTGTGAAGCAAATCACTACAGCTGTTACGTGGATCATGTGGTTGTTAAGTGAATCTGGCTTCTCCCATTGACTTAGCTTGTCAGAAGCCAGCTTGGAAAGTTACAAATGGTGATCATGTGAACTCAGGCAGGGCAACTATCATAAATACAGGCCAGTTGCCGTGTGCCTGAATTTGGATCATGTGCCATGGAGATGCTACAAAGGTCGTAAGTGCTGAAAGCAGTTATAAGTCATTTTTTTCACTGCCCTTGTAACTTTGAATTGTCGCTAAATGAATGGTTGTAAGTCAAGGACTACCTGCACAGTTTGTCTGTATGAAGACAGGAGGAAAAAGAGGGGAACAAGGATAGTTTGTCAAACCATAAAGCAGTACTAGCATGATTTCAAGAAACATCATTATTAAGCTCTGTGAATCAGATGGAGCATCACCTTGGTGAAATAGTATCCACAATAACTATTTGTTGCTAAAGTGACTCTGACCTAACTGGAAAAGGACAAGTTCTTTTCTCATTTTCAGTGGGAAAAGGGAATGACCATTGAATTAAATTAAGACTATGCTCCAGGTCTAACGCTCTGGCTGGCTGCATATGGACATATACACAATTGTTAGTTGACATACTTGTTATAAATAGACAGACTCTATCATAATAGTCCTTAATTGTTAACTGCCTACAGATTGTTTTTTTCCTTGGCAAACCAGGTGTGAATGTGGTTAATACTGTTATATGACAGTTTACCTCAAACTGCTTTTAGTATATTGTTATCACTGACTGTATCTTTCTCTTGGTGTTATTGTTTTCTTTAAAAAAAATCTGTTAAAAGGTACTTTGGTCAGAGCAAGAGTCTTAAAACAGCACATATGCACAGAGACAGTTTACATAAAATATTCGTAGAAAACCAGATGCAGAAGCCCAGATATATGTGACAATTGCTACCAAGCAGTCCTTGCAGAAAGAAATCCTTTTGTTGTTGTTGTTGTTGTTGTTGTTGTTGTTGTTATAGTCCTTCCATTGATAATGCACAACTGATTTCACTAGAGGAAAATATGAACTTTTCTCAGCTGTTGCTTCAAGCACTTGTGCAGCATACTGGAGCTTTGATCTTACTGTAGCTGTGTGCATACTTCCTGTGACCTTCTGGTAGCTAAATAGGAGCTTGATGCATGTACAGATAGATCTAATGAACAACTGAAGTCAATTTTTTAGCCAAAACATTGCAGTGCAAAGATTCTCATATAGAGATAGTACGCTGTAAAAATACACAATGCACAGTTTCCCAAAAATCTACCGGAAGCAGTGAGGTGTTTTGCTACAAAACGGAAGGGTGGCACAACATTTTCAACAACATGGCCTTTGATATTTAGAACAAGTATGAATTAAAACATAGTCCTTTTTTGCAATGGAACTATGTGTCTTCTATTGTTTTAAAGCAAGGGGAAATATGATTGAATTGGTGTCTGCACTGATTGCGTAAAGACTAGGAGCAACTTCCTAAGGGTGGCTGCAAAAAACTTCCCACCTTACCTACTGTGGCGTTTTTATGAAGCTTCAATCACCATCTGTCCCCAAGCAAACCCATGCAAACCTCTCAGCATTAAACAGTTACACTTTTGAATCAGCCTGCACCTCTCATTATTGTGGGTGCAGCAACTCGCTGCTAAGACATATTTAGACTACTAATACCTAGAATTCTCAGGTTCCAAACTGTAATTCAGGTGAACATCCATAGAACTCACCAGGCTGGGAAAGATAATCTGGAAAAGCAATAGTGCCCTTTTTTGAAATTAATTGAAAGAGCAAAGTGGCAGTGTTAGGGGCAAAAGGGTAGATGCAGGAACTTGATTCTCATGTCCGTGTTCTAATCTTTTCAAAATAAAATATTTGTTGATCTTTAAACTTTCCTTTTAGTACTGAAAAATAGAAACAAGTTTGGGTCATAGTGGAGCTTATTGCCCCTGTTCACATGTCCATTTTGTGGTTAAAAGCAGACATCCCCAGTAATTAGATGCCCAGGGGGTTTCATGGAATATCAAGGATATCCATCAGCTCTCTTTACTACTTAAGCAAACCTATGATTTGTGCCTGCATAGGATATTATAGTTCAAACTAACAGGATGAATTCTTGTGTTTTCCACCCAGAGCCACAATGTGAGATGGGCAACTATATAAATTGATGTAATATTAAATAAATAAGGATAGAAAAGCCCACTAAGAAGAATGGATGTAATATTTCAGAAAAATTAGATTAAGTTATATGAGGATAACTTCGCTTACGAGAACAGAGACCAACCTATGATTGGGCAAGATCTTTCTTTACTTTATCCAGAGGGCTGCTTGCAGATTCAGGGGCAAAGTCAAGGTAAGAAACTGTGATGCTTGGCCATTGAGAACAGCCGAGAGATCAAAGCATAATGCAGATCTGAGCCACATGACGGTAAGTTAGTGCCAAAGCTTACAGAACTTCCTGGATTCAAAGTCTGGTACAGAAATGTCAGCGAGAATTTCGGGTGATTTCTTGGCAGTCAGGACAAATCATATTAGAAACAAGAAACATAGAAAACTGATGGCAGAAAAGACCTAATGGTCCATCGAGTCTGCCCTTTGAAGGTTTTTGCTTTTGTTTTTGAAGGTTTGTTTTGTTTCTTTAAATTATTATTTTTATATTTTATTAACTATTTTATCTTGGTTTTCATTTCATTGGATGATGGACATGTATTTATCTCAAGCATGTTCACACTTGGTTACTGATGATTGACTCACTATTTCTGCTGGAAGCTGGTTCCAGGCTTTCACTACTCTTTCTGGAAGTAATATTTTCTAAAAGTATTAAACCAAAGGAGGCCCATGATCTGAATTGGAATAAGATAGTTCCCCACATTCAAGACTGAAGGAGCAAGAATAAGGTTGATGTAGAAACAGGAACAAACATGTGAAGATAAACTTTCTAGAGAAAAGGAAATGCAAAAAACCAAGAACCTGTAAAACCACCAAAAATTGGTACATGTGCATTCATATGTGAGTTATGAGATGGGTGTGCTTTGAGACAATAAAAACATACTTTGTCCCTTATTCATTTTGTAAAATTCGTACAGTTCTTCAATAAGCATTTCTGTTGAAAAAAATCACCTCAAGTTAAATTATTATTTTATCAACTAAACCACTTGATACAATTCTACGAAGATAATAGATATGAACTGGAAAAGGATTTTTTATGATATCCTGAACCACAAACAATATGTTGCCTCATATTTGATCATGATGCAGATGACCCATTCCAATTTTACAGAACAACTGTACTGTACTTTTAACAATACATGTGGTGTTGAGATTCTAATAAACCCAATTTGCAAAAATAAGTTGTGGAATATCTTCCTCTGTTTTCTTTTGCCAGCACTATAAAGGGGGATTGGGAGTGTAAATGGCCTTATGGTACTATAACCTTTATCAGTGGCATTCGTATAGCTAGATGTCAGTAATTATAGAAGTTGAACTAAAATATCTGAAGTCACCTATTCCAGCACAAAATCCTAAAACTACCTTCCTATTTCTCTGAAATAAAGTTTTCACATTGGACAAAACAGAAAGAACTTCTTACATTGTGCCCTTCTCCCCCAAAGGAACACATCTACCATTGCTGACCTGGCAGGAGTCAAATGCTGGGATCATGGTGCCTATATTGAACATCAAACGTTTTCAGTGCTCCTGTCCCTCAGTCTACAATTAAGATATTATGTTTATTAATATGTTTGGAGGCCTCAGCATGCTTAATACAGGATAGGTCCAGATGCTGGGTGAATTTGGCTTGTAAAACTGGAATTTTCTCTGAAATATTGCAAAAGCAGAATCTTGAAGTAAATCCATTAAGAATATATGGCAGCAGGTGAAATTTGCAAAGAAATGGAATGGATGTAATCTATTTTTTATTTGTTAAATTTGTTAAATTTATTTGTCACCTATCTTGCCATGGGGGGCTACCCTAGGAGGCTATTTTAACACTTAGTTCATTTTATTTGGTGTGAAATTGGGAATGTTAGACCAGAAATAGTATAAATAGAACCCCAAGACATAGCTAAGTTTAATCAAGGACAATTTGAGTGATAGTTCTTGATCACAGATCATTAGCAGAAAGGAGAAAATAAGAAACATCATGGTACATGAACTGCCTTAATATAAATACATACGCTACATGGAAAACGGCTTTATAGCAACAATGAATTTTTCTACTAAAACCCACTCATCACATCAAATCCAAAGTTTTAATTTGCAAGGAACTATCCTAAGAAAGGAGCTGGCAATAGGGTATTTGCAATTAAAATCCCAGACTGGCAGAATGTTTGAAAGCTTGGCAAAAGAGCTCTTCTGCCAGCAATGATTGCAAAATTAAGAAGTGTTTATTTATTATTAATAATGTAGTTAGTCTGGAAAAATAAATCCAGCTTTTACTAATCTGGTAGGAAATTCTAGCACAGAATTCTGGGGGTGTACTCTAACACATATGGAGTCTATCTGATTGTGGAATGTATTAATCAGACAAAAGATTGATTACCTGGACTTCTGGTTCCTATGCATCATTAAGACTTTAAAAAATGGTTTAATGATAAGGTATAGTGCAGATAATGGATAGTTATTATTGGTGTAATACATTATGCTGAGCCAAAATCAAATATACCAGATGATTATCATAGTGTGAACCAGGCCACAAATATATCATTTGTGAATGCTACTGGTTAAAGAAAGAAAACAGTTAAGTTCAATTTTGAAATCTAATCTACATGATTACAATTTTCAGTGCTGGATTTGAAACCGATCAACAACTTGATCCAACACATGTGAGTTGGATTATATATGAAGCTCATGTGGACACGCTGTCAATTAAATGTTCTAGAGGACTGCAGCTTAACACTGCAAATGTATATATGCATATTCAGAATCAGGTCCAATTGTTATTTTGGATTTAATTGTGCAACAGAGTTAGCTATAATGCAAGTCCTGAACTCAATTTAATCTTATTAAGTTAATGTTGCCTGTCTTTATTGAAATTTCCTAAACTGAATATAGTAAGTTGCAAGCATTTTTGGTAAATTATTATGGGAATTGCAAAGAGTTTCAGAGTCGGGAATAGTTAAACTTTTTGCCAGTCCTAAGCAGACAGGCATGAATTGCCCCCTGAGGTAAAATACAATTAAGTGGCTCCAACAGCTAAAACAAAATATCTAAAAAATAATATTGGGATGTGGGAATAAGCCTTTGGCTCAAACCCAAGTTTTGCCAGCAGCTGTAAAGAACATGAATCGAAATGGCTTTGGTTCACATAGATCTTTAGATCAAACCATGTTTCTATTAACACATTTTCAACTGTTTTATTGATTCATATGTTTTGGTCAACCTCACATTAACATTAAGCAGACTTTTACCTTCCTTCAGGACCTCTGGTTTATTAAAAGAGATATAGGAATAGAGGGTATGAAGTAGAATAAATAAATGCACCCCCCATTGCATCAACCTCTGGTGGACAGGATGTTTAAATCATTCTAACAAAACTAAACTAAATACAACTAAGGCAGAATCCCCACATTTAACTGAAAATCAAGGAATGACTGGTGTATATGGTAGTGGAATTTGCAAATAATAGACTTCTCTGTGATTTCAGAAAAAAGCTCCAATATTGGGAAAAGTGAAAGGGAAGAGGACAACCAGCAGAAAGGTGAATGAATTACAGTGGCAATGCATATGCTGATGGGATACCTGAGAAAACAGGTGGAGAAAATCTATCTATGTGGTCACTAGGCGTCGAAGACAACTTTATGACACATAATAAATCAATCTGTAATTTTAAGACACATACAAGCTGTAGCATAAGTATCTATATAGCAAAGAGAAGTAATGAGTGGAGAAACAAGACAATCCAGTTGTAAGAAAATTATCCTTTCAAAGAGTAACATCTGATTCCATACAAAATATTATCAAGGATTGCAGTTAACACAAGATATTTTTGTTCATTCAAATATTCTCTCTCAGCAAACTTAAACAGGGAGCAAATCCCACACTCAGTAGCACTGACAATGTTACCTAGTTGAGTAATGAAACATCTGCAAGCAAGCAACCAAGCTCAGAGAGCACCAAAGACTCCTCACTTCAACTCAGAGCTACCTATATTCTCTTTTATTGGGATTCTCCCTCAAGCTATTAGAAGGGGAAACAATTTTAAAGCAATATATAAGGGTTTATTCAATTTTATTAAAGCAGCCTCCATTGACTATAAGATTGAAGCAGGTAAGCTTAAATACAAAACCACTTCGTGTCAACAGATTTACCCATTACACAGTTTAGAACAGGAATTTCCATGAGTGGCATATTCATTTCCTTGGAAATGCCCAGATAAAATCAATTTAAATAGTTACAATGAACAGCACACATCTGTATCAGGACTTGCCAGTTCCTGGAAGCGATTGGGCCACCTTCAATAGAGAGGAAAGCATTCCATGCACCCCTCCACCCAAATAATAAGTTCCTTTTAGCCAAAATTCAAGATTTCTACAATGAAAGCAATCCAAATATTATACTCCATTCGGCTGATTTCAGACTCACTCTTGTGACATATTTGTGACCATCACCACCTGGGCCATCTATGATCCTCAGCAGACAAAGCCATAGTCACACCCATCCTAATTAGGACTTGTGAGCTGATAGCAATAGCAATAGCACTTAGACTTACATATTTCTTCACAGTGCTTTACAGCATTCTTTAAGCGATTTACAGAGTCAGCATATTGTCCCCAACAATCTGGGTTCTCATTTTACTGACCTCAAAAGGATGGAAAGCTGAGTCAACCTTGAGGCTGCTCAGGCTTAAACTCCTGGCAGTGGGCAGAGTCAGTCTGCAATACTGCATTCTAATCCCTGGGTCATCTCTTCAATAAAATAAATGTACTTTTTGTAAAGGTATATTATTTGAGCATCTCTTCCTCATTGGTCATGAAATTCGTGGAATCAATTTTTCAACAAATGCATTCCCATTGTTTGCCTAGGTATAGAAACATTCCTCTTTAAAATGGGTCTAGCTGCAAGAAAAAAAATATTCTGAGCAAAAATTGCAATATTAAGAAGTCTACGTAATTATCTGCATTGTCAAGATTTACAGGTTAAGTTGACAGAACAGAATACATACTTTCCCTTACAAAAGAAAATCAAAGACACATATATAATACTCATTCATGAACACAAATTATCTCCTCAAAGTAGCCTACAATCCAGTTTAAGAAAAGCTGACTGCATTTACTTCCACATAATTAGCTCCACCCCCAAGCCCAGCTCCTGGCAAAGAGATAATGAGCTAGATTTTCTCCTCCCATGTAAGTTACCATCCTGTTCTCTGGGAAGACAGGGACAAGATGGAGGACACCAGCTATCAAAAGGGTTCCATTGGAAAGTCTACCAGAAAAACTGGCCTCAGATCTGCAAGTCTCAAGGACATGCAAGTAGAAAAGCTCCAGCTTTGGTGCTTTTTGGCAAAATGCTAATTTAACCTCAAGGCTCGTGACTGATCTGTTTTCATCCATATAAGAACAAAAACAAAACAAAACTGGAAGGGAAGGCAATCATGCTAAGGAGCAACTAGGATGCCAACTTTTTAAAAATGCCAGACTAAATTGACCCCTGAGGAAAAGCTGTTCCTAAATTTCCACGAATTAAGCCGAATGTACCTGTCCCAGGACAATGTTGAAGGCTCTGACCCAGATTTCCAGTTGTTATTCAAGTTGGTATTCAAGAGTTAATGACAAGCATCCCACTGGAGAAAAAAAAAATCACCTTGCTAGTTAAAATTCTTTGCCCAAATATACACATTCAGGGAAAGCTGCTTTCCATTCCCTTCTTCTACATTAGAAAAGGCATGATAGCAAATCCACAATTTATACCATCCCTCATTCCTGGAAATGGTAGGCCTGTCTGTTGCAGCCCCAGAACAACTGCTTAATGTAAACATGAATTTGAAGCCACATGAATATGCTGGAATACTACTTAAAAAAGGCATGAAAATAAGCTATCTTTGAAGTCTCACAATTCTGAGGTAAAATTAATGTAAGTCACTGTCACTACGTTATTTTGTTTGTCTACTTGAGCTTTTATTATAAGTTATACTGTAGAGAAGTGTTTCTTATCTGACAATTAATGGCAGCAGAAGAATGGCTTATAATTTATGGTTTTTCCTTCCAAGCTATCTTCAAGAGATAAGCGACCAGGCTAATTAGAAATAATGGTCTAGCTACTGAGGTACGCTTAAAAATCAACTTTCTAACCATGCCAAGGCAGAAAAAGAAAAAAGACAGATATGAAACGCGCTCACAGGGATCCATTCCCCCAGCCACCTATATAGATTTATGTTATATTGAACACCAAATCTTTTTAAAGGACAGGGGAATAAATTCTATTCCCCTGCCTCTATGTTTACCAGAAAAGGAGCATCATAAAGTCAGAATTCAGAAGCTGTTGGGTCATATATATACGGGTATATATTTGGGGTTTGCCTGACCATAACTGGCACCCTCTATTTACACAAGGAAGACTTCAAAAGCAAAAGCATTTAGAAGACTGACAGCTTTGCTATCTTCTAAATGGTTGGGCTAACAAGGAGCCCAATTGCAGCTAACTTACTCCTCAATGTTTCATGTCTTCTCACAGCTAGGAAGTTGCTAACACTCTCATGTGCACTTGGAACAAGCGGTTCTTTGAAAGAACTTCCTTGCTGCTTGGATTTTTCCCTTCCAGCTATTAGTTGACAGACTAAGCTGTTGCTAGCTGTTGTTAATCAACATTTCCCAGACAGGGATTACAGTACTGCTTTAACTGAGATAAAAGGTTTCAAAACAAATAAAACTGTCCTATGCAACTTGGGATTTGAATTACACAACGTACGCTTTAGTACATTTGATGCTAAATAGATATTTTCTAACCTCACATGTCTTCCTTATCAATAAATTGAGAGCCGGAGTACATAAGTATACATGTATAAGTGTGTACACTCACATTCACGTGCACACACACAAATACAAGTTAGTTGTCAAAAGCAAACAAATGATTGTATTCTACTGTTATGTACAAATGTTTCTGGTATCATTCATTCCTTTCCAAATTCAATTTCTGTGATGTTTGTAAAAATAAGAAAAATACATCAGAATTGTAATAGATTGAGTTGCAATCTAACACAAAGATATAACTGCATCTTTTCACGACTTTGCAACTGTTTTATTTTTTTCTCATTAAAAAATGCCAACAAATTGAGACTATCCTGTTCTCTGTTTCAGCTCCTTAAAAGGGACTCCATAATTTATATTGTTATGTTTCTAATCTACTCAACAGCCAAAATTCTGACAAAATTAAAAGATCATAAATATTTTTAAAGTGCTTTTAAACATGAAAAAGAAAAGCAATAAAATATAAAGCATAATTAATGCCTAGCATAGAAACATCAGCCCCACTATTCTCAGAGTAGAACATCCATGTTCAGGTCTGTCTTGAGTCATGAACATTTTGATGTAACTTTGGGCAGTTAGTCTCTCTTGGTTCAGCCTAACCCAAGGAATACTTTTGTGGAGTAAACTCAAGAGTGGAATTTAATAGATACTGCTTTGAACTTTTCTGTAAGAAAAGCAGCGTATAAATCTAATGGGGGGGGGGGGAAGTTTGGTAAGCAGAAGTGTTTAAGGCAATTATCCCAACTACTTTACTTCAAAATCAAGATATAGAATTTCTACCCATCTTGAAACCATATAAAGGTTCAGAATAATGACTAAACGATCCATCTTCAAACTGGTGCACTCCAGATGTGTCTGGTTATAAAGCCATATTCACTGGATGCCGATTCTCAGAATCAAATGCATATGAGAAATATCCTGTACATCTTACAATGCTACCACAAGTCAATTCTTGTGGACATTTTTGGACCTTCTATTTTGGCAGTTTCTTTTTTCCCAACTAGGTAAAGCAAATAAAAAATAAACGTTTTCTTTAAAAACATTTGTAGTAAAACTTTGAAGCTAAATTATGATAGCCATATATAGCAGCACATCATAAAAGCAAAGGATATTTAAAAGAAATACAAAGCAGCAGCGAAATAGAGGTCATCTAAAGCCAAGAAAAAATTACAATATTTTAGCAAGCTAGTAGGGTAGTCCACAAGTGAGATGCAATTTCTGAAAATACCTTGTCTCAAAGCCACCCACCTTGCCGCCAAAGTTGGAGGCATCCAGAACTGACTGAGCAGTTCTTTATGGAAGAAGACATTCATTCAGGTGCTGAGACGTGAGCCAACATAACTTTAAGTACTGGCAAAATGTACTGATTTTTAGATGTTCCAGTTAATAGGCTCACTGTTGTATTCAGAGCCAGATAATACTTAAATAAACCACTGGTTTTAGTTCAGATCTAACACTAAGCCATCAATTATAATTTACAAATCTTAGAGGCTACAGTTCTAAACCAAAACTTATAGGTACAGCTTAACACATGTGAATGTGCTATGACAGTAATCTGGTTTTATATTAATAAAAAAAAAAGGTCTGGTGATTGGGAGGGGGAAGAGTCACATCTAGGAGGAATCCTTACTTTCATTCATTAAACCACCAGTAATCACACCATCAAATTACAGGTCCAAGCCATTAGGTGAAACATAAACATAATTACATTTTTTCACCAATAATATCACAAACTAATCTGAGTTGGAAGTCAGTATAATGGTCTCCATCAAGCCCACATTTGACTTCAAGTTACTATTTAGAATATTAATAACGTTTGGGAGACAAGAAGGATGGAAAGTTGTAAGTCACCACAACATTAGACCAGAGAAGCTTTGCAAAACCACAACATGAATGTCTTAGGGTAGAGCAGCTATTTCCCAACTTCTTCTAGAAAATATATATTCCAGAAGAACATCTGCTTTGGCTACAATACAAAAAGAAAGCATGGTTGAATATGTTCATACAGTTGGGGGAAATCTTTTAGGTCCTCTGTTTTTTTCTTGAGAATATTGTGAACAAGGGCAAACAAAATAGATTCAATTTCAAATTCAGGGCAAAGTCAGTATAAGATGGGTACCATTGATCTCTTAAATCAGTAATTCTTGAATAACCCTTCTTATATCCGTTCTGAACAAAGATATGCAAGTCCATAAAATGCAGATGTTATTTTAGTTCTCATTCTTCTTTCTCCCACTTTTGTAAATTTTATTTACCCTCTTTGGACATTCATGATCTGGATGTATTTATCTGGGAAGTATTGCAATGAATATGAGAGTTACATTTCAACTGCAAACTTGCCAGGTGATCAGACACAGGTTCTGAGTTGAGTGAGAAGGAAGCAAGCACAGTATGCATCTCCATTGCCTTCAGATTTAGTTTATGAAAACCTGAGGAAATCTCGCTTAAGGAACGGGCTCCCAAGTTGGCTGACACTTGGGAGCTTGAAAGATTTACCTTCCTCCTCTGGGTAGTAAACCTTAATGATCAAAGGCAGCAAAAATCTGGTAGATATTTACAGTATCTGAAACAGCATCAGGACATTTAGCACTGAAGTTAAATAACATATTGAAAGCTTTTCTAAGAATAACATCTTCAGTGCAGAACAGTGTGCCTGGCATAACATAAATCTATGTTATGTTATATGTTATATATTATGTTATGTTTATGTTATGTTAGACATCAGTAAAGACTAGGCTTATTATTTTTGTACGGGGATGGATGGATGGATGGATTCATTATCCATGATGTCTAATTCAACAATTTGAAATCTATTGTTGCTTCCTACGATTTGATTTTCCTCCATACACTTAAGAAACTTATGCAGACCACAGAGAATATATGTTATTTTACAACAATTATTTCAGTATTACCAAGTGCCAGTAAAAATTTAGGAGCTGGACAGAAACATTAGTAGGGAATTGCTGCCTTTTGAGAAGGAGCGGAACATGCAGTGAAGATTTAAATTAAAACATACACTTGGAAAACAGATTAAAAAAGCCACAGCAAATCCCTTAATGGTAGAGTTCCCAAAGTGTTTGTGCGCCCTAGCCACATCTGAACTGAATGAAGCTCTGAATTTAATAATTTTGAGGTCTTTTATTAAACTGCAATATTGTTTTTCTAGAGAATCCCATTATTTTATTAAATGTCTGCCAAGTTCCCATTCTGCCACCTTCATCTCAAAGGCAAATGTTTTTTTGTGGAAATAAAAAGTATTTTAAACTAAACGCCGTATGCTTTTGATTTTATCATTTTATACATATTATTACAGAATTAGTTTAGATTTTTAGTGGCTTGGCTTTTAATCTCATTTTTTTAAAGTGCATAGAATCAATATATCTCCAAATGGGGGCAAGGTGGAGGGAAAACATCTCATAGGCACAAAAAGTAAAAATACAGTAGGTCTTATAATGTGGGAGAAAAATACCAGAAAAGGTTGCAAGCTATTTAAACAATATATGTGAATACAAGGCTTAATTGGTTAGGAAGTTCTTTTTAGATGATCAAGGATAGCTGTCTGTCATGTGTGTGTGTGTGTGTGTGTGTGTGTGTGTGAGAGAGAGAGAGAGAGGGAGGGAGGGAGGGAGGGAGGGAGAGAGAGAGAAACAAGTCCTTCCTTCTGTTTTATAAATACTTTGATAAAAGCAGCAATAAAATACTATGAATAAGACAGTTACTAGATAGGGTCTACTATACAACACAAAGCTTGAATAAGCTTCCAGCAACCTATTTTGGCATTTTGTGAATTAAACATCTTTTCACATAGCTTACTGTGTGGTGCTGGGTCTGTCTGTCTGTCTGTCTGTCTGTCTGTCTGTCTGTCTGTCTGTCTGTCTGGTGTCTTGCTGGTGTTGCCCAGAGATATTGGCTCCGTTGCCATCTCCTTGCTTTTTTTGTGTGCCTGTTGCAACACCAAACTTCCAAACAGTGTCTAGAAGCAATTTTCTCTTCTTGCCTTGGGTCCTTTTGGTGGACAATGTCATGACACATAGCATTTTTTAACCTTGGCAATTTTAACATGCGTGGACTTCAACTCTCCAAATTCCCCAATCAGTTCTGCTGACTGGGGAATTCTGGGGATTGAAATCCACGTACCTTAAAGTTGCCAAGGTTGAGGAGCACTGAGTTAAGGAATAAAAAGGACAGTCAAAAATGATCTGAAGCAAGGGTCAGATATTTTAACAGGGTCCTCCTCATCCCGAACATAAAACTTGCCCCTTCCAAGAGCATCCCTCTCTTTAGCCAGCATTTTTTTAAAAAAATGAACACCAGCAAAGCTTTTCCTTCACTAATGGTAATCATATTCCATCCCACCCCCAAACCCCTTAGCAGTACTATTTGCCCTTTCTCAAACTTTTATTTTCTTTTTCAACTTCTTAAAAGCCAGGAGTTCCGTTGTGCCCCCGCCCAGGCAGCCTTTGGAAAATAACAGCAACACCTGAAGCTTAAACTGTTCATAGGTAGCACCTCCCTATTGTTGTTCTGTGTTTATGTTTTACTATTTACCAACAACATAACAAGACATTTATTGCTCAGAATAGAGGAAGTTGCTGAGAGCATTTGTCTTTTCTAGAGAAACATCCTTTAGTCAACTTAGCTCTTCCTTTGTGGACAGGTCACACAGATGAGCCAGGTGGCACAGTGGTTTGAGTGCAGTACTGCAGGCTACTTCAGCTGACTGCTCGCTGCAGTTCGGCAGTTCATACACTATATTGCCAAAAGTATTTGTTCACAACTGAGTCTGATTATTTGGATGGATGAGCGAATACTTTTGGCAATATAGTCTATCTCACCGGCTCAAGATTGACTCAGCTTTTCATCCTTCTGAGGTAGGTAAAATGAGGACCCAGATTGTTGGGGGCAATATGCTGACACTGTAAACCACTTGGAGAGGGCTGTAAAAGCACTATGAAGTGGTATATAAGTCTAAGTGCTATTGCTATGACAGTGTAACCTAACTGGAATCATATGTGTCTCCAATACACATATGATTTCACCTGGGAGAATACAAGTAGATTCTCCCTGTATTGACGTAAAACCATAATGGAGACCAGAATTTCCAGTGGGTGTCATAATAATTGTAAATTGAGGTACCCACATAACCAATTCAATTTTACATTTTTTGGGGGGGTGGATGGCAGCTGTTAACTGAATATGACAGATGTAAAATGAATATGGCAGTCATAAATAAACACAGTCATTAAATGAACCAATATCAAGCACCAGGGAAATCCGGAGGTCCCGGCAGTTCAAATGTGTACAAGGATTTATTGCAAACTTAAGTTCTCTACAAGAATCTGTACTAATAATACTCAAGGGAAATTAGGAGGAGTTAAGAATAGAAAGGAATTCAAGGTGGGATGGATTTAGATGACTTGTGGGTGTGCAAGGACTCATGATGCATTTGGGTTTTCCTTTGGGTTCACCTTGGTCATATTCAACATGTCCACAAAGAGTGGAACCAGAGGTAAATGCCAGTTTCCGGCAAAAGTGTCATAAATTATGAACATGTGATTGTGGGCTGCTGCAAATGTTCTTAAATTTGGGCTGGTTGCTGAGCACCCAAAATGCATTTTCATGTTGGAGGAACTTTGAATCCAGGTCTTTATTTTTTGAGAAGTTTGTTGCAATTTCAAGCAATTTCTAAGTGATCAGTAATACCTATATTTTTAGATGATGTTTCTGTGAGTGGGGAACAGAAGATTTGTATCACCCTACCAGGTGAAATGGACAACCCCTCACAAAATGGAAAACAGTGGACATGGGAAGTAGACCACAATTCCAGATGTTAAATGATTGGCTTTTTATAGAAGGGCTTCTATCTTGGATTTAAATTTAACCTTAACATGGCAATGGATTGCTTTCTTCTGCTCTGTGAATATGTAGCTTTGCTTCCTCTTTTATGCATGTGCTGAGAATTAATTTTGCCAGTTTCCAATGCCAAGACAAAAAATCCATTATAAAGAAAGGAAAATGTCATCACTTGTTATAAATAAAATGATTTTTCATGAGCAATAAAGAAAGGTAAATCAGAGAGAAACGACCGTGTGCTGAAACTTTTAAACCCTGGTTGGCAGGGTTCTTATTGACAGACTTTGCCAAGAAATAATCCTAGAGCAAGGAAATACTAAAACGATTAAAGCTAGCCGGGCAAATTTAAAACAGCAATGGGAAGATGTGAGGGCGTGCCATGATTTCTACGGGATGGATAACATGAACAAAATGCAAGGAACTACTGTTGCTGGGTAGAGTCAACCTATAGCATTACTGCTGGGAAAATGGCTGTCTACACAGCTATTTCATTTCATGAGCACTTAAATTACGACTAAGTCGCATACTCTCTGAATAGCTATTTTTAGGCCTTCGCCTTTCATGTGGCAAAATGATGTGGATTTTACAAGAGCATTTATAATGTGTTTCATATGCTACAGAGTCTTTATGAAATTGCTGTGTATAAGAGAAAGCTAAATACACACAGGGCGTTCTCTCTTTTCCTTTATGCTGCAGGTTTATTTCTTTATTTATAAAACACATATCTAGGGCCACCCAACTCCAGAAAGACTGCGGGCAACTTACATTAAAAAAAAAAAGAAATATTGTAATATCACAAAATAAATGTATTGTTTGCCCAGAGGGAGCAATACAACCCATTTTTTCTCATACAACACCCAACCTAAAGGAGCTAACAATTACCCTAGAGGAAGAGCCAAGCTTAAAGACTTGGCTTGGTTAAAGGCAGGCGGGGTACAAGCAATTCTAATGTGGAGTGAAATATTTATTCATACTTGGATTTTTTCCCCCAGACTGCCTTCTGTAAAAATTCAAGCAAAAAGGATGCAGACAAAATCTTAGGAGCTTTTAATTTTCCTGTGAAAGACAAGTGGTTTCTGTTTTAAAATGCTGATTAATTTTAATAGCCTTCCTTGTAAAGATGTGGCTGAAGTTAAAGGCTTCAGTGCTGAAATCTTGTATTCATGGGACGAATACAATGAATATCTCCCAAGAAGTTGCATACCTATCTGCTGAGATTTAAGCTCCCTAAATTCTAAAGATTAGCTATAAACATATGTTGACCATTCCCACTAAAATTCCAGGGAATTGTGCTTAACCTCATACATGAGCACATTTCTTCAGACTAAAATACAAAACTTAGAGGCAGTTACTACCAATTCAAATCAGGGATTGGCATAATAAAAACTAATTTACATAGGAGGTACTTTATTAGGTTGTGTCAATTGGACCACTTCAGTAGTCCCTGGCACACTTGGTCTGCCACATGCTTGTTGGCTGGCAATTCTCAGAGTTGTATCCCTAAACATACCTGGACAGCAAAAGTTGGGAAAAGCAGGTGTACTTGTTTAACTATACATTATAACTCTGGAAAAGAAAGACTGTAAAAGATTTTCAGTCAACCTGGAGGAGTGAAAAATGAATGTAAATGCTGGAACTGGAAATTCCTGCTCATTGAACATCTGTAATGTTCTGCTTCCTTCTGCAACGCAATGAACATTTCATTCTTACTTCAAAACTACTTACCTGAGTAAATTATGACTGAGAGTTGACCTTGATAATATTTGAAATCTGCTCATATAATGGGCAATCAAAATAAGCAAATGTGTTTAAATGTGTTAAAATGAAATTCATTTTAACACATATGGGAATCAAAATCTTGTGGCCATTTTCACTAATCTGTGAATATCAATCTCCTTCAGTGCTGGAAAACGTAATCCCAAATAAATCATAGGATTACTGGTAAATTACACAGAAGTTACCCTAAGCAATTTTTTCATCCAAATTGAAAATAATGAATAGAATAAAGGTAAATAAAACAGGGAACAAAGAATATTAGGTATTAATTATACAGATTGGACATTCAGAAAAAAAATGTCTATCACTGTCTACACATCCAGCTTCCTATTAAGCCATGGTTTGTTTAAATGTGGACTAAGCCACAATTTGTTTTATTTGTACAAAGTGCAAGTCCAAAAATCACATTATGATAGTTGCATTCAATCTGGCTCCAGATTGTGATAAACCATCTGAATCAGTATTTAGATTTATTTCACATGATGGGTAGCCTAGGAATTAATAATGAATGTATTCTGTTTAGAACTAATGTATAAACATTATTTTTTATTAATATCATGTCAGAATACGTAATGTATTTTATGTAACATTAGCTTGAAGCTCCTAGCAACTGCAATTATTTTAACTCAACAAATATAATTGCTAATATAAGTTGAATATAATCGCTAATACATGAAGATAAAACTTTGGCATTAATATCAGCAGACAAAGATTGCATTTTTACTTGAATTTTACTTGGAATTTAAGCTAGAGAACTGGTAAACTTTCTTAAGGAAACAATTCCAAGAACATCTTTTTAAATACCCTCTACAGTGGTAGCATACAAGAAAATCAAAGTTGGAAGAACTTTAAACATCTAAGTGTATTTACCACATGTTTGAGATTCATCAGCCATCATTCCCCATGTAGATATTTCAAATTCTGGGACAGAAGAACTGGTTACTGCCTTTAAACTATGTTTCTCCAGAGTTATTTTATTTAGAACTTCTGGGTCCTTTTGCCTTCGGGTTATTATTTAATATAACAATAATAATAAAATAGCAAAAAACTGTGGTACTCAGATATTAAAATACAATTAGAAATTCATTCAGACCAGCATTACACAAGTCTAGTTTAAAGTTGGAAAGATGGGAACAACTGCCCTTGAATTTACAGGATGGTCATACATCATAGAATAGGTGAATTGGCAGGGATTTTAGATCATCTAACCTGACTTTATCTTCAGTGATGATGAATCCTACTATTCTAAACAAATTATTCCACTGTTTAATAGTTCTTAAAATCAGGAAATTCTTCCTAATAGCATAAATATTTTTTCTTTTAAATGTCAACAAATTGGTCTATATCATGCTTCCATTTTCAAGAGTTCCTTGTAGGCCATTACCATATCTTACTTCAATCTTATGTTTTGCAAATTGACAAATTCAATTAATGTGTGGTTGTCTTACTGAAATCAGTATTTCCAGATAAATAGTTATTACACAAAATTTGATAAGTTTTGAGAAAGCCCATTGTAATCAAAATAGCATGTACCAGTAAGTAGAACAGCAATCTAGACAGATTTCACTTGCTATACTGTAGTTTTGAAAAGTGAGGATCCAAATCTTCGTTATATTAATAGTCTGAAAATGACTGAAAAATAGTCAAAAATAGCAACTTTAAGTTGATGTTCTTTGGTATTAAGTAAGTCCTATTTTTTCAAGCCAGAAGGCAGCATGATTCTAACTTTTTGTCTCAGTTATAGATACAGGGATGTTTCAAATTATCAAAATATACATATACCTACACCCAAAGGAAAAAAAGCCACAATTTTAGAGGCAGGAAAGGTGAGACATAAAGAATAATGGTTTTATCTGCTGCTGAGCTTGCTTTTATGTCACTTTTCCAACGGTAATATTACTAGATAATCAGTTAGGCTAGATTAAGCTTTTTAAATTAATAATTACAGTAAATAACTAGCCAGAAATCCTCCAAAGCATTTCAATATTTAGCAGACAAATGAAATTTGTCTTTATATTTGCAGTTCATTAGATAGATTCTTTAAGCAATATTGTCTAGATATTATGGATACCCATTCTCCCCCTTGTTAAAAAAATAGAACCACCAAGGTACAGTGTTTTGACCATTGAGTCCAATCCAAATCAACTTATTGAGAGCTGACTACTTGACTTTCCTTGATGAACAAAGGAGACTCCATCAACTTTCTGAGTAAAAATTCTTTTTGTGTTATTATGAGTAGTGTAAGAACTGATAGAACCTACTATTATTCTTTAAATGCATCTGATGTTCCAGGACTCCCTTACATACTATTTTTCAATGAAACATAAATAATTTATTAAGTAATAAATTTATTTTAGTTGGAGAATCTGCCTGCCTATCCTAAATGAGGAATCTCTCCAGATATCAAACTACCATAGCATTTAATTATGATCCTATAAGGAGTGATAAGGACTGTCTTGACCAGGAAATTCACATTTCTTACAGTAGTTGAATGAGAATGCCTTTTCGGTATCTCTTAAACTCAAATGGCCTGTCAAATTTCCGGGAAAAGGCAAGATCATCAATCTCCATGTAAAATGCAATATGTAAAAACTCTCCTCCCTCTGTGCCTTTTAAATATCTGTACCATTCTTTTCAGATCAGCTCTATTAAGCTGAACAAAAATGCTGCCTTTTCCCAGAGACACTGTGTACTCATTTAGTTCAGAAATCTCTTTGTACTTCAAAGTGAAAGTTTCTAGGATGTTAATCGGTAACATGGATAAGCCTTGTGGGTTTGGGTTTTGTTTCCTCTTCTAAAAAAGAAAATAATAATAATGAAAAGCTTGAATCGTGCCATTTCAACAAACATCATTCGGCTTTGCTCAGAAGGGTCATGACTTCATGTCAATCATTATATTGAACATAAGTACTGATATACGATGTAGCTTGTTGATGTACAATATCAGTTTGAGAGGAAATATTCCAAAAGAGATTAAAAAATACTTCAATAATATTTTCTCTTGCCTTTGAATAGCATTTTATCATAAAGGCAGGAATTGAAATTAATGCTTCCTCATGCCTGTGTCATTTTGGATATTCTGTAATTTAAGTCACCATGTTCATTAACTTCACTTATTCATTTTATTTCAATTGTTTCAAAATTTTATATGTCTGAATTTAGCTTGCTCATGTTACCTGAGAATGGGCAAAATGAACCAACAAATACCTATGGCCGGGGTGGGCAACTATGGCAACTTTATGACCTGTGGACTTCCAGAATTTCTGTGCCATCATGGCTGGCTCAGGAATTCTGGGAGATGAAGTCCATAGATTGTAAAGTTGCCATGACTGCCCACTCTTCACCTATAGGAAGCTCCAGTTCCTTTCCGTTACTCACATACTCAGATCCAAAATTAAGAAACCAAAGTGCTTCTTCAAGTCTTTTGCATGTTTATATATCACTAACCTGCTACAGGATGCAACAATGTTCATTAAATACCCTCAGGTCTTAACTTAAATATGTTGTCATAGCAAAGAGAAAAGTTTAATCTGATAAAAGGTTTGACATGTCTAAGGATTGTAACCACCTAAAAGGCAGAGCTACCTGGTCCTCAGAAACCTCAATTTGTTTTTAGACATTTTTCTACCATTAAAAAAGGGATATCCTTTCATTATTTTTAAGGAAGGGGAATCAGCTAATAATACTAAACTTCATACTGGTTTGCCATAAATCTCTTTTCCTCTGTTTTCAGAAAGCTACTTTTGCAAAGAGGAAAACATGCAGGAAAAATGGTCACATACAGTATTTACAACAGTGACGTGTGGTGAGGTTAATGGCTGGTGAGGCTGGTGACGTCATCAGGAAGGTGGGGAATGGGACCACATGTGCTGGAGGCACACATTTCTGCCTCCGCCCTCCACAGCTCCCGGGCGCGCACGGACGGAGATAGGCAGAATGGCGCCGAGGTGATCCAGCGGGCGAGCGACCGAGGATCGGGCAGCCTCGCTCGCTCTTTCGTCCGCCCGGATCGCCTCGGTGTCGCTGTGGCTACCTCCGTCCATACACACCCGGGAGCTGCAGAGGGCGGAGGCAGAAATGTCGGTGTTTCAGGATGATGTCATCCGGGAGCACCGACAACATTTCTGCCTCCGCCCTCCGCACCTCCCGGGCACGCCTGGACGGATGTATAATATTATAATATTATATATATATATAGTATATAATATTATATACTATTATTTCATGAAGAGAGGTGAGGCTCCGCCTCCCTTGCCTCCCCTGACCGCACGTCACTGATTTACAAGATGGTTAAATTCACACATCCCAGTAAAGTGAAATGCAATTGGTCTCAGTTGAATTTAGTGTGCAAACCCTGCAAACTCAGCCAATCTATTTCATGACTGAACAACACGCATAAAGTATAGTACCATATCTTGTTTGACGAACCACAGCTAAGCTCTCTATGTCAGGTTTTTTTTTTCATGATACTGAGCATACTCAATCCAGGATTCAATCCAACTTGTTTTGTTGCCTAGAATGAAGCAGCGAGTGATCCTCAAGACATTTAAGCCTCAAGATCTGTAACGGGGTAGTGGTACCTGAGGCATAAAGCTCCACAAAATGCTTCATCTCCTCTGATAAAACAAGTAAATATCTCCCCCTCCCTTTTACCCTCCTTTCTTGACATGAAAGGGTAGCTCCCTTGGATGTCTAATTCACTTAGCATAGCGGCCCTAATTTAACTATTTTAGAGAGAAAGAGAGAGGGTTGGGCCACTGTGCCTTTAAACAATCTTTTTCTTCTGCATGCCTCATTGTTTACCCAATTCTATCCAAGTATGGCATTGCTTCCTTTTTATTTTTCAAAGGCTTCGCTTTGGCTCTCATCATCTTACCACAGAATAAAATGAGTCTGCTGTGAGACAAGATGGTTAAAACTACATTGAGAAGGCCTTATTCAAAGAAGGCATCAGGCATTTGCCTTGAGTGTTATTCATCTAGCTGTTTTAAGATAAAATAAAAATATTTGCACTGTTTGCCATGAAAGCCAAGAAGAAAGCAAGATACTGAGGTTTAATTCTTAAAAACTAAGTTGCAACTGTTAGAAAATCATTGCACATATGTAGGATAACATCTGAATGCATTTAAGATTTAAGTATGTAGCCCAGCCACATTTCTCTAATGGGCAGAACATATTCAATGCTTTAAAATAAACATAGTTGCTTCCAGAAAATGCCCCTATGAGAACCACTGTGACATAGTGGCTAAGGGTTTGGACTAGCAATAGGAAGACTACAAATAGGAAAGTTGAGCTTCAGCAATTAGAGCCTCCTGGGTGATTTTGGGCCAGTTATTCTCTCTCAGTACATCTACATCTTGGGTTATGGTTGTGGAGAAAAATAGGGGTGAGGCGGACTGCTGTGTATGCTGCCATGAGCATCTGTGCAAAAGGGAGGATATAAATTTAAAAATAATAACATTGACACAAGCAATCTACTGTGCTGGAAGTGCATCATTTGAATTTAGCTTGTAGAATATGATGTACAGTGATTTGGATTCAAAGAGGAAAAGAAGATGTTGAGATGCTTTATGGAGCATAGAAGAGAATTCTTTATTGGCCAATTGTAATTGGACACACAAGGAATTTGTCTTTGGTGCATATGCTCTCAGTGTCCATAAAGAAAATAGAATCCATTCATCAAAAATCATAAGATACAACACTTAGTGATAGTCATAGATTACTAATAAGCTATCAAATCATACTAGGAAACAAATAAAACAATATAAATTGTAAAGATACAAGCAACATGGTTGTAGTAATAAGAGATACGTACTAGGTAGGAAGAGAAGAATAATAGCAATACAGTCTTAGTAGGTAATATGACAGTGTTGTGGGAATTAGTTGTTTAGCGGAGTGATGGCATTCGGGGAAAAACTGTCCTTGTGTCTAGTTGTTCTGGGATGCAATGCCTTATAGCGTCGTTTTGAGGGTAGAAGTTGAAACAATTTATGTCCAGGATGTGTAGTTATATTCACAGGCCTCTTTTTGATTTGTGTACTATACCAGTCTTCAATGGAAGGCAGGTTAATAGTAATATTTTTTTCTGCAGTTCTGAAGTTTGTGTCTGTCTTGTTTGGTTGCAGAGTCAAACTAGACAGTTATAGAAGTGCCGATGACAGACTCAATAATTCCTCTGTAGAACTGGATTGTTCTGCAGCTCTCTTGGATACTTCGTTATTTCAACTATTCAACTATTACCAAATTTTCAGAAAGTGGGGGAATGAAGGCAGGCAGGCAGGCAGGCAGGCAGGCAGGCAGGCAGGCAGGCAGGCAGGCAGGCAGGCAGGCAGGAAGGAAGGAAGGAAGGAAGGAAGGAAAGAAGGGTATATATGGTGGATACCAAATGCTAAGAAAGTTAGATTTGCAAACAAAATCTCTATCCATGTATATAATCTAATTGCCAGAATATCAGCAATCTCCCAATTAAACCGCAACTATTTTCCTTACAGTCAAACATGTGGCCCATTCTCAAATGACTCTGGGCACCTTTTTATATAAAAAACCAACAATGTTTATATACCTAAACATTCAGATCTGGATAAAATAGTAGGTTTTAAGCTGTAATAAGGAGGGAGCTTGCCTCCCCTTCAGCAGCAATTTGATGAACAATGAAAGTTGCAATATAGGAAAATAAAAATTGAGATGTATCCACAGCAGAACCTGGAAAATGTGGATGTTTTTGAAGACTTATGATTGTGAGGAAGATTGTATGGATGCTCCCACTGGAGCTTCAGGCTTAAGCCTTACAAGATTTTGTGTATCAGAAAGCACTTTGAATTATATTATATTATATTCAGTCATATTGAGGTGTTCTGGGCCAACTACAATTTGGAGACTGTTTTCCAAGGGCAGTTCCAAATAGACTGCATTGCAATTACTCATTGCTGAGGTTATATGTGCATGTGTCACAGTGGTGGGATTCAAGTAATTTAACAACCGGTTCTCTGCCCTAATGATGTCTTCCAACAACCAGTTTGCCAAACTACTCAGAAAGTTAACAACTGATCTCCCGAAGTGGTGCGAACTGATTGAATCCCACCACTGATGTGTCACCAATTCCAGCTATGTCTCTTTCAGGTAGAGGCATACCAGATTTATTAGCCAAAGCTGACAAAAGGTCTCCCTTGCCACAGAGGTTATATCCCTGTCCATCAGGATGGGAAGATCCTCTGATTGTGAATCTGTTCCTTCAAGGCTGAGCATGACAGTGTGCACAAGAACTGAATCCTCTTCCTGAAATCAGCAAAAATATCTGAATTGCTAACTTTTTCTGCAGGATCAAAAATGTTACGGCCTGAAGAAAAATGTTGTAGCCTAGATTAGAGTCTCTCTCTCAAAATATCCAAGTCTGAGTGTACAGGGAATGAAAATTATAGTTATGTATCATCTTCAGGCTGATGTCAATTGACTCCAAACTCACTTTAATCCTCCCCCGTGGCTTTGGATAAATAACATGGGTGATAAGATGCAATTTTGTGCCCTCCATCCCCATGAGCTTCAAGCAGATTTCTCTCAATATGACCATCAGATAGCACTTTAAGTGCTTGGAGTAATCATTCAGAGAAGTCTTTTGCTTCCTCTGAATGATCCCAAGTGTTATTGTGGTCAACAGTATCCAAGACCACCACGTGGTCTTAAAATATTGTGTCTTTTTTTCTGGCATTTAAATGAATCTACACTTCCAAATGAATTACATCTCAGGGTACCAAAGGAGCAATTGCAGATGATCACAGAACTATTCCTGGTAACCTTCAAGAACTTCTGGAAAACAGTTGATGTGCCATAAGGATTAAAACAAAAGTTGTGCCCATCTTCAAGAAGGTGAACAGGGCAAAGTTCCCAGGCAAAGTATTATAGGAGCTTATTTGTGAGCACTACAGTTAACAATGCTAGCATTGGTATTCTGCAAACTACCCAGGTGAAACTTATCGCCTTTGATATAGGTACAAATTTAATTGATTGGTGTGATGCCATACATGTAATGTATCAGGATTTCAGCAAAGCTTTCAGCAGAATGTTTCATATTTTTTCTTTATAAAATGGTAGAGTTTGGGCTAGATACTAGTATTGTTAGATGAACTCACAGTTTGAAACTCTGAAAAAATGATCATTAACTGTTGTACTTCAGCTTGGAAGTACAACATTGAGTGGAGTGCCAAAGGGTTCTGTTCTATGTTCAAAGTTTTTACTAAAGATGAGATAAATTTACTATTTATTTTACTGGGCTTATAAGTCTCTTTAGACACGAACAACTCTGAATTGTCTACATCCCACTTCGGTAAGTCAGCTTAAGATGGAACAATAACAAGCAAAACATATCAATAATATATTATTATAATATATCAATTAACTATAGAATGAAGGTCACTTCGCCGAAGGTAATGGGCCATAATCTACCATGCAGCTCCAGTGCAAAGGTTTGTAGAAAAACCAGAACTAGGAAGGTGGCTAATTCTTTACATGAAAGAGAAATGCTTCAAAAAGGTCTAAACAGCCTTGAGTAGTGGGCTGAAATGAATGGGATGGAGTATAATAGACAGTAATATACAATAGTGCTCCAAGATTAGTGGTGGTGGGGATGTAAGGCACAAGAAAAAGATAGGGCAGAGTTGGTTTGATAGTAGTGCAGGTGAAAAGACTCTAAGATATTCTTTTTGACTTCAGGTAAAACATGAGCCATCAGTATCACACAGCTGTTAAAAAAGCAAGTGTCTCATTGGGAGTGCATTAATAGGATTGTAGAGTGCAAGTAATTGTCCTCTTCAACTCTGTCCTGCTCAGACCCCAGTTGGGATACTGTGTCCAGTTCTACACACTATTGTTCAAAAAGGACAACAACAAATCAGGGGAGGCCTACCAAAATGGTGAACGCTCTAAATACCAAGCTCTGTGAGGAATAATTAATAAAGGATCTGGATATGTTCAGCCTTCAAAGAACACTATATTTCTGGAAGGTTGTTACAATAAAAAAATGCAATGGCCTTGTTTTCTATTACTTCAGGGGGCAGGATCAAAATCAATGGGTTAACATTAAATGGAAGAAGGTTGAAGAAGACCCTCCTGACTGCAGAAGCTATTAATCAGAGGAACAAGCTGCCACGTGATGTGGTGAGACTGACGGTGTGGGAGATGCTCAGGTGAAGCCTAGACTGATCCAGGGAATTGGACTAGATGTTGTCTTAATTTCCTTTCTATCATTCTAAGTTCATTAACTTTCTATTGGCTTGCTCAACATGAAAGTATTTGCTGCGTGAACAGGCTAGCTGCGACACCCCAATCTTCCCATTTTAAAGGACTATACTAGGAATTGATAAAGTAATAGCTTTTTATGGACATTTTCGGCATTGCTTAATCTTAAATGTGCTATTAATTATGTGAAAAGGAAATTGATGCTTTTATCCTCCACAAGTGCTTCTGCCATGAAATCACTACATGGTTTTGGGCTAAGAATTTCCTGTTAGCTTCAGTTCATCCATGTATGATAAAAGGGGGAGGGAGAGGGGGAAATAAAACCGATTTTATTTATAAAGACGTTATACAGATTACTGTCAAGTATGTGAAGTGCTTTGAACCACATGAAAAATTTATAAATATTAAAATGTATTATGACACCACTCTGAGCCTATTTCTTATGCTATTTCATAATAACTATTTAACTGAATTGCTAAACAGTTAATTGATCCTCAGCTCAAGGAATGCAGGCCAAAGGCAAAAAATAGAAAAAAAAATCACTGTACTTTTCTCTGCCTCTCTTTCTCACCCACACACATACATGTGTGCGCGCACACACACAGCAACTGCTTAATCCTGATGGTGTAACTGATAATTAATGGAGAAAGAGAGAGGGAGGGAGAAGTTGCAAAAATGCTGTTAGTAATGTTTTTAAAACTATTCAATAGTTAATGATTTTAAACCACTTAATATTTAACGTTTTAGCCAAAAAGAGCTTTAAGCATCTTTGAAATGTTGCCCCATCCCTATTAATATCTTTGTCCTCTGAAATCCAAAGCTGATCCTCCCACCCCATATAGCTCAGAAAAACGAGTTTTCCCCATGCTGAATATCAACCTCTTTTTCTCTTCAATACACACACACACACACTCACACACTGCACCAACAATTTTAGTGTTTTGATAATACATAGTAGAAGATATTGTGGAATCCTAAATGAATTTACCAGGAAGTGAGACCTACCTTTGTATAAAAATACATAGGATATTGATGTCAGATTCTAAAACATGAATATCTTTGATTTTTCATTTACTGTGAAGTATTCTTAAGTAATTTTTAAAAACATGAACCATAATGGAAAAATATGCTCATGAAAAATGTCAAGAGAAAAGATTATAGTATTAACCCAGCATCCTATACATGTTTACAGGATCCCTGATAATTCACTGTTCGTTCACACATAGATTCCTGCAATATATAAGAAGGCAACCTTAATCTAGGAACCTTTCTATGCTGTTACACCAATTGATGCACTTTTCACCTTTTCTTCTAGCTAGCAAATGTTGCTATTAGCACAAAGTTCCCACCTAATACTGGTAGATCAATCCCTGAAAGAGTCTCTCTGCTCAGCTGCCTGCTAAAATTCCTGAGATCTCCGGATCACTGTAAAGATCAGGACATTGCAAGACATGATGGGCAAGATATGCCAGTCCCTTAAGAGAATCCTGTAATGGTCTGCAGGAATCCACATTTAGCTGGAAGTGAAAGCCCTTCTCTCCGAATTATTAGTTGGTCGGTCCTAGTGCTATTTTGACTTCTGCCTTTGTTTCCTCTTCCTTTACTATCTGTGTCATAGGACTGCTAATCAAGCAATACTGGGACATACTTTCTTCAACAAAGTCTGCCTGGCACAAATTTAGGAACCAAGGAAGCTCCCTTAGAGTGACCCAGTTCACAAACAATGTCATTTACATGATTCATTTCAAACTTGTTTACTAAATAAGCTACAGCTACCTGGGGTCTTACATATTAAGGAATACACTATGGTTTAGAAACAACAATAATTATATTTATAACAATGGTTTGAAGCAGTTGATCAATTATTTCATATCAATTCAACTATTGGTCTATTTGGGGCAGAGACTGGTACATCTCTCCAAAATTCTTACATTCCTATACTGAATGATTTAGCCCTTCTACAAATAATGGCTAAGCTTATTTTACTATAGCTTTGATTCAAGGCAGCCCTGGGAATTGTGTTGCTATCAGATGCAGCATGAACAAAACTAGCAACTCTTGAAATAGGGTAAAAAAATGAATGAACGTTGGTGCTAGGTGGATTTTCCACCTTCTTCATTGTTTATTTGATCTGGATTTCACATGGCTGTTTATTTATTTTTTAACCCAGAGTTGACTAGAGTTGGGCAGCATCCAAGGTGAATAAAATAAATAAATAAAAACATTATTGATAACTTGAGACCATATCTTTTCTTTGAAGAACTCAAGTTGTATGAATGACTGAATGGCCATTGTGTTTCCTCAACATACCTGTGCTGTAATTGAGGCTAAGAGATCATGTATGGGTCAGAATCACTCAATGAGCTCTCTAAAAACATAGCAATTTGCATTTGGATCACTCCAATTCTAATCTGGCAATTTAACCACAATACATGCAGTGTATAAATCCTGTACTGTTCATTCACCTGATAAAACAGAACTGCATAGCTATGCTTATTTTGTTGGTGATGTTCTGCTTTGAATGGAGCTGCCTTTTAAAGGGATTGAGACAATAAGCTTGAAAGACCTTCTCAGGGATCTACTTGACTGCTGCTGCCGGTGGTTCAGTCATATAAGAACCACAAGCAGTCTACTAGCTAAATTGGAAGTTCTCAGAATGTGATGATCCCATAGAATTTTACAAAACAGCTATCAGGCATGCATTGCTTACAAAACCTTGAAGAATGTGGCTTGAAAGAGATATATTGCAGTTGATATTTACATAGGATGAGACCTCGGGTATCAGTTAATAACAGCTGAATAACTAGTACACAAGTATAATTGTCTGTAGCTTTAGGAGAATCATGCACAGGCACTTGTTGTCGTTTTTTAAAACAACAAAACCAAGTAGTCATCCAATGCTCACATGTCGAGATAGTTGAGAACAGCTTACAAAGCAGTCACACAAGCCTAGGAAAGGATAAGGCTTCTTTAACCATGTTAAGAAAGGTACTTTGTAGTACCTTTGCAACCTGCACTAATCAAAAAAGGCATTTTCTAGTCTAAAATTTAGCCAGAATATTTCCTTCATTCTCCGTTACCCCAATACTCCTCTAAGTTCCCCAAGGTAAAACTTAGCAACCAGTTGTTTACACTACATTACAAGCAGTAGAATATATTAATTGTATTACATAACCTCCTCCGGCATGTATTCAAATGAATTAAAAGGAACCTTTGAATAGATGCATAGACTGGAAGCCACATTCATGGTTGAACCAAACATAGCATTATTTTGCTAATTTGCAGCTCAAAATAAACCTTCTTTCTCTCCTTGATATTTATTAAAAATTGAAGATATTGGAAAGATCCAACTGAGAAATCATACAAGCACATCTGCATGTGCCACACACAATTTTGCTAAGTATTTTCCTGATTATAAATTATAATATGAACTTTAATCAATTTCGGAAAGCCAACCACTGAATAAATATGTTTTATTTTACTACATCAATACATATTCTGTCTCTGTACGAAGAGCTTTGTTATTTCAAATTGCTGCTTCAGCAATTTAATTTTCTGCATCCCCAAAAATAGTTTAAGATTATGATCCCATAAACAGCTGGGGCAAGATCTATTGCAAACAATGTCATTTATTTTTAGCAGATTTTTTTTTAGATATATATACAGCATAGGACAGCACTACAAAAAGTCTCCTATGCAGGTAGTCCTCAACTTACAACAATTCATTTACTGTTTGAATTTACAATGGCTCTGAAAAATGTGACTTATGACAGTTTTTCACACTTACAATTGTTGCAGCCACCATAGTCATGTGATCAAGATTCCAATGCTTATCAACTGACTCATATTTATGACAGTTGTGATCCCCTTTTGCGACCTTCTGACAAGCAAAGTCAATGGGGAAGTCAGATTCGTTTAACTATGTTACTAAAGTAACAACTGAAGTGATTCACTTAACAACTGTGGCAGTAAAGATTATAAACTGGGGCAAAATTCATTTATCAATAGTCTCCCTTAGCAACAGAAATTTTGGGCTCCATTGTGGTCGTACGTCGAGGACTTGCTTGGACTGCTGTTGATAGAGACATTTTTGCGAAGCCAGCAATCTTTTAAAGAAAAATTTCGCATATTTTCATACGGAAGTGCTAAAGAAGAAAATGTCAGTGATCTTTCTGCATAAGAGACAGCCCACAAAGTTGCTCCAACAGAAATTGCTGATATAGTCCATAAAATGGAGATTTGCTCCACTAATTAGTGGTAAGGATAGTATCCCTTTTGATATTTCTGTTGGGCAAATCTCTTCCAGACTGTGCTTTAAAATAATTCTCATCAGATATCAATGAGAATGCCGCTCCTACAGTTAATTCTTCAACAGGAAGGATAATTTTAGTATGTATGTATGTATGTATGTATGTATGTATGTATGTATGTATGTATGTATAGATAGAGATAGATAGAGATAGAGATAGATATATAGATATATAGATATATAGATATATAGATATATAGATATATAGATATATAGATATATAGATATATAGATATATAGATATATAGATTAGATATATAGATATATAGATATATAGATATATAGATATATAGATATATGCGGGATAATTTGCATAAAAATTAGAAAAGGTGATTTACAATAGGCAGGGAATATGACCACAGCACCTGTTTACAATTCTTTATAGCAGTTGCATCCATTGCTATCATTTATTTGCAGATGACTGTAAGAAAATTTAAAGGCCAGTGAAACACTCTAAAACTAAATGTCTCCTTTCCCTCTGTTTTTTTTAAATGTCCTGTTGCTAAAATCATTTTCTTCTTATTAAGAAATTTTGAGATTTTTTTTTTTAAAAATGAGGCTACTATTTTCTCAGAAATGTCAGAATTTCTGGAATAATAAAACTAGAATATTACTTTGTGTAAAACTGGTCCAGGGAAGCAAATTAAAATATGGAACTGCTTTCCTATCAATACCAGTGACTTCTGAGCAAAGAAAAGCGTACAGTGAATGGCTGTCGCTCTGCTCCTTGTATACAATCTAACGATCAATGCTAAAAATTCAATAGTGGTGATTGGTTGTTAAGCAGACTGTAGAAATAAATGTCTCACTCTAAATGTTTCAGTGCACATAAGGGGCGAGTACCAGAATTATTAGCTTGCACAAACTGCTATCCTGATATTAATTTCTTCCTGGTTTCTAGCAATATGTACAGTTTCCATTTACATACATACCCCATTATTCTTTTAGCTTACACAGAATTTGTTTCCCCATTGATAACAGCCTTTAACTCCTTTGATTCTTATTAGAAGGAATCTGCTTGAAATTTGCTTGTTTATCTTTCTGTTTATTATTATTATTTTTTTAAAAAAAACCATAACAAGTAGCCACCGAGAGAGAAAAGTTGCAGAAAGGGACAACCCAAAACTATAAAAAAGCTGAAACATCTAAGCGGAGTGGGGGAAAGTAGCAGTAATTTGGGTTCTGGAGATTAGAAAATTTAACACTTTCAATCCAAAAAACGTCTGCTACAGTCTAGATATTGTTTTAATCAAATGTATTAACTGAAGAGTCTGCCTTCAGAATCTGAATTGACAGCTGCTTCCAGAGATGGCTTTAAATGAAGATAATAAATTGTTGACAAACTTCTTAACTTAAATAGCAAAGCAGAACTTCCACTTTCATTGGCATAATACCCCAAAATGTCAATTACTGAGGTCTCTGGAGAGAAATTGTTGCCTTCTATGTGTGAGCAAGACACAGGAAGCCAAATGACGGAATTTGGGTAAGGTCTAATAAGCTCAGCCCAGGATGGATTCGTTTTCTTGTTCCCCTTGGAATCTGCTACCATCTACATTTCACACCCTTTCCTTGTCCAGATCTGAAGTCTTGCTTCCCCCTCAAAGTCTTATTTTATCTAATCAATAGATAAAATTGAAGCATCTCCTTTTGACACCAGCTAGCTGCCCAAGAAATCTGTTTTCTTTAAGGAGTGAGGAGACAATGCTAACATTATACTTGACAAAACCCAAACAAACATTCAACCTATGCAAAAGCAACGGTTTTTCTCACTTAAACGCTCCATCAATTTCTAGTGAGCGCACAGAGTGATACATTTCTTTGACTGCGTTTCTTTTGACACTGGCCTTTTTTGGACTTCGGATAGATTTTTCACACGGAATAAAAATGTTTAAGGCACAAAACTTCCCAAGATCTGAAGTTATATTGAAAAGGCAGAGAAACTGTCCTGAATTGCACTATCCTATGTACTGCAGTGGAAACAATCCCTTTTTGATTAATGGGCTTACTCCCAGTTAACTGTGTACTAGCCTCAAGGAGCAAATAAGGGACTAAGCCCCTCTGAAATGAACTAGATTTATTGCTGCGGAAGCCAATCTAGAATTCTAGAGTAAGACTGCAACTGAATCCTCCTATACTTGAAGTTAAGCTGTAAGAAAAACAAAGCCACACTCATAGCAACATTTAAATCTTCCAATTAACCTCCCAAACGTTGAAAAGTAGGCTTCACTGAGATGAGTATAAGCACAAAAGAAAGTCTTCCAATAATTGCATAAAACAATTGCAGGAAAATGGCAAATAAGAAAGCAGGAAGTGGCGACACTTTATGAATGTAGACAAATATAATTGTCCCAAGATAATTTTGCAAGGTTCAATCTGAGCTGGTCACCGGGACCAGAACTTTTGGACTCATGCTGGAGCCCATCCTCAGGGAACTGAGAACTCGGACCCTGCAACATTTTATTACGTTGATCAATTTATCCTCTTTTTTTTATTAGTAAGAAAGAAACTACAGGCAGCTTTTTACAATATAGAATCTAATGCTACAAATCTCAAACACATCCTACCAACAGCTAAATCCATCTGATAGCCACATAACTTATCTGTAACTAGTGAGGCCAAGATCACTGTTTGCATTATGATCATTTGTCAATAAGCACTAAACATGGCCCCTGCTGCAAAGAGTGTTACACTGAATACTAAAAATAGTTTATTTATTTACTACAAAATAGTAGCACTATTTTTTAAAAAGCTTCTTTGCATGCATCTTTGCAATTCTTATTCAGTGGAGCTCTCTATAGAGATTGAAGAAAACAGTTTACAGCTCTCTATAGAGATTGAAGAAAACAGAAGATATTTTAAAGGAAAGAAAATGTAGGATACACATTTTATTAATACCAAACACCAATAACAAATGCACTGTATATTAAATATTTTTATTGATATATTTCCTTATATCCAACTGTAATATACTCCTTGGTTCCCCAATGCAACAAAATAAGTTTTCATTAAAACATCCCCCCCCCAATGTAGGCAGGATACTAAAATATACTTTTCCCATGTGCCTGTGTGCCGTAATCTTACAAACAAGACAACAAGCTTATTTCTAACCCATGGTCACTAGACCAGTTCATGAACACAAAGTTTGTCTTCTTAAAATGATCTCTATACTAACTTATTGTGCAAAGGTAGAATAAAAGTGAGGATTCGGAATTCAGTTTAAACTCCTCTGCTTCAAATTCAGGGGGATTTACTGTGGAAGGAGCCTGATTAATAGAAACTTCCATTTCTACACACACAAATACATGATTTACAGAGTTGATTGCTTGCAACCAAGTTAAATCTCTGGCAAGAAGGAGGGTGGGAGATCTAGCTACTGATGAAATCTCTAACCAGCATATTTATCTGGAAGTAAGTAGGGCTTGGCATCTGCTAGGTACACATTTACAACGCCTGCTTAGCTTAAGGTACGTGGGGGGGGGGGGATCCTCTTTGTCATAGGAGATTTTTTTAAAAAAAATAGTCAAGGAATGGATCCTTAACTGAGCCATTTCTGATCAATTTTTTAAAATAACTTTAGTACAGTAGAAGAGTAGAAGCAATACTACTATTACTACTACTATAATTTTGCTAATTTGCTTTACGTGTGTGCTTTGGGGTGATAGGAGACAACCTCTCCCCCCATAAGCAAGCATGTTTAGCAGAATTGCAAGGCAAAGGAGGTATTGCATAAAAGGCCACAATTCCTTTTAATGGAACCTATCGTGCTAAAAGTTTTAAAGATTAAAGATGTTAATTTCAGCCTTGAAACACGATCAAGGTAGTGTAAGAATTTAAGAATGGGAGGGGAAGTGTACTCACCAAAGGTGACATAGATCCATTGGGCAGGTAAGGATCAGACAGCATGAGGAAAGGGTATCCAGAATAAGGAGATCCTTTATACATCCCTGGGTCCTGATGTTTTAAACCTGTCAAAATTCAAAGTCCTTGGTTAGGATTTCGTCTCAGAACCAATCTCCCCTCCAGTCCACATGCATTTGTTGCACTATTTGTTCTCGCTAGCATCTGTGAGGTTCACCTTACGTTCAACTCCCCATTGTTGCCACGCATGAGCCTCAGTCTGCAACTTATCTGGTGGTAAAAGATAAGGCAGGAATGAAAGGACCACCACCTCCCAGGATGAAAGCACTGGGCACATGGGCTCATTTCTCCACCTTGGTTAAAGTGGTGCTCTTGGTTAATGAGGAATGGGATGCCTTCCGTCCCAGGTATTTCTACCTGCTTCCTTACCTCTTCCCCCAACTTCCAGGGAGGGGGGGTGTTTCACCCCCTGCAAGGAGCTCACTGTGCCAACAGTACCCAGACCAACTTTACCTCCGTGATGCAAGAGTCAATTATGGGGAGGAAAAATAGGTTGTGTTGGGGAGTGTGCGTGCGTGCATGCATGCAAAAGAGGTGTAGAGGGGATGACAGCCTTCGGAGAAGCACCTTTCTGTTAAGTTTCAGCCGCCTGCACCCGGCAGGTCAAGGGGCTTTCAGGAGCGGTGCGGAGTCCCTCTCCGGCGCGAGCGCGAAGCGTTTTGCCCCGTTTGATTTAGCAGCGAGGCATTGACGTCTCCCCCGCGGAGCACGGGGGCTGTCAAACCTTCCCCCTTCTCTCCCCTCCCCTCGGCGGTCATGCTCCCTCCCTCGAGGCACGGAGGGGTGAGAGGAAAAGGTGGGCGGCGGGGAGGGGAGGCGAGGAGGAGGAGGAGAAGAAGAGCGGATGGCTTCCCCCCCCCTCTCGTCGAAACTGACCATCGTCCATGTGATCCGGGAGTTTCTCTGGATAGACCCTCTGGGGCTCTTGCAGCCGCCGGATTGCCTGCAAAAGGCGAGGAGAGAGAAAGGGATGGACGATTATATTATTATTATTACAATGAGTATCAGTGTTACATGCTTCATCCATAGCCGTGTATTATTATTATTATTATTATTATTATTATTATTATTATTATTATTATTATTATTATTATTATTATTATTATTATTATTATTATTATTATTATTATTATTATTATTATTATTATTATTATTATTATTAGTTTGGCAGAAGAGGAGAAAGTGATCTGGGGCGGGCGGGGTTCGCTCTCACCTCGGGATGGGCTCCTGCGGCGGCGGCGGCTCCGGCCACGGTTGCTGCTGAGTTGGACGCCTGACGGTTGCTGCCGCCGCCGCCGCTTTCCGACTCATTCACCAGGGATGATTTGAGGTCAGCCAGGTCCCCCTCTGTGAAGACGTTGGCCTGGGTCTTCTCCTCTTGCTCGCCTTCGTCCTTAAAGGCGATCATCTCGTCGTTGGCTCCCAAGTCATCGCCTCCGCCGCTGAGTTGGGGCATTTTCTTCCCGAGCCAAGCCAGGGGGAAGAGCGAAGTTTGGGCGCCTTGAAGGAGAGCGGCGCACTCCGGTTTCCTTCTTTCTTTCCAAACGTTTGGCGACCCCCTCTTGAGTGGTACCCTGGCACTCCGACTCGCGTCGGGGCGCTAGCCCAGCCTAGGGAGGGCGGGGGGACTGGGCTCCAAGGCAGGAAAAGCAACTGGAGGGGTCGAGGCAGCGATCAACCGCTTTCCCCCCCCCGCCCCCTCCGCGGTCTCGGGTGCCCCTCCCTCCCCAGCCCCGGGAAAGTTTGATTAAGTAGCAGCCGGCCGGCCGGCCAGCCAGCTAAACAGCTTAGCCTGGATGAGAAAGCTGGAGCAGGAACGCCGGCGGCTTTCGCTGGGAAGGAAAAGAAGAAGAAGAAAAAAATCACCACCACCCCGAGCAGCAGCCGAGCTCAGCGCTGTTAAAGTGCGCGACTCTGGAAGAACACTGGAGAGCCCTAGCCAAAGACTTTCAACATCAAAGCCGCCGCCGGCTGATTGACAGCGGCGGGGAGGGATTGGAAGACTCTGTTCTGCCGCGACGCGCTTTCAGCCTTAAAGAGACAGCGCCCGTCTCCTCCCGCACGGCTGCAGGGGATGCTGGCGACGGGCAATTGAGAACCGGCGCTCTCAACCTCCGCGGGACGAAGGGCGGCAGCCGTTCCCCAAACCTTGGCAGGGGCGCGGAATACAATCCCGGCGAGGCAGAAGAAGGGGCGCGAGCTTTCCCTCTTCCTGACCCCAAAGTTGGTCCCATCCAAGGAATTGGCGCACTTGCACGTGTCGGTGCGCAAGTTAATACGCAGACGCCGCCGACCTGTGCGCAGGCAGCGCAAGAGAAGGAGAGCCGCGGCACGAGCGAACAATGGGGGCTTGGCTCCGGGCTGCTCCCTTCTACTGCCCCCCCCCCTCTTCCCGACCTGGTTGCCTCCAGATGGCTCGGACAGTTCGCAGAATTCCCAGTCAGCTCGTCTCACCAGAGGCCAAGGTGACTGGGGATTATGGGAGATGTCGTCCAACACGTCGGGAAGGAAAGCAAGTTGGGAAAAGCCTGTTTTAATGCAGCAGCATTAATCTCTGGGCAATTGACTTAGAGAAGGAGACGGTGGTGGTTTTATAAAAAAAATATTAATACTCTATACTCATCTTAATATTCACTTTTTAAAAAAATCTTCAACATTTCGGAATATACCTTGTTGGGTTTATGGAACCATTCCTACATAAAACATCACAATCTGTCCCTCTGTCTGTCTGCCTGTCTCTCCCTCTCTCCATGAGATCACAGTGGGGTTTCTTTCTGAGTAAAGGGTATTGATTGCTGTTAAGGGTCTGATGATTCCATAGCCATTTATTTGGAAACCATGTAAGGGGAATGGAACCAGGAATGGGTTCACTTATCAAACCAAACCCTGATTTGTTTAACCATTGTTACCTAAAACAGTTGATTAGATTAATGCAATATGCATAACAAACAAACAACTATGTTAGGGCTCCATTAACCACACTATTTCCTAGTAAATTCATATGAATTATAACTATTTCTATATTACTCTGTTATACTAGGTGAAATAAAATCAGGTCTTTCTGACATCCAGTCACCCAAAATTGCAGCGCTGCTGTTTACAGCTGTTGTTCTATCTAGCGAGACATGCCTGTCTTCCCCACAGATCCTAGACACAATTTTCTTAATTTTAATGGCACCAACTTTTAAATAAGCAAGGGTTAGATTACAGCCCTAATTGCCCTTATTTTATTGTATTTTATTTTCTTAATGAATGGGCAGAACTATTTTTTAAATTAAATTTGGGGTTTAGACTAAACCCAAACTAGTCAAACAACATGAAGCATCAGCAGTGGGCTGGTTTTTTTTATTATTATTAATGAAGACTCAGCTTTTCCAGCTGTGCCTGCAACTCAAGCCACATTTTTTGGCACATTGAACCAATGGGACAGACTTCTGAGTAAATCAAGTGTAGGCTCTCTTTTTTATATTTACCCCCTTCTAGTTACCCTCCTTTTTGGTCTCATTGGTTGCAAAGAAGCTTAACTCACCTGGGCCCAAGAGATGCCCATTTATATTTGGGATGAGGCTGTTTTGCGCTATGAATGGGCAAAGCCCTTCTCTCTCTTTTTATGCCTGTCAACTGGTCACACAGTGCTAAAAGCATTTATCTGTGTCTGGTGGGGTTTCCAGGTTTCCGAAACCCCTAACCCCCCCTCCTGCAAAAAAAAAAAAAAAAAAAAAAACCAGGGACCTCCTCTATTTTCTTTTCTCTTTCTCTTTTCTTTTCTGAATTTCTCCTCCTCTGGTATTGGTGATCCCTCCTGGAATAAAGACATGTAACACTGGATCTCAGATAATGATTACCTTTCCTAACGTGCCCCGAGGATAAGGAAACATGAAATTAGCAACTTTTCAGCCGGTTTTCAAACCACTTAACGTGGGGGTGTCGTCCAGAGGAGGGGTGGGGAGTGAACTTAGGCGATACATTTTTCATTTGGGGTCCTCCTCAAAGTCCCTGTTACTCACGAGACAGTTCTGAGACGATATTTCCCAACCTGGCGCTCACAATTCTTGTATGCAAAAGTTAATGAATAGTAAAAACAAAAACAAAACAAAAACCCCAACCCTCCGACGAGACTCCCGCTCCTTTTCATAGCGGGACAGCTGCGGGTCTTTGCAAACCTTCCATCTGGTCCGGGATTTCAACAATTCCACGTAAAGAGGTCTTCATACTCTCCGCATGGCACATAATTGTTACTTTCAACACCTCAATTATCTCCGGCGCTTCCCTTGCTTAAAGGTCGTGTTCTTCTATTGAAAAGATTTATTTTTCGGCAGCTCAAAAGCAAAACGCACCCTGCCACTAAAAAAAGGAGAAGAAACAACCTTTCCAGCAGATGCGTGACTTCTCAGGGCGCCCTTAGATCCCTATCTTCAAAATCACCCTCTGTCTCTCTGTCTGTCTCTCTGTCTGTCTCTCTCTCTCTCAGGATGACAGAGACGCCTCCATCTCCCAGGCACTGACACACACCTCTGAAAGACCTAAAACAGTCGTACGGAGCTTTCCTGGATCTCCCACCCCCCACCCCGCCGCTCTCAAAAGGTCCGGAGTACTTCTTGAAACCAACTCTCTCTAGATTAAACATCAGCCCGGGTCGCCCCTTGCTTTTCTGCCCCGGTTCTGCTTCTAAGCAAAACGCGAAGAGCGCGAGGAGGGAGGGAAAAGCATGAAGCAGAATTGTGGCTCCCAGTTTTTCGTTTCTTTCTTTCTCTCCCCCCCCCCCCTCGTGTTTTGAGACTCTCTCGCTTTGCATGTGAAAGGCAGCGAGCGAGCGAAATAGCCTGCGATTTACAGCCCTCCCAAATGGAGATAAAACCTTGGCAATGAGTTGGAAACCTGTTGTAATCTGTGATCCAGGAAACAAAGAGGCTCATTAATGCAGAGTCTTTGGTGAGCCTTTGATGTTAGCTAGCATAGCATTCACTCTCCTTTCCATTTGCATTTAAACATTCATAAACATCGTTTCTGCTTCCTTTGCCTTAAGCAATTTAGAAGTAAAGTATAGCTTCTATTTAAAGAAACCCACAGTGGTGAAGCTGAGAATACAAATATCACATAATCTTCCAACAGAGCAAATATTTTCTCCTGCATTTCTGATGGACAGAGATCTAATACAGACCCGAGATTTAAAGGGACACAGATGGTTAACTCAAGTTTAAGTTGACTAAAGAGAAAGAGGTCTGGATTTTTTTTTTAAGGTGAACTTCATATATTAGCTGATTTTGCTGCATATGGAAATTTTACAGTTAGATCCCTAAGCAGAACAGTCATAATTAATCAACAGTCCTCTTGTTCCCCTTTTTATTTCTTCAGTTGAAAGGTCTTGAATTACAGAATATTTGTGCTGACTCATGATTCAGGAAAAAAGAGACTGGCTTACCATCAACAATGAAAATACGTAATAATAAAAACTTTAATTTCCAATTCACCGGGACGAGGCCAGCAGGTTGAGTGCTGTACTGTAGCCAACACATGTTGAGATAAGTGACAGAAGATGCCTGGAAGTTGCATAAAAAGACATCTGCTGGGATGGGTATCACTTGGAGGAAAAGATATGGTCCATAAATACCACAATGTTGGGTTCTTGCACAAGTTCCCTATATATTTTGGAAGATCTGCAGTTATATCACAACCCTGTACTGTTTCATATAGAAAAAAACCCCTACCAAATTCAAGAGGATTTATATTTAAATATGTGTGGTTTACAGAAGAGTAAGCCCTTTGCTTTTAGCCATAATGCAGCCTGAATAAACATGCAGGGATTTGTATTACCTGTTATTATTGTTTCTAATTGTTGAGCTATATTCTGCTATATCAAGAAACTTGGTTTTTCAATTAAAAAAAAAGAAAGAAACTTGGCAGCCTTTTTGGCAAATCACAATGGAATAGAATACTGTAGAAGGAAAGCTGTCATTATTATTACCTTGGAACCTGAATTCTACATCTGAGGCTTTTTTTTTAATGTAACCTCATAACTGAGGATCAACCAAGGTAAAGAATCTAGTACATACTAGTACCTTGCTAGTCTCAAAAAGGTAAGTTCAACTGCAGTGGGTTAGAATTTGGAAGAATGACCACCAGGAAATTTGAGGCTGTGATTGAGAGGAAGAGGGATAAATAAATAGATGGGAAAATTAAATTGACAAACATAAATATTCCAGAAACAGGTGAGAGCAACCTGATTCTGTACTGGTGGCAAGAAAATAAGAAACATACCAGGAGTTCCTTTATTTACATGGGGGACTTTTTAAAGCCATTCTTTTTTTAAAAAAATGCAAAATGCAATGATGAGTGCAAGAAATGTACCATTATCGCTGTAATGTTGCATTTCTAAAAGCAATCTTTTCATATGATGCATCATGTAGGAGTCTGAATAGTGAGAGTGAAATTAGTGTAAACAAAGCGATCCAACAAACTTTCTACAAAGGTATCCTGTTTCCCTGAAAATAAGACCTCTCCAGATAATAAGCCCAGTCGGGCATTTGAACGCATGCCCTACCCTGAAAATACCCCCCCCCCCAAAATATTGCAACACAACAGCAGCCATGAAGTGACCATGCTTGCCACCTCCTGCATCTCAAAAATAATAAGACCTCCCTGAAAATAAGGCCAAGTGCTTATTTCGTGGGTCAAAAGAAAACATCTTATTTTTGGGGAAACACAGTAATTTTAACCCTATCTTTTTGTTGATTTAAGTCTTCATATGTGCAAAACTATATGGAAGGAGGTAGTTCTTTTTATGAAATGTATTCCTTTAAGCATAGAATTCAGATGTGTGATTGGATTACTGGCACACACACCCTATTTTTTTAAAAAATATATAGAAGAAAATCATCTGTCTGATATCTTATTGGAAGCAGATCAAAGTGAAACAATAAGCCTGATGCATTTGTCAAATCATATCTGCGGGCAATGTCACAAGTTGATTTGCATTGTTGTTATGGGGAAGAAGTCCTGAAATAAGCCCTTGTTGTAGAATATCTTAATTACATTGTAACTATAAGTTTCTCCAATAATTTCAGTGAAGGCAAGTTTTCTATTTCAATAATTTGGGGAAGAGGCACACGATTATAACTTAAGGGGAAAAAATGAATGCCTTCGTTTCAGTTCTTCTGACATGATGAGTCTCCTTAAGAAAAATTTTAAAAATACCTCACGTTCCCCCTATATGCTGCTGGGTTCCTAGCTGCTTCCCTGCAGGAATTAAAAAAGGTAAAGTAAACTTAAAAAAAGAGTGCCAAACTCTTTCTGGTGTTTCTTTATTTGCTGTCTTCATTAATCACCCAAATCGTATGACTCTATGAGTGGTGTGTACAACAAAGCAAGCACATATAACAAACATCATTCAAACATAAACACCATCAGACAGTGTAAGGAAATTATATAAGTACAAAGATGGGCACCTGCAACAATCAATAGCAGCCAAAAGCTTGTTGTAACACGAAAAGGCTTTAGCAATCTTCTGGAATCCCAGAAGGGAAGGAGCTATTCAAGTCTCTGAGAGCAGAATGTTCCACTCCACAATGGGGGTGGGGGGTGGGGTGGGATGGACATCATCAAGAAGGCCAGCTACTTTGTCCATTCCACTTAGGCTACCCCGGGATTCTACTTTGACCATTCCACTTCACAGAGAGGGTTCCTATTTGGCCACTGCCCAATAGCATTTCATAGGTGTACTGTATGTTTTTCCTGAAACATCTAATTTAATAAAGGAGTATAAGCCTCTGCGTCTGTTCTTTTCAACATTTGTTTTTTATGGCAAGTTATTTATATCAGAAAGTAAGAAAAATAAATACTGAAAAGGCCATTTTCAGAAGCAAGACTGGCAGGGTATGCTCCTTCCTGGACTGGCAGATGTCATGGAGCTTCCTTCATCTCTTATAAGCTTCAGGCAAATTCATAGGTGGTTGAGGGATAGGGGAACAGTGATGTGAATGTGTCAGAATTGGCATGATGTCAGACTAATGTTGCAGTGCAAGCTCCAATCCTTGTGTACACCTGATCATACAAAATGAGTGGTGCTTGCAGTGTGATGTTTTGTCTGCCCTCTTTCCACTGTTGACCATTATTTCCAGATATTGCTGGCAAATTGTTGATGCAATGAAAGGCATACCTTCCTTTTTGTCTCAGACTAGAGAGCTATCAGCGTTCATTTGTTTATTTCTGTCTTATCCTAGAAAGCTTCACGACTTCTACTGTTATTGTGGATATCTGTAATAGTTTTCTTTTAGTTGAACTTTTAGAGAATTTGGCTTTAATCTACTTCTTTTTAGACCAAATTCACTTTGTTCTACATTTTGGACTGTGATCTTGTATACACTTCTCTAGAGTTTAAATCTCCCTGAACTCAATACATGATCTGATATACATACATACATACATACATACATACATACATACATACATACATACACACACACACACACACACACACACATTGCAAATAGCATTGGTTTTCCTATGTATTATTATTTATTCTGTTAATTAGGTAAAAAAATGTGATCTGTTTTTGTGGATGCTTGCCCCCATAAGATAAAGTAGGGTTAAAAAGAGATTGAAAAAAATTCATGGATGAGTTTATTTATATATGACCCAAGATCAAGTTACTGTATTAAAAATGCAGCACACATTATTACATGTGTTAATAATTATATATAGTACATACATATATTATAAAAAAGGAAGAAGTCTTATAAAGCTGAGATTTCATTGCAGGTCTAAATGGTTTCTATAAATAAAAAAAAAGTATAAATAAAAATTTAAATAAAAGGCTACAATTTTTTTAAAAATGCCACTGCCTTTGAAGCATCTGGGTATTGGTCATTTGATAAGAAAACTTCAATTTTCTTATCATGAGTGGAGTTGGTCACGCTAAAGAGTGGGTATATTAGTTCTATTCATCAAAGTAAGTACAGTGGTCACTTTAAAATGGATGTACTGGTATAAAACAGACTCAACTTCTACACTCAAACAGATACATACTCAGTCTTTAGATGGAGGGTTGGCATATTGACCAAGTGACAGCTCATGGATGAGTAATTGGAATCTGGTTCTAATTGTTACTTGGAGCCTACCACTGAGCAGTAGCAAGTATGTGTCCTTTCCTTTAAAGCCCGAGGCCAATGGACATATACAGTACTACATTTTGCAACAACTAGTCCCATTCACACTATGCATGTCCAGTTCTACAGTATTGATGTTAATTGGCCTTTAATATATAATCTCTTAAGACATTTGTTTCTTTGCCTTTCTTACTTTAAGTCTGATTTTTAGATTGTATCTAATTGTCTTGTCTAAGACTGCCATACCTAATATATATCATATTGATGAGAAAAGAAAGTCTTAAACTCAGAAGATAAAACTGAATCTGGTTCTAAATATGGCAGTACCAGCTGAATATAGTTATGCTATTCAATGTTAATGTTTAGTTAATTTAATTAAAGGCTTTTTAAAAAGGACATCATTTCGTAGACCTTGAATTTGTCCAAATTAAGAAGACCACTCATGATGTTTGAAAGTTGTTAATTATATTCAATATTTTAAATCAGGTACAGTATATTCCTCTTGGAAATGAATCTTGATGTTGATATGTATTCCATATCAACATTTTTATCCTAAAGTTGAGGATAGTAATTTATGATGCTTATTATAATTTGGAGTGGCATTATTATTTTTAACAGACATTGCTTACACGACTAGGTGACATATGATTTTTCTTTGTTATTATTTGGATCTACTTCAGGATCTGGAGATTTTTACTACTTCCAGAATCAGTGATCAATGATCAGAATAAATTAAAGCACTATTTTTCAACCTTTATAATTTTAAGATGTGTGAACTCAATTCTGGCTTGGGAATTCTAAGAGTTCAACTCTACACATCTTAGAGTTGTCAAGTTTGAGAAAATATAGTTTCAGTAAATATGAAAGTAAAGTGTTTTGTAATTGTCTATAAAATAAGCTTATAAAATATATAGCTAAATATATCTGTAGCCTGGACATTTTTCTTCCTTTAAAAATAACCTTTAAAATGATTATTTCCAATAACTTTTAACAGATCTGCTATGAAAAAGCCCTGGATGTTACTATTAATTTGTGCCCATAAAAGTGAATTATAGATTCTGGTAATATAATCTCACCAATGCTTCCTAGTTCAGGGACATACAATTAGAGATCCCAAGATGAAGCACCCAAAAGTTTGGATATGCATCAAGAGCCTCCAAAATATTGTGAATTTTAATATGGCAGCAAGGAAAAAAAATCCATAAAAGAGAGATCATGAGATCAAAAACTACTTTAAAACACAATTGATATACAATCATTTTTTAAAACCCTGCTTCACTCATTTTTGATGAGGCAATCCCTTGTGCACATTCCGAAGGCCAGTCCATTTCTCTTCCAGTGATGGTTTCTACCCTCTGTTCATACAAGCCATCACGAACTTGGCACCCTCGGAGGAGTTGGGTTACAGTCTCATAATTCCCAGGCAGCAAAGCTTATAGTGTCTGTAGTCCAATATTTCTGGAATGTGCCACATTTGGCAAAGCTTATCAACTGTATTCATTCTCAAATTAATCAAGATGTCTTATAAATGAAAACCAGCAAACCTCCTGTGTTCTTTTAGGAGACAGTTTAAAAAATTTTTGGGGGGGGGGGCATAAACAGTCTCACTTCTTTTTTGCAGAGCAATTGACTAGCTTATACTATGGAAGAGGCCAAATGAGTTGCTCCCAAGTGGATCAGACAATGTGGCGCTTTTTTCCTGTTCCCAGGATTCATTTTTTGAAGAACAATATTTTAAATATTCAGTTTCCACCAAGCTAATAAACAATCACCCACATTGGCTCTGGGAGGAGGTTATTTCTCCTGAATGCTTTCCTGTATGCTCTATTCCACTGTGACCTTCAATTTCAGTTCAATATTCAGCAGAGGCAGATTTCTTCAGTGGGAAAGGGATGTACAAAGGGTTTGGAGTAACGAAGAGAAATTAAAAGTCTGGGGAAATTATGCAATATCCATAAAGAAACAAGCAGGCTGGAAACCCTGATGAAAGGGCAAATGAATGATGGAAACAGTGAACTGGATCCAGACTTGGTCCAGCTTAGAAATGAACCAGTGAAACAACTGAGATTTAAATTAGTCTTCATTAAATTACCCCAGTGGTTTTAGAAGATCAATTCTAAGCATGATGATCTTTAGATATAGTCCATGGAGTAGGCAGGGCTACCACATGCTGAGTATTTCCCACAAAAGTCAAATCTAAATAAATAAAATCTAAATAACGTGTCTAGTTGTGAATCTCCTGAACAAGAGTTGCTTCACCCAGTGAAATGGGTAGCATATAAATTTAATAAATAAATAGATAGATGGATGGATAGATACATAGATAGATAGATTACATACATACATACATACCCCCCCCCCAATGTCCAGGGATCCTCATTCAATTTCAGAGCAGTCTTGTTCCCATGAACACATCCCAATCTTCTTTCTCTTTCTATGTCCATGTGGCACATTGACATTATTTCTCTTGCTTTACTGGCTTTTCACTTCCTCTACACACTGTATATAAGGGATGCAATAGCTCAGTGGCTAAGTTGCTGAGCTTTTCAATCAGAAAGTTTGGCAGTTCAGTGGTTCGAATCCCTAGTGCCGCATAATGTAGTGAGCTCCCGTTACTTATCCCAGCTTTTGCCAACATAGCAGTTTGAAAGCAGGTAAAAATGCAAGTAGAAAAATAGGAACCATCTTTGGTAGGAAGGTAACAGCATTCCGTGCACCTTCAGCATTTAGTCATGCTGGTCACATGACCACAAAGATGTCTTTGGACAGCGCTGGCTCTTCAGCTTTGAAACGGAGATGAGCACCGCCCCTACAGTCGGGAACGACTAGCACATATGTGCGAGGGGAACCTTTACCTTACCCACTGTATGTGCCTGAGCTTCTCTATTGCTTCCCATTTTCCTCAGATTCCTGGCTTTTTTTCTGTTTCTTTCAAGCCCTTTAAGAAATCTATTCCCTGCTTCTGCTCATGCTTACACTCTTCCCCAGCCTGTTCAATCTCATTCTCTCCTTTATCCCAAAGATGCTTTTTCAAAAGGCAACTGGACATCAGTTCTTCAGAACTGAAGAAGCTTCATGGATGAGAAGCGAAACGTCTTCAAGGAAAAATAAAACCCAGTCTTTTGAAAAAAAGGCACCTTTTGGGACAACCATGAACTGGATGACTGAGAATCTCCATAGACACTCTCTTATTTACCTGTTACATGACATTCCCTTGAGCCCCGGGGAGGAAGATGGGATAGAAAAGCAAAAATAAACCAATAGTTTTCCTTGGAAAACTATCATTTTTAAGACCCCCCTTCCTTTTGCAAAATTGAATGAACAGTGAATGCTAGATATTAGCACACATATTTTCCGCATAATATTACTAATTATATTTATCATCTGTATATGAATATCTGTATCCTTACGATTTATATTGATATTGATTGTTCCTGATTGCTTATTTGTATCCTATGACTATCATTACGTGCTGTACCTTATGATTCTTGACCAATGTATCTTGTCTTTTCATGTACACTGAGAGCATATGCACCAAAGACAAATTCCTTGTCCAATCACACTTGACCAATAAATAATTCAATTCAATTCAATTCAATTCAATTCAATTCTATTCTATTCTATTCTATTCTATTCTATTCTATTCTATTCTATTCTATTCTATATGCTTGTAAGGTAATCAGTCATATCAACAACTCTGTAAGGTAATTTGGTATTATTATCACTGAAAATGTAAATGAAAAGAGAGAGCCAACTGTGGAACTCATAGCAGAGAGAATAACATTCATTACAAAGATGGTTTTTTTGAGAATAATTGAAATATCTTATGAGAAATACTAACTCCTTACTCCTCCATCCTCATGAACACCTTCCTCCTCCCTTTCCCCTCTCCACAAAAGCCAGACCCATTTGTTTAACTGTTAAACAACAATGTTTATGGGATACAAGGAAGAGAAGGAAAATGGCGACTTCAGACAGGAGCAAGTAAGAACTGCCTAAACAGAGAAGAAAACAGCAAGTCATCTGAGGAAAGTCTGAATCGGTGTTTCCAGAGGAATTTGTCAAAATGCCTTAGCAGTATTGTTTATTCAATGAGCTCAGAGCAGATACACTTAATTAGGGTGTGTCTACACTCACAGTCATTTATGTAAAGGTAACGTGTTGTAGACCTGAATGAGAAGATCAGTAACAAGTAAGATAAAGCCACCCATATCTGTGCAGTCTTGAGACCACTGTTTTGACATAGTTCAACGTAACAGAGAGAAAAAATAGGTTTTTAAATCAATATGTTTCTGTGGTTGGTTGTTTCAAGAGGTGTTGTATATGTGCAGACATCTGTTGCTGGCAAGGCTGTAGGCTCAGGGCTATTTGCCAGACTCTTTTGTCTCCAGGCAAGTGTGTGTGTGTGTGTGTGTGTGTGTGTGACATTATATATATATTATATATATATTATATATATATCACACACACATATATATTTATTTATTCCTGGGCCTTCCTCCCTCCTACTATCCCAATAGAAAAATTTCTCTTGTGCAACCATATTCAAATGAAAATTTACAATTATGCTGTAATGTTTTTTTTTAATTTCTTTTTGCAATTGACTTCTCAGTAGTAGCAATGTGTTAACCAGGATACAGAACCATCAGCAACAGTAGAGAATATGGAACTAATGATACCCTGTGTCAGTCATCAGGAGAAAAGGGACTGAATTATAGCAGCACCACTGCCAGAATGCAATATGATTATCAGCATTGATGTTAGACATAAAAATCTCCCTCCCAGAGTTACTGCCAGAAATAGTATAATAGCTGTGCTAGCTGATTTTTTTTTTTTTTAGTATTGTTTCTAATACCGATAGTATATGTGCTCCTTTGGTAAAGGCTTCCACTTTCAACTAATTGCAGAACTTGTGGCCACTATTAGCAAGTACTGGAACACTCACTTGAGTGATCTGTTCTTTCCAAAATTATATATATAAAGGTAAAGGTTCCTTTGCACATATGTGCTAGTCGTTCCCTACACTAGAGGGCGGTGCTCATCTCCGTTTTAAAGCCGAAGAGCCTGCGCTCTCCGAAGACGTCTCTGTGGTCATGTGGCCAGCATGACTAAACGCTGAAGATGCCTGGAACACTGTTACCTTCCCACCAAAGGTGTTTCCTAATTTTTCTACTTGCATTTTTATGTGCTTTTGAACTGCTAGGTTGGCAGAAGCTGGGACAAGTAGTGGGAGGTCACTCTGTTACGCGGCACTAGGGATTCAAACCGCCAAACAGCCAACCTTTCTGATTGACAAGCTCAGTGTCTTAGCCACTGAGCCACAGCATCCCTATATATATTATGATACACACACACACACACACACACACACACACACACACACATCGAATGACCTGCCCTAGAACCAGGGATGTGAGTCCATTTCTACCAATTGCCAAACTGCCAAGGAGTCCTGCACTCAACATTAATAACAGAATTCCTGTGAATAATATACCCTATTTCCAGAAGCATAGGACTTGATTGGGGAAGAGAACTAAGGGAACATGGGAAGAGAGATTCAGGGGATTGACCCCTTTTAAAGCAAGTGAGACATAGAACCAGTATTCTGCTAGATATGATAGACCTTAACATCCACTACATCCAAAGCTTTAGCATCGTCAAGAATCATTACACAAAGGTAGAATTGGATGAAGCTACTAAATATGTCTTGACACAAGATTTCTGACAGTTTTTTTTTATCATTCTTCATTACATCTTCCAGAAAGCATGTCGATTGGTTACAATTAAATTTCGTATGTTACTACAATCATTCTTTATATTTCATTCAAATTGAATTGTACATTTTAAATCAAAAATCTTTATACCATCAATATACCAACATTCTCATTTAACTATATTTGTTTGAACGTACTTTTGTCTAGAATCATTTATATTTATATTATAATAAATGTCATGATGGGTTATCTGTTGACGGATAAACATTTTAAAGACGAAAACATTCTATAAGCAGCTACAACGTTCTACTTATTTATCACCTAGAATTAACTAATTTTTTATTTTTATTTTTATTTATTTTTTTCCCATTCGATTATGTTTTATTTGGGTTTCACCATTCTTAACTTTCTTATTTTACCCATAACTATTATTTTTAAGTTTTGTTACATTCCTTCATTGATTCTTATTTCTTTCCTCCATCCACCTATACCATTTATCCCATATCTGGTAGAATTCTGATTCTTCTTTTCCCTGAATTTCTTTAGTTAGTTTGGCCATTTCAGCACAGTCCATAACCTTTCTTATTATTTCATCTTCACTTGGATTTCTGACCGTTTGTAATGGTGACAGGAAGAACACCCAGGCCATAGATATGGGTAGCCTTTGGCTTACGGCCACAATTGAGCCCAACACTTTCATTGCTGATCAAAGGAATTGTTAAGTGAGTCGTGCTCCATTTGGAGACCCTTTTGCCATAGTTGTTAAGCAAATCACTACAATTATTATGTGAAATATGCGGTTAAGCGAATCTACCTTCCCTCATTGACTTTGCTCACTATGAAGGTTGCAAATGACAATCCTAGGACCCTGGGAGGTGCTATTTCAAGAGGCAACTGGACTTTCTGGTTGTTCTTCGAAGACATTTCACTTCTTATCCAAGAAGCTTCTTCAGCTTTGTCTCAGACAACCATGACCTGGGTGACTGAGACTCTCCATAGACAACCATCGTAAATACATGCTATTTGAGAAGCACCCAAAGTTTGATTATGTGACTGTGGGGATGCTACAATAGTCATTAATGTGAAAATCGGTCATAAGTTACTTTTTTCTGTGCTATTTTAACCATGAGCGGTCAGTAAATGAATAGTTGTTAGTCAAGAACTGCCTGTATGAAGCTGTTCAATCTGAAGGTTGGGGACAAGCATGGGAAGTATTTTGGAAGGACCCTCCCAAGTTTTTCTAGAGACTGAGAAAAAGGAGGGGGAAAAGACTGATGCTAGCCCTGCAAGAAGCACACACAGATGAACTGAGTTCTTTACTGTAAGGTTATATTAACAGAATCATTCCAACACACCATTATACCCTCCATGTCTTCAGAAGGCCACTAATTGCTGGGTAGTCCTGGGTAGTCAGAAGAGGAGCTGAGCCTAGCACTTGTAATTTTTCAAGGGATTGTTACGGGACTTGATGATGTGAGAGAGTTTTTCATGTTTTGTATTGTTATTTGTTTATCTATTATTAGCTGTCAGGTCTTATTTTATAAAAAAAAAAAGGGCAGCCTAATGTGTTTGGGTTGTGACTCCCAAAATGATTGGCTGGAGGACAGTGGAGACTTTCCTCTAGTTAATCATGTCAGTTCCTAAATATAAGTTGTCTTTTCCATTTCCTTCAAGTGTCTTTCAAATAAAAGGGACTGCCTCACTTTTTGACCTTCTCTATATACCTGGCCCTAGAAATGCATTTCCAAGAAACAACAGATGGGTTTAGTAAATTACAGCCTGCAGTGGAATCCATACCTGGAGCGTGAGATCAGATTTGAACGATAAGGGGACATTTTCTAAAGGTGATTTATTTTCCACCTTGCTGGAGATTGCTCAGCATTCATTTCCCATGATGGACTCACAGTGCTCATTATCACCTGTAGTTATCTGAACCTTTTTGAAATGGGAACTTCCAGCAACATTTTTTTTTACTTGTTACCTTTGATGGAAGGACCGGATAGATTACTGGAGGAAGCTTATCCTGAGGATAGGAGATGGGTGCTCTACCCTTACAGACAAATTGTAAGTCCATAGAATGTACTAGTTTGCAAAACATCTTATAATGACTAACAAGAGAAGGAAAGAAGAGGTTCCTGCATTCCTAGAAGAGGTTTGGAGAAGAAGCTTGGCTCCTCTAGCAGAGGGGATGTAGAATGTGCTATCTTTTCTCTGTACGTCTTTGCAAGCTGTCTTCTGCATGAACCGTTGCTCATCCCGGAAACTAACTTTTTGTGTTCTAACCTTGTGTATCTGAAAAAATATCTGTTGAAGAGATGGTCCATTTTATGAACATGGAGGAGAAGGTAGTTGTTGTGTAATTGGGGGTGGGAGGAAGTAATGACGATCTTATTAGAATGCTCTAACCTAAAACATTATTTCAACTCATATTCTCCTCAAGGTAATAAAGGTCTTTTTAGATCTACAAGTGTCAGTGAAGCACACTTGATCCTTTGTGTTTTAGAAAAACACAATCATTTGTGTCTTTTTCCTTTGGTTGACCTACTTCATTCAGGATGTGTGTATTGCTCCTTTATCCTGCCCCCTTCTTGTGTCTTGATCTCTCCCCCCCCCCCACTTGTTCTTTATCTTACATATCTGGTTTTGTTTCATGACTCCGTTCATCTCAAACAGCTGGTTTCAGCCCCTCCTGCCACAGCCCCCTGTGATGTCACTGTGAGCTGGAGAGGCAAAGCTGAGGGATGATGACTTGCCCAGATTCACCTATTCATTCATCAAGGTCACATTTCTATTTCAGCCAATACATGATTGGTAGAAAAATAACATATCTCTTTTTTCAAACCCTGAAAGATACATCTATTCATAGGGGTATAAAACAAAGAAATGACAAAAAGTTGAATTTGATCAAAACTTTCTTCTAGCTCCATTAGCCTGAACTTATCTTTGTAATATACTGCTATGCTATTTATGACTTTATAAAATATAAATTATCTAGGCCCATTCCCTCAGTTTATGCTCCATTAACTTATCTGTATTGAATTTATTGAATCCATTAAATATGTTTCCTTGATGTTTCAGACTCAGGGCTGTTCAACATAACATCCCAGGCCAGTACTATACCTGCAAACATTTTCTTTGGTATACACACCAAACTTCCATGCAACCTGGCTTTCCACAGTTCAATTATTTTATTGTCTTTTCTGAAGAAAAGTTGGCATGCTGCAGTGCAAAGTATCAAATTATTCATGATTTACAGGAATATCTTCCCATCTGGACACCAAATAGGCCCCATAAGCCTTGTTAGATAAAAATAGAGGATTGCTTTAGTGCTTCATATGAAAGTTTGATGGACTACCTCCTAGACAAAAGAGAAATATAAACTGGGGGATAAAAGGAACTAACAGCACCCTAGGAGTCTTGATGAGATGGGATGGAGAACTGTCTTCGGGTTGCCTACTAGTATATTGATGATTTGTGCCTGGCCAACTCAATCAAAGGCCTTTTGTGAAAAATGAGGTTCCCTTTCCTATGAGTCGTATTGTAACAATACTATGACTGCAGGTCAGTGGGTTCCTACTGGTTCGGACTGGTTTGGTAGAACTGATAGTAACTTGGCAGCCTGGGTCACTGGAACCGGCAATGACCCAGGCCTGCCATGCCCCTGAACTGGTTCTCCTGGCGGTGCCTCTTGTTTTTGGCTTCTGCACATGCGCAGAAGAAATTTTTTAGTATTGTGCATGTGTGCGAGTTGCACAACCATGAGCGAACTGACAGTAGTGGCTACTGGAACCCACCCCTGCTGCAGATTCAAGACCTGCTTACTTGGAAAGCTTAGGAATCTGTATTTGCTCAAATGTGTAGGCACCATAAAATGAAAAACAGTTGAGAAACTCTGGGATGAAGGATCTAAATGTTCACTGAATTGTATGGCTCATTTTTTCAGAGATCCTAGGAAACAGTTCCTCAAGTTGTGGAATTTTAAAAATTAACTTTTCAATTTGTGTTTGATTTTTCATAGAATCATTTCCATAGGACCCAGATTGCAGGGGGCAATATGCTGACTCTGTAAACAGTTTAGAGAGAGCTGTAAAACACTTTGAAGCTGTATATAAGTCAGCTATTGCTGTAGGTCTTTGAATCATCTTTATGATAAACTTTATTTAATCCAGAGTAAACTATTCCAATATATAAAGATTACACATATTAATATTGACTTTTAAAATTATTTTAGCTCCAAAATAATCCTTGCCAATCCTAATAATCTAATCCTTCCTTTCCAGTTAGTTTATTAATTTCAGCAAGATGGGCTTTGTAGTCAGACTTATAGTAGTTTATAGTTTGTATATCTGATGCTACATTGCACATATTTGGGTCACGATACTACTGTTCATAATCATGTGACTGAGCTTGGTGGATATTGCATGAATAAGGATGATTCATGGGATGGGTTGAAATACTCACTTAGGCTTGCAGGAACTACCTCATCAACCACAGAAATCCAACTTCTGCCAAAGGGAATTTTTGACGCTCTTCTGGACATGCCCCAACAAACCATATTCATTTGGAGAGCAGCTCTTACTCACTTCTGGAGTCCTCCTGGCTCATCAACAATATTATGACTGTCAGCTCTTCCCCACCTTTTGCAATTATCTTTTCAGAATACTGGTTTTCAAATGTTGCCTCCATTGCAAACTCATAATATCTGATTTTAGAAATCTTCTAAGTCTAGGTTTTAGAAAGGCATATAAAGCAACTAGCCTGGGTGCTTGCTGTATGTGGCACTTAGGGAATCAGTATTACTAACACTGCATGATTTTTTACATAGGTAGGGTAATGCCTTGTGGGCAGATTTATATTATTACATTCATACTACTACAAATTAAGTCTGCTTGGTTGTCATCCTGAACATATCTAGGCTTTAACCCTATAATTGTGGCTTCCCCCAAAGAGTCTTGCAAAGTAATATGCTAAAATAAATGAAGTCCCATTAGCAATAGGAAAACTGTTCCTACCTGCCCTGTTTCCCTGAAAATAAGACCTCCCCGGATAATAAGCTCAATTGGGCTTTTGAGTACAAATGCTAAAATAAGCCATTCTCCCAAAATAAGCCCTCCCTGAAAATATTGCAACACAGCAGCAGCCATGAGGTGACCACGCTCGCCTCCTCCTGCACCTCAAAAATAATAAGACCTCCCTGAAAATAAGACCAAGTGCTTATTTCGTGGGTCAAAAGAAAATAAGACCCCGTCTTATTTTCAGGGGATCGTGGTATCTAGTCTGGCTTTTAGAATCTTCCTGGATCAGTTGGAACATCAAGGACTTTCTGTCCTGAAAAAAACAATAGCCAGCCTAGTTGAAAGAAATCACTCCTTGAGATATTTTTTCTGAAGAAGTTGTTCCCATTGAATTAGAAAGTAGAAGTCAAGGAAGAGACCTAGACTCCAGCTGAATGGTCAGATTCTTACAAATTCTCCATTAGGTTCTACACCAATTTACAATGGCTACAATGTTCTGTTGGAATAGGCAAGAAAGAAGAAGTTTTGAATCTATCCAATACATGGTTTTAGAGTCAAAAAGAATGCAATCACTGAAAATAAAGTGACCTTCTTCCTACCTTTGTGAGCCTCCTAATTGGTAAAGATGATGCTATCTGTATGGGATGTGTCAGGGGTGGGCTGCTACAGGTTTGCCCGGGTTCGGGAGACCTGTAGCTAACATTATGGCTGGTTCGGAGAACCTCCAAATTTCACCCCTGGCTGGCCCCAACCACCCCACCCTGCCCTTCCCAGGAGTCTCCACAAAGCCTGTTTTAGATGCGAGGTAAGTGTAGGGCCCATGCGGAGGCTTAGGGAGGGGAAAAACAGGCCTCCTGGAAGTTCCAGAAGGCAAGAAATGGGCCCATTTCCTGCCTCCAGAGGCCTCCGGAGCCTGGAGAGAAGCATTTTTCGCCCTCCCGGAGGCTTGAATAAACCTCCAGAGCCTGGGGAAGATGAAAATGTCCCCCCTGCCATGGTGCAGGAAGCCAAGTAGGCCATTCCCACCATGGCCACTCTCATCCAGCAACCGGGCAGAGAACCTGTTGCTGAAATTTTTGAAGCCCACCCCTGGATGAGTTGTGTGGTTGAAGGTAATTGGAACTGTTATGTGCCATTGACGATGCTAATAATTGCAAAGAGATGTCTTAGTAGTTCTGGCAAGGACAGATATTTTTGTCTTTGTCTTTCTTTGAATCGCTGCCTTAAAAGCCATAGCAGTAGAATCTTATGGATATGCATTTTGTAGTAAATCCTACTGTGTTCATGAAGACTTTATTCAAGGGAGTGGGTAGAATTTCAGCTAGCAGGAGGACTGTGGGGGAAAATGGCTAAAATAGGAGGGGACGATGTGTGTGCTCTTCCCTATTGTCCTAGCCATTAAAAAACCGGTTTCCTTCACTTTGTAAACAACAAAAGAAAAATTATCTACATCACCTCCAGATTTAGAAATTGATTCCATGCCAGCTGAGGACATTTAGCAGATGGATGGCCTCTTCCACAGCAGGGCTTTTTGGCCTTCAGTTGTCAATTTTAATTTTTCTGAGGTAGGATGAGCTAGGCAGAGAAAACAGAAATGCCTGGCTTTGAACTCAGCTTCCTCCTTCTAAGATTGGACCTTTCCCTCTGAGGACAGGACTCCAGTGAGTCCTCTATTCCCTTGGACACCTTCATAAAAAACCCAGAATGGCTGCCTCAACTGAATAAATAGATACTATCTCTTAGTCAGGCAGCATTGAAAAAAATACCATTTTTAATACAAGTCCATATAAAATCCCCAATTAGGAATCACAGTTTAAAAGAGAGGGTGCTCTTTTTTGTTAGAAAGCACATTTATTTTCCAATATAATAACTGAAACCAATCATCAACCAACCAACCTCTCTTGCACTCTCTCACACAAATATAATTATGCATTCCTTTTCACACTAAGGCTGCGATGGCGAACCTATGGCACACGTGCCAGAGGTGGCATGCAGAGGCCTCTCTGTGGGCACATGCGCTGTCACCAGCTGCTCTGGTTTCCGGCGCGCACATGCACGGCTGGTCTTTGCTGGCACGGAGTGCCTGAAAACAGCTCCAAAACCAGCCAAAAACACTGTTTTGGGGGTTGTTCTCAGGCCGCTTTTCAAAACCAGCCCGAAAACCAGCCTGGAAATGACCCTGAAAATGCCCAAAAAACAGGCATGTGTGCGCCAAAAATCCAAAGACCAGCTGGCCAGCACATGCGTATGCACCGGCGAGCTGGTCTTCAGGTTTCCGGTGTATTGGTGCATGCACATGCACACACGTTTGGGCACTCGGTGATGAAAAAGTTCGCCATCACTGCACTAAGGGATCATTCTGCAACTGTGATTGCCCCCCCCTCCCCTTACATGCTTCTATGTGGCTTGGTAATTAACTTTTTCTGGCTTTTACCCATGTCTCATCTCTGCTTTTCCAGGTGCAACCAATTTTATTATTTGAAAGAAGAAGTGAAATGACCATCTGTATAGATTTGGTTCTTTCTCATGTTTATTAATGTTAATGGCAGCTAATGGGCTACCATTAAAACATGGTGGCAGTACAGTATAACTGCCTGCCTACCTTCCTTCATCTCATTTTATAGAACATGTTCGGGTTATTTTACAACTTTAACAGGCAGGCAGTCTACTTCTCTAGCCCGTGGTGTACTTCTCCGAGTTGATGCTGACTGTAGACTTACAGAAAAAATTAAGAAACTGCTTTCTCTGTGGGCAAAGGAATCTGGCTGTGATTAAACTAGAAGATGAGGAGAAAGGCAGTTTTATTGAAGCCGTCTTTTAAATAGGTTGAGTCCTGTCCCAATCAGCTGTTTCCATAGTATTTAACCAAAAATAATTGTAGCTAAGAAGAGAGGCAAAGCCTTGGAATCACTATAGACTGTACGGCCCTGCTTTATTCCTACAAAATGACCCAATGAGAAGAAAACAATCATGTGGTGAAATATTAATTCCAAGGATGCTGTATTAATATAAGAAAATAGAGAAGTATACCTTAAGTGAATTGTGTATAGATAATTATATCTGCCTTGACAACTTTTTCTTGTAAGCTATCTATATCAACCTATTATGGGGTGAGTTTTGCAACCTATCAACAGCCAATACATGGTAAAATCATATTCTTCCAGTAAAAAAAAATCTATTGATGACTACTCTTGCAATGATTATAACATGGAAATGGTTATGATCTCAAAACTTTTTCACTCATATAGCACTGTGTTGAGTTCAGCATCAGAAGACACATAAATTTCTGTGAACTGGAAAAAAGCAGCAATTCTACGCAATGTATTCATTTCTAATTCAACATCTCATAAGGAAGCTGATGTCAACATTTCTAATTCATTATACATCAAGGACTTAAATATTTGGGTTCATTAAATTCATGTTTCTTATCTGAACTACCAATCAAAATATATAAGGTAGAGACTTTAGGGGTTTTAAAATGTCACATCCAATTTGGATTACCTTCATGAATACACAGTGAAGAAAGGAAGCCCATATTCATTAAATCTCAATATATTAGCAGTTTCATATGCTATACTGGGAAAGAACAGAGTAAGACCTTGATGATAGGAGAACAATGAAAAAACCCCTGTACAGTTGGATGGATCCTGGGCATAAAAAAACCTTTCCCGCCGTGATTGTTGACAGAATTTTACCTTTGGAAAATTCTCACAGCACTTAACCAAAATCTAATGCTCTGCAATTGTTGCTATTTAGCTCAAGTCTTTTCCTCTGAAACTATCAAGAGTAAGTGTCCTCCATCTTTCAAGAATAGAAAAGGCAGCTATCATGTTTCCCTTTAATATTCTTTTATTTGCTCAGGCAGTAGAGCATGCATTCAAAAAGTATTAAACGTGAATCAAGCCAACATAGCTTGCTCAGCCAGCCATAGTTTAAATAGAAATCCTGCCTGCTATGAACATTACTGTTTTGTGGCTGTATGTGGGGCTGCCTTTGAAGAGTATAGGAAGCTTCAGGGGGTACAAAATGCTCAGTTATGTGTACTAAAAGATATGCACATGTTACAACAGTTTTGTGAGCTGCATTGGTTACAGGTTTGCTTATAGACACAAAGTCAAGATGTTGGTTATAACCTTCTAAATCCCACACGTTAGGAGGGCAGGATATTTGAGGATCCACTTCTCCCTGGTTAGATCTACCCATCTCATCAGATCTGGCAAGAGAGACATGATGTGGATCTTTTAGACTAGGGAATGTTGTCATGTGGCATCTAGGCAGAAAGCATCTTCTGCTGAGGTATTTGCCTTGTGGGACTTTACTCCCCCAGGTGAGATTGGCCCCAACCCTATTGGCTTTGTTAACTTGTAACTTGTAGCTCCCATGGTAGAATGTAACCTGCTAGATAGTTGCATGAAATGTGCTCTCTGTAAGTTCTTCTACCGTTTTTTGTTTTTATTTTAATTTAAATTATTATTACTATATATACCAACCAGAGTCGTTACATGATATAGTCAGCTATACAAATTTAAATAAATAAATAAATAAATAAATAAATAAATAAATAAATAAATAAAAGAAAGAAAATCACTCAAAACTCTTAGGACTAGTTACTAAAAAAAAATCAATGCCCAGCAAAAAAATTCCTTCAGTTTGTTCGCCATTGTTCATTTTTTTCCCCTTTATTATTTTTGGCACAGTTGCAATTTGGTCATGTTTATTTAATGCTGTTTCACTTATAGTGCCTTATACGTGTGGAGATACTGAGTTAAGAGATCACAATAAGGGATACAGAACAATTAAACCCTGTGGGGTGTATTATAATACTCCTTGCTTGAAACAATTATAGATATTATCTTTGCTATTTTAAATTAGATTGTATTGCGTCGCTTTCAATCATTACAAAGCATAAATTGGGAACAAGTCTATTAAGTCTCCAAACCTGGGTGGAAAACAAGAAAGATACATCATCCAAAAACTGAGATCTGGGAAGTCCATGGCTCAAATCTCACACCAGTTAAGAACTGATTGTCTGGGTTGATTCAAAAAACTATATTAAAAGAATTTTATGAGTCTCCATGTTTGGGAACACAGTCCTTGTCATGGTAAGGCTCATCATTATGCTGAATCCTCATATGGTTTAGCAGTAACAATAGCATTTAGACTTATCCAGGTAGTAGTAGAAGACTTACAATAGTTAGTTTAGTGAGTGTTCAAAGTTACAACAACACTGAAAAAGTGACTTATGACCATTTTCCACATTTAGGATCATTGCAGCATCCCCATGGCCGTGTGATCAAAATTCAGGTATTTGGCAACTGACTCATATTTAGGACGGTTGCAGCCAGGGTCATGGGGTTCCCTTTTGCAATCTTTTGACAAGCAAAGTCAATAAGGGAGCCAGATTCACTTAGCAGCCATGTTACTAATTTAATAATTGCAGTGATTCCCTTAACAACTGTGGCAAGAAAGGTTGTAAAATGGGATGAAGCTCATTTAACAAATGTCTCACTTAGCAACAGAAATTGTAGGCTCAGTTGCGATTGTAAGTTGAGGACTACATGTATAACCATCCCATAGTGCCTTAGAGCACTCTCTGGGTAGTTTACAATGTGTCAGGCATTATTTGCATATCACCCCCAACACTCTGGGTCCTCATTTTACTGATCTTGGAAGGATGGAAGACTGAGTCAACTTTGAGCCAGTCAGGATCAGACTCCAGGATGTGGGGAGAGTTTGGCTACAATACTGCAATATTGTGGGTTCTAAAATATTTACTTTTGGTTCTGTGGGTGTGGTTAGGTGGGGGGGGGCATGTGGCTGAGTGAGTGTGGCCAACTTCAAGGCACTCAAGCACACTCAGTCACATGACCCCCTCCCAAGCCACGCCCACAGAAACGATGGGAAAATTTTTTGGGACTCTGACGTTGGGAGGTTGGGGGGAGGGGAGAGGGGGAAAACTGAAAGATTTAGGTTGTGGAAAAGCCATAAGTTTCCTAGAAGGAATCTAAGCATTCAACTTTGCATTCTGTTTTCGTGCCTTCGGGTGGAGCAGAGGAGCTGGGTAAGTTGAGCGGTGGTGATGGGAGGCACCCAGCCAAGTAGGGCCTGGGTGGGCTGCGGAGCAGAGACCCAGGATGCCGCGCAGGGCTTGCTTCCCTCCAACCGAAGGCAGGAAAATGGAATACAAAAGGAGAAACCCAGGGTGGGGTGCAATGCATGACTGCAGGGCACAAACGCATGTGTGCAATCCGGGCTCTGCGATTTCCCATGGCCGCCATGCCTGGGGGTGTTTTTTGGGGTTGCAGCTGGTTCTTCCTCCCCTCTTGTCCCAAGCCAGGATTGGGTGAACTTTCCTCCCTCCCTCCCTCCCTGCTTGCACAGTCCAGCACCTCTACCTGCATTTTTCCCTATGTCCCACCTCTTCCTTCCCATTGTTCTCTGCCCCCCCTCTCCTGCCGTTGCCACCCTCTCCAGCATGCTGTTCCCATCCTGCTGCAACTGCAATGGCAGTGGCTTCAGGAGATGCTGGCCAATGGAGTGGGGTGGGGGCTAGGCTAGCATGAATGCGTACCTGTGTGTAGGCAGGAGGAAGCAATTCTGTGAATGCACGTCGTGAAGGCAAGACAGAGCGAGCGTCGAAGCGGGCTGGTTCAGGGGTTGGGCCAGCCAGCAGTCACTACTGGTTCGGCGACCCAGGCCCAATTACCACTACCGGTTCACTCGAACTGGTCCGAACTGGGAGCGTCCCACCTCTACTGCAACTTAATCATTACACCACCAGGGTTTAGGGAATTTGACACAGCATGCAATGTAAATATAGCAGTTCCTTCTGATTAACCTGGGTTTAGGTTTAGTGAGTGTGAATAGAGAACCCCGAAGAACTTTCCTTTCAACAAAAATAAGGACTGAGTTGTTAGGTATGAGGACATTAAGGTGTACTTGTATATGTACAGCTAGTTTGTGTACAAAACTGAGTGATTGCATTATTTTATTTATTTATTTATTATTCACACTTATAGACCGCCCCCTCTCCCGGATAGTAACATTCCAAGTCTAAAATACAATGGACAGAGAACAGATTAGATTACAGGCGTCAAACTCGTGGCATCGCGTTGCTGTCATGTGATGTATCGTGATGCTTTTTCCCCTTTGCGGAGCTAGGGTGGGCATGGCCTGTGCGTGACGCATCCGGCCCACAGGTTACCAGTTTGACAACTGGATTAGCCTATTGAAAGGCAATTGGGTTATTTGTGGTCAGGATATGTGAAAGATTGTAGATGGGCCTTGCCACAAAAATAACAGAAGAGGCACAGCTCTTCTAAAGCAATAAATCCGATAAATATTTGCTTTAATATTTTGATGGCTTTTGAATGTGTGCTTCTTGCTTTGAAAATGAGATGCGAAGTTTGCAGTAAGTTAGAACAGTAGTTCATGTAAGACAAAAGTCCACCCTTGTTCTAAATTAATGCCAGACTTTATTTAATTATGGACATCATCTGTCCTTGGAGCCATCATTAGATCAGCAATCAGAATTTTCTGTCTAACAATGCTTTGATGCACAACATAGCAATAATATCAGTGGACCTAATGGGAGAGTATACCCATTAATTTCATAATTATTCTAGTCTTCACAAAACACGCAGTTTGTTCATCCTGCTTTTATTAAAAACTGAAACAGCCTCAAACCAAATGCTGGAGAGCTAATTCTTAAGAATGAAAACCTGATCTCTGAAAAGATTTGCTCAGAGATTATTGGGTTTTATTTCTTGATATGAACTTAGAATTTAGAATAACTTTATTGAATATACACTAAGTGGCATACATTAAAATGAAATTATGTTGCATACAGTTCTGAAAGGGTCTCAATCTCTAATATAGACATGACAAGATAAACAAACAAACAAATACATAAATAAATAAACAATAAATATTTATGCACATATCAGTGGTTTTGACAGGTTCAGCTGAGCCTGTAGTGGTTTGGCGCCCTGGGTTGCTGGAACCAGCAGAGACCCAGGCCTGAACCGGTTCTCATATGGCGGCGCTATCTTGATTTTTGGTTCTGTCCATGCACAGAACAATTTTCATTGCACAAATTTAATTTCCCCCCCATTTTTAAAAATGTTTTGCGCATGCACAGACCTATTTGTGTGCAACTGCATACGTGTGTAGAGCATACATATGGTGTGCACGTGCGCAAAAAAAAAATTACACACACCAAACTGGGAGTAATGCCGGCAGCAACCCACTCCTGTAACATATATTCTACAACATGGAGAAACAATACAATCTATTTTGAATGTATATATGTACATGACGAGAGGAACAAATCTTGCAAGTTTACCAGAAAGGGGGGCACAGGGAACAAAGCTGTTACAGAATCTGGAAGTCCTGCTAGAAATACTTTGAAACCTCCTCCCAGAGGGGAGCAACAGAAACAGACCATGAAGTGGGTGCGTGGGGTCTCTAACAATGCTTTGAGCTCTAACATATAGTGCTTCTAAGCATTATCCTGAATGACAGGAAATGAGCTTCCTAAAATCTTCTCAGCTGTCCTTACCACTCTCTGAATGGACTTTCTACCTGAGGCACTGCTGCCACCAAGCCAAACAGTGATGCAGTTTTTAAAAACACTCTCAATCAATTGTCATATGTGTTTATTAAACATTGTTTTATAATGTACACGTCTCACAAAATTGCAATTTTGAGGGGATAGCACGGGGGAAGCTATCAGCAGAGATGCATCAGCAAGGACCTGGATGATTAATATTTAGATTCTGTTTGGATCTCTGGGAGGGCTCCAGCTCAAAACCATGAACACTTTTGTCATTTTATTCTATTTTGTTTGCACCGGCAGCAGAAGGTGTCAAGGCTGCTCTCAGTATAATAATCCACACAGTTGGGAATATAGTGCTAGTTTTCCTGCACCCCCTTGTGGATGCCTCTGAAACAACTAGGCAGCTTTCTTCAACAAGCACCACCTCCTCCTCCTCCTCCTCCCAATTTTCTGCTAAAACAGGTTTATTTGAGTAAAGATTTGGGGTAAGCATCCTTTTGGAACAGGCAGATTAAACCAGTGACGTGCAGTCAGGGGAGGCAGGGGAGGCAGTGCCTCACTGCTCTCATCTTGAAAAAAAAAATTACTCTGGGAAGCTGCAAAAGTGGCTGGGAGAGGCGAGCGGCTTGGTTTAGCCTTCCTAGACATCGCAGCAGCAGCAGCCCCAAGTGCACCAATCTTGCCATTTTTTGCATTGGGCGAGCCCGGGATCCTTGCAAGGGGAATGGGACCACGTGTGCAGGAGGCTCCTCAGCGCCAGCCTCAGATCAGCGCAGCCGCGGTCCCCTTCATGTTGGCTCAGGAAGGAGGGGAATGGGACCACGTGTGCAGGGGAAGGGGACCGCGGCTCGCGCTGATCTGAAGCTGGCGCTGAGGAGCCTCCTGCACACGTGATCCCATTCCCCTCCTTCCTTCTCCGATTGGGCTGCGCCCGTGCGATCGGAGCAACCACGCGGTTTGATGATGTCACCAGCCTCACCAGCCATAAACCTCACCGCACGTCACTGGATTAAACAGTATTTGTAGGCAAGCCTCACATGGAGTAAAAGCAAAACTGTATCTAAAATAACTGCCAATATTTACACTAACCTCATGGATGAAAGTGACGTGGCCTATATTCCCTAATGCCATATTTATAATACGTACTTTTTTCTAATACTGAACCTCACCAGCATGTGTCAATGTTTTGTCTCAACTTTGCTTTCTTTAAAACAGATAGCAATGTTCCAATAGTGCAACCCCAGTAATCTTTTCAAGGGGTTATCTATGGATGACTTTCATTTGGAACATATACTGGCTGTGCAATTGAATCAAAATACCAAGTAACTATTAGGTTTGCATGATCACCAGACTTTTAATTTCCATTAAAATACATTTGGAGAAGTATTGTTCCTCTAGTTATACTGAAAGGCCACAAACTCTAAAACACAGTTTTCAAAACCCCATCCAAGTTCCTAATAATAGAGTTCTAGCTGTAGTGCCTAATATTTTATTGCAACTAGAGACAAGTTATTATGTGTAAGTGCACCTTCATCAAAATCCTTAATTTAATTTGTAGATCAGAATTGATATGAATTTATTTTGTTTGAAATTAATACACTTCCAGTTATTTCACATTTAGGCATGGAATGCAGAAAAATTGTTTTGAATGGTATATTGTTTTCTGAACACACACACACACACACACACACACACACACACACACACACACACAGGTTTCTGCCTATGAGTTGCATATTTTTCCAACAAAAGCAAACCTACTGTCATTTTGAAATCAGTTAAAATTTTCACTGAAATCACTGGAACCTGAAGGGAACAAAGACAATCATTTTCTTAGATATGTTATTGGAAGTTAGCTCTCTTGGGCAAAGAAGTATTTTGAAATTGGCAATTTGTTGCGAGGATTGGACAGATGGTTATAAAAATTTATCACAGGACAGAGTAGAAATAGTACAGATATTATTTCTAATACAGCCTGTATTGATTTCCACTGATGACATGAACCATTTTCTAGCTACTGCTACGATTTACAGCAAAGGCAGATTTTGAAGTGAAAAGACCCGCCTTTCATAAGTTACAAGAATGTCATGTGTACAAAATATAGCTTTGATTTCAGCTAACAATACACAGGAGTCTATTGTTCCTCCTTTTCTTCATGTTGTAAAGGCAATGAGTCATACTTGTGCTTCATTCTGCAACACAAAGATTAAGGCATCCAACCTTTTCTACAAATGAAAGCAGGATTGTTCATACCAGTTCTTTGGATAAATATATTTTTTTCAACAGCTACACTGACTTATTTTATACAATTTCTATCCTGCTTTTTCTTCTATAGAGAGTCAAGGTGACTGACAGCCCAGCCATACAATACAATAGCAGAGTTGGAAGGGAAGTCCAATATGGCTGATCCCCCTGTTCCCTTCTCTACGTTTTGGGAAGCAAAGTTGTCTGCTAGGTTTGTTAGGAACCTGTTGGATCTTCCACTTGGTGCAGAGTTTGTTTCCCAGTTGATGTCAGGATAGTTAAAATCCCCCACTACTATTGTGGTGTGCTTCCTACATACCTTAGTTAGCTGACTAGCAAAAAGCTCATCTACCTCCTCTGCTTGGTTGGGTGGCCTGTAGTATAGACCTAGGGCAATGCCATTCCCCCCCCAACTGTTAATATTGACCCAAATGCTGCATTCAAGATACTTCTCATCATTGTTGTGCTCTATTTCTGTAGAGAGGTAATTATTTCTTATATGTAGTGCAACTCCACCTCCTCTTTTATTTGGTCTATTTCTTTTAAATAATTTAAATCCTTCTAGCTGTATGTTCCATTTGTCGGTTTCATCCCACCAAGTTTCTGTAATGGGACATTACATGACAGACACAAACATTTACAACTACCAAACTGAATAATTGTTTACACAACTCAACTGAAAATACCTCACTAAGAAAAACTCAATTTTTCCCCCGAAGCAAAAATAGTGGTGACTCTTCTCAATTCTTTTGGCAATCTTTTTCCAAGCCTGAAATGAGACCATCTTAAAAAGGAATTCTCCTATTGACCTTAAGATGGGTCACCCATCTGATATGGCTTAGTTTTGTTTGCAGCTAAAACTATGGAACCCATTCACTTAATTATAGGCTCATTCTATCCATAAAATGAGCTGTTTCAATAATTTGGAAGATCTTGAAACTTTTATGAAGCCTAAATAATGTTCAGTCCTATTCCAATTTTTACCATTTTAAGGAAACGTAAAGTATATTGGCCGGAGATATGGGGTGTAGTATTTTCACATGGACAGACAAAAATAAAATGTAATTCACAAATGATAATACCCACAAGTAATACAAGTTTTGTACTGTTGACCAATGATTACTATTGGATTAGCTTCATTCATTAGGAAGACTCCAGATTCATTATTTAGGATAGAACTTGAGACAAATTGCAGAGTTCTTGGTTTTTACATTTTTGGTAAATTAAAATTGAACTAAGGAATCAGTGGGGTCCTAGCTTCCTTTTTAAACTATATAACAGAAGCAATGTTGATCTTTTCTTTTCCCATGGTTTGTAAGACCTACAGTATCTGTCTATATGGAACAAATATCATTTAGGTAATTCTGGCTTGCTTCTAGTTGATCAGGAAATTAAAAATGCAAACAAATAATATTATCTGAACACAGAGATGTTTGCCTTCTTTTGTAACTTATGGAAATATGAGTGGCAGATTAAGAAAGTAGGCACCATGCTGTGTGAAGGTTTTCTCATCAGATGGATTCCATATTATGTGGGAATCAACCCAAGTATAACTATGAAAAAGATTGGGAATATGATCTGTCCATGTTTCTCTGTCCTCTGGTTAAATGGCTTTGGGGGGGATGGTGCCCAAAATCTGCCATATACTGAATTACAATTGAGACATGAAATGTATTAAATGTTTAAATGATTCCCCCCCCCCCCCGAAACCCACACCCTTCTCCCATAACAAATAAGAAATCCTCTACTTGGTGGTTTTTAATGAAAATCGCATTTTGTAGCTCTAATAGCCAACATCTGGGAAAATGAATGTTTTTCTCCTTCATCATCTAAAGACTTATTTGGAAGAGTATTGGTTTGTGGCTCTACTGGGTAACTCTGCTGATGATCCGATTTAAAAAAGTCATTTAATTTCTTCTAAGACCACAGTGGTTACCATAGAAATGCATTTGCTGAAAAACAAGGAATAATTAGTATACATTTGTTCCTTCATATCCCCTAATTTCTTCCATTCAACGTCTTAAACATGTAATTAAAGGGATTATTTAGCTTTTTGATTCCCCCTTCCCACCAAATTAATTTAAAGACAAAACCCTTGTGTCAGCAGTGCCGAAATCACATTTGGTAATCAGTCCAGACTGTTTGCCTATATGGACTAAGCCTGCATGTTTTTCATTGAAAGCAGCAACATTGAACTAGTGGTAAATGTTAGATTCTACTGGAACCTATAAAGAATGGATATAAGCAGGTAGAGAAATGTCGGTAGAGATTCTTTGTCCAGTCTCTTGTGTTCATGGAACTCTTGATGATGAAAGGATATAGAAGTAAAAGCTTTTCAGGGGAAAACATTATCCATGGAAAGGGGTGGAAAGATGTAATGGGCAACTGGATCAATCCCAAGACAAACTGAACCGATTCAATATGCAGCAAGGCATTTCTCATTGGATTTTATTAGGGACAGAACTAGCATATGGTAAACATGGGTTTTAGTTGGCTCGCATTCTGAAAAACTGAAGTTGTAATCGTATGCCTTGTTTTCGGAGTGTAGGTTACTCAGCAGGGGTTACTTGTGAGTAAACAGGTATAAGATTTCACTGTACTTCTTCTTTTCAACTTCTAACGTTTCTTCATGTTTTCCATGAGTTTTTTTTGGTTTTATTTTCTGCACAAGATGTATCTGTCAGTGCGTTCAATGGCTTGGAACAGGAGACAATGTCCCAATGTGGGTAGAAGGAGAGCGAAAACCTGTGCAGACAGGACTATTGCAGAAGATGGAACTGTGCAGAACTGTGCATGCCTTGTTCCAGCATAGTGGGAAGATTTACCTAGTCTTAGACTATATCAGTTACAGAGCTTTTTTAGGCACCGGTTGTCAGTTTCCAGGCTTTTATTTAAAGCTTAAGCTTAGAATACAGTTTTGTATTCTGGAGCTCATTTACCAATAAAGGAGAATATTTGTAGCTCAGGGTTGAAATGAGGGGTCCTTGGTGCTCTCTCTGAACTTGATTGTTTTCTGGCAGATGTTTCATTACCCAAACTAGATAATATCATCAGTGTGAGTCTAGCACTGATGATGTTACCTAGTTTGGGTAATGAAACTTCTGCAAAGAAACAACCAAGCTCAGAGGGCACCAAGGAGAGAGCTTTTATTTATTGCATTTCTCTTGACCATCCATATGAATGTGCTTTTGCATTACTTCAAATATTCCTTCATTTTCCTTTCATGCCAGAAATCATATTGTGGTGGAACACATAAATAGGCCTTCCCACCTCAGCTATTGGTTTGACAGCCCACAGTGTCTATATATGCCTAAGGATGAAGTTGTCATATACTCCTTATTATAGAATGAACAGGCAGGATATATGCTCTATTCTTCCTATTTACGCTCTAGAGATCCTTAGCTACCAATCTCATAAGTATATGTTTGTTGAAATTAATCAGCTCTGCCATTCTATTATCTACTGAAGAATATAGACTCTCTCAGCTGCTGCCATAACTGTCAAAATATATTTGTAAAGATAAATGATATACTGCATGTGTTTATTTTGGTGGCTGGCAGTACTGCACAGGATACTAAATTTAGGATATATCTCATTGACCCCAAAAAACATTGCCCAGTATGTGACTACTGAATATAACTCAAAAGTTCCCTGCTGTGAAGAGCCAGCAGTCTTGCTGATAATATATATTTAGGAGGCTTTTTATAGCCCAATACTTATGCTAATGCACAGAAGATAAAACAAGTTGTAAACCACTAAGTACAAGCAATAAAACCAGTGACCACTGAACATTTCACTGCTGAAAATAGGCCAGCCTAGAGCTGCATTTCAAATGTTTTGCAGAATGAATATGATTCTAAATATTTGTATATGTTTAAAAATGCAAAGAAAAATAATTTTTCATAGCTAAGTGTTTGTAACATAGATATCTGTTCCTAACTATCCGGATGTCAACATAGTAAAATCAACATCGTGATGTCAAGTTCTGTCATTTTGTACATGGGCAGTTTATTGCAAACAAGTAAAGAAGAGATGAAATGTAGGTTGTGATGTCATAATATGCCATTGTGATAGCTAACTTCTGGGTGCTTTATTTTTTTAAAATGTATGTAAATATCAAAAAGGAAAAGGTTCATAATTACTGATGATTGGCCACTGTATTTTGGAAAAGGCAAAGGAATGGTGAATGCCCTCCAAGATTAATTTTATGCTACTTCCCAAATTAAAATAGGACTTATGTAAATCTTTCTATCTTGTGACTGGTCTCCATTTTTTTCAATTAACACCTGGAAGAGAAGTTGCTTATCTCTTCCTATTTACCCTTGTGAGCGGTGAGATAACAAACTTCCAGCTCTAATCTCGATCAGATAATAATTCCCTTCTATTGTCATAGTAGGTACCCAGTGCTGCTGACACTTAATCCTCATTGATATGTAATTTTTCCTTGCTGATGCCTAAACTGAACAACCTGGCTGGTGGAGTGGGAAAGAGGGGTTGAAAGTTTATAAAGCTCACCCAGTGGAAAACTACTCCTTTATGAATCGAATTCTGGAGACCTTCCTTGCAGATTGGGGGGCTATAAGCAATTAATAAGGACAATTTTCACCTTATTAATCTCCTCCTGCCTCAGTATCTATCCTGAAAATTCTAAATTGGCAACATAAGTATTTCAGAAAACATCTTATACTGCACTGTACCAGGAGAGAAACAGTGCAAATAAAGTCTTTGTGCTTGATAAATCTGTAGAAAAGATTTATCTATCTAGAAAGCATTCTATCTTTTTATTCTACAAAACAATCTGCTTTTCAAAGTGACTGTTCTTCCCATTCAGGGCTTTGTATATATAGCGAGCAGCAAAATTTTAGATCCTAGTCTGACGGGGATATAAGAAAATAGCCAGTATTAAGGCCTCCTGTAAGATATCCCTCTGTACTTCGGTGTACTAAGATAGTTGCTGAATCCTTGATACATCACAAGTCTTTTCTTTGCAGTGGCTGAGATAAATCAGTCAAAGTTGAGCATTCCTTTCATACTTATTTATAGTAAGTTCCTCTGGCCACATTCTCTGCCAGCATAAATAAGCAAGTTAGTCAACAGAGTTCTGCTCTTAGGTTTCAGCTGTGTAGTATTATTTGTCTTTGCACACCAAAATTGTTACATCCATTCATTATTTCTGATATATATGGTATTTGAAAAGTTACCTCCTGCTTAGTTGAAGTCATATAAAGACAATAACAGCTTGATAACTATATTTCAACAGGTTTAGTATTTACAGCATGTGATTTGTGTAATACTGAAAGATACGTTTGAGATTCAACATTATTATATTGACACCATTTAAATATTTTTAGCCAATTGTAATACTTAAAACAGAATTTAGTTACTGAAAAGTGATTCTTGGCAATGTATTTACCATAAACATATATTTGAGTTGCATAGTTTTAATCCATTGATGCAGCTGAAGATCCGTAGTTATTAAAGACTTTGGAGGAGTCAGTTGAGTTTCACAAACTGGTAACCCAACTTGAAAAGAAACAAATTTACAAATTTACCTTAACTATTTGTGTGAACTTTGAAATAACAAGTTTGAATGGTCTGGATATTTTGTATCTTCATACAAAAAATTCTGGATAATTGAAAGTTGCCTTAAAAAGTATGAATTTAATTTTTTGATCTTAGAATGAACTTAATACAAGATAAAATTCTAGCTTAGTTTTCCTGCTATTGCCACCTTTGGGGTGGGTTTAAAATCCACTGATTATGATGTCCTTAGAACTTATCTTTGTTCTTTATGGTTGCATTTGGAGTATCCAGATCTCAAGCGGAATTGATTTGTATGTGTACAGTATATGTCCATGTGTATATCCCTAGGGAGTGGCAGAAAGAAGATAACTTTGAAAGGGCAATTTTTTTTTTTGATTTGCAATAGTGGATAGCTGAAATATATTACAGTTACGATTTGAAACAAAGTGGCATGGAAAAGGGCCTTTGAAGAATGCAATCATAGTTTGGGGAGTTGTTTTGTTTATCAGATAGTTTTTCAAGTTTTTACTCTCCTTTTTCTTTTTTATTAGTTGGGTTCAATAAATCTTTTTAAAACATCAATTTTTAATAGATTAAAAGGGTGTAACAAATTAGTTTTTATTTTTTAAAATGCAAATCATACCAATTTGAACATAAAGTGGAGAAATACAAGATATTATTTCAAAAAAAAGTTAAGTGGCTTTACTTTGCTGAAATCAAAAAGCAAATCAGATATTCATCTGAACTTCTATCTAGAAAGGAATCAGTGGTGGAATGCAGCCTGAAAATTCCTTGAAGATTGAACACAGAACTGAAAATCCACAAGACATTTTAAAATTGACCAGTCATATAATAGGTTGGGATGATAAAAGGGATATTAAATGAATAAGAAGTGTGCTGCAATTAAGGTAAGATTGAGATTGCTATGTGCATATATCAAGTGCATATATCATTGAAGTAATTTTCGTCTGCTGCATACTTGGACTGGAGGTGGCAGAAGCTGGAGCAGAAAATGACTTGTCCGTTGGTGGTTTCTTGGGCCCCATTTATCTGTATTCAGGATGATAAGTCTTTTGCAGAGGAAATGGCATCAGAAGAGGCGCAGCTGTCCCGGTCCAACAATGAACTGTCTGTTAACCAAATGTTTCAGGAAATTATGAGGGGTCAAAATGAGTTGAAAAAAGAGGTGACAGATCTCAAAGATGAGCTCAGAGCTGTACAACATCATATATCAGAAAACAAACAAAGGATTGAGGTATTGGAGGAGGGAACAGCTGGACTGGGGAAAGAGGTTAAGGCGGTCCGGAAGGGAAATTTAGAACTAGTAAACTTTATGGCAAAAATAGAACTTGAAAGAATGTCCTTTTTTCTCAGATTCCAGAACCTACCATCTGAAGATCTTAAGGATATTATGAGTACAATATTAGCAGAATATATTAAGAAAAATAAAGAACAATTGTGGTGGGATATGGATCTGGTTTACAGGATTAATTCAGCATATGCTAGAACACACAATGTTCCAAGGGAGGTACATGTCAAGTTTCTTAAGAGGACCACAAGGGACGAGGTGCTAGGGGCCCAAAGGAAGGGACCATTAAAATATAAAGATAAAGAAATTACTATTCTTAAGCAAATTCCGAAAAAAATAAGGGAAATAAGGAGGAAGTATTCCTCCTTATCAAAGAAATTATACAATAAAGGAGTTTGGTTTAGATGGTTATTGCCAGAGGGAATGCTGATTTTTTTGGGAGGGAAATAGAGTTAGAATTAACACAGTAGAGGAGGCAGAAGCCTTCATTAAAAAACATAGTTCTCTCCTAGAGGATGAAAATAGGGGAGGTGGTGAAAAAGATAGTAATGTACAAGATATGAAGGGGGGGGGCTGTGGCTCCATCTGGGGACAGGGAGGAGGGAGCAATATCGAAAAGGCTCAGGTCACAAAAATAAATGTACTTGAAATACATGTAATTGTTGATATACTAGAAAGTGACAAAGAAAGAGATGATTGAACATATGGCTGACATAATGTAAAATAAGATTCTGTCTATGCTTATCTTTTATACGTTATTTTTAACATTGTAAAAATTGTGAGATGGGGGGGGGATTTATACCACCGGCACGGGAGCTGACAAAATTTTCTATGTACCTTCTTTTACCTTTCCCTATAAATGTTTAAAAGCCAATAAAATTCTTTTAAAAAAATGACCAGTCATATAATAGGTTGGGATGAAAAAAGGGATATTAAATGAATAAGAAGTGTGCTGCAATTAAGGTAAGATTGAGATTGCTATGTGCATATATCAAGACCAATGAACAACCTTGACAGCGAACTGGAACAAAATATTTATTCAGCCCAAAGTGAGAAATTAAACAGATTTATTTTGGAGTGAAAATAGAATTCATTACTGAAGTGGAGATGGACACTGTAAGCTGGGAAAAGTCTTTGCCTGTTAAAGCATTTGCTCTTAATTAATCAACGTCATTAGTCAATAGTTTTCTCTGAAGGAAATCTGTTGAAATAGCCTTTCAAACCAGTTAATTTTTTAGCTAGAATAATACATGTTGGTACAATTGTGCTATCCTGAGCCAAATATTATTCCATTACTTTTTAGCCAAGTGAATTTTTAAAACAAATCATGGTGCAACCGTGTCTCCACAAGGCTCCCTTACATCCACAAGCAGCCATTTCAGCTAATATCGCTTTTGCAATCTAGGTAAAAGGCAAACAAAGACTAGCCAAGTAAAAGCCTTCTTTTCCTGAATAAAGAGGTATATACAGATACTGTACTCAGTCAATCAGGACTAACTTGCTTGCAAATAACCTAATTATCCTGTCCTCTTAGATCTTCTTTAAATTAAGCTGATTTGGAAAACGAATCATAATTATCATAAGTGCTTTCAAGAAAAGCCTTGAATCAAATAGGCTGAAATTCTGAATGGATCTGAATCAATTGGATCAGAGACAATCTACAGATCCTTACTGTATTTTCTGCTGTAACTTTTTCTAGGGTATATTTTTAAAGAATGATATGTATCCTTACTGGTACTTTTAAAATAGTATATGCACCTTTCCCAAGTACACACGCACATTTTGAACAGGAAACAATGGTTGTTATCTTTCAGGCTCCTTGCCAATGTATTCAGGAACTTGCCTACAGCAGAAGCTCATAGACACAACATGGTTAGACTAGTTACTTTTCTGCAGACAAAGAGGAAGCCATATACATTGTGAAGATTTGCACTGCAGAGAAGAACAGAGCCATCTAAAGCTGTATTTAGCTGTGTGCTTTGGAGTTTGACTGTGACGAGCTTTCCTCCTGCTTTTCTGAGTCAAAAGATATTGGGCCATTCTTTCAGGTCTGTGGAAAGATCTTTCCTTGGCTAAGAACTGCTAGTTCTTACCTCGCCAACTACAATCCTAATCATTTTTGGATCCATTGAATACTGTGACAGTCTGTTTTGGCAAATTGCACCATTCCCCACCTCCTGCGATTCATAATGATTTTCTTTAAATGTTCCTAGCTAAGGCATAACATCTAAATTATGTTATTTCTAAATTTAGATCCGTATGTAAAAAATAGCATGTGCAAATTTTATTCAAATCTGTGCCTACCTTTCTTTTGTAGTAAGATACCTCCTTTGGTGATCTGTTAATTGGCCTGCGTGAAAAAAGTGGTCCTTTGAGAAATAATTATTTCATTGAATTAATCTTCGCTCAATCTTTGCAAATATAGGTTTAGAATTTTACAACAATATACTTACGTATTCATCTTCATGAAAATGGCTGAACCAGGGAAGAGTTAATTCTCCAATGTTTGTCACTGAGAGATGATTCAAGAAAAAATAATTTTGAAAGAACACAAATATGTTACTAGGTGAGCAGATTTACACTCGTGTCTAACATGCTACACGTGCAAAAAGATGGGAGAAATGGGATTGCGGGAAATATTTGAAGGAACTATTTGACACTTCTTCACTCTTCAAAACATGATATTGCTTTACAGATTTCCTGAACAATAGTTGCGTTTCCTGGAATATGTGAGTGACACAGTATTATGAAGGATAGCCAGTGGCTAATCCTTGCCACACGTGTCTTTAACACGTAGAAGTTTTTGAGACAAGCAACATTGGGAAAATATATCCCAAACATTTTAATTTTCAGAAGACAAATTGATCTCAGTTAAAAAAGAATGTTTTAGCTCTTCCCAAGAACATTTTGTCTTATTTTCAAGGAATATTCAGTTATTCGTGTTAAATATAAATATGTACGTATGTAAGTTTCAGAGGAGGAGCTTCTGGCGATGGCGGTCGCCTCCTGAGCTCCTAAGAACGCCATGGAGCTCCCGACTGGGTAAGGGACTGCTGCCGGCCCTCATGTCATCGGAGGGCCGAGAGTTGGACAGCTCGACCACCCTGGCTTGTTTTGGGCTCGTTTTGGCCCGCCAGGGTGGTCGGGGGAGATTGGAGGAAGAGGAGGAACGGAAGGCTGTAAACGGCCGTGGCAACAGCTGGGAAGCTATGGCGGCGGCGCAGCGCGGCGTGAGGATTGCGCTGGCGGTGAGAAAAGGCACCGGGGGAGAAGAACGAGGCGCCGGGGAGGAGAATAAGGCCGGGAGGCAATTGGGAGGCAATTGGGAGAGGCAGTTGGAGACGGCTGCGGCAGCAGGACGAGTGGAAAGAGTGGCGCCGCGGCCAGGGACTCCTTTCTGGTATCCTGCTGTATCCTGGCTGCTCCCATGCCCCCCCCCCCGGGCCTTGCCGGCGCCAGCAGAGGACGTTAAGTTTACGATCTTGGAGGATTGTGGAGAATTTTATCCCAATCCTAATGCAGCATCTCATGATCCGTGGAGAACTTTGGAGCGCCGTGTGGGGGGCCAAGGTGGAGTGTGCCCACTTGGGCGTTTGGATGGAAACCAGGAGTGAGGGCGAAGGTATAAACAACGGTTGGGGGTGGCCTGGAACACCGGAGGCCATTGGAGGCCCTGTTTCAAGGCCATGGATAGGCCTGAACAGTTACCTAGGCCAAGAACAACCGGGCCTAGAACGCCCCCCCATCTGGAACCACCTTGGACTGTCCCCCACCTTTCTGTCATCTCTGCCATCTCTCACCACCTGAGGATATTCGATCACTTCCCGCCCCCCCCCCCTCATGCAAGTACTAATCTGGACATTGGACATTGAAGCCTCCTACTTCCTATTGAGACTCTACCCCGTTCACCAACTTTTTATCATCAGCACCCTTACCCCACTGGGTTTGTAACAATTTATTCGAGGTCAGACCTGCTCCGCCTGCGGGAGGCCCCTCTCTCGCAGGCATGGCCCTTGGCTCTTTCAAGGGCCCGCCTTGATGACGGGTTCGTGGACCCCGAGAGGTGCAGGAACCGGAAGCTAAGGGGATTTTTAATAAAATGTTTTTTATCTTTTTTAGGGGGTCCCAGGGTGGGGGGGAAGGCTAATCAGACCGGGAGGAGGGCCAGAGCCAGGCAGACAGGTGAGTCTAGGAAGGACGGGGATGCGGTGGAGGGGGGGAATATAAAGGTCACTAAAGCAGAGGGTTGCCCTATTACAACGGTCGCGGGGAGGAGGGGATGCGAGGACAGGATAAGATCTCAAGGTCGGTTGGGAGACCGTGGCTGCTGGTTACGCCCGGTCGCTTGTACCAACCCCTGCAGTCTAGGTGGACAGGTCATACAGAGCCAGGGCCTGCGGCTGATGCTTTGTAACGCAAGGTCTGTCACCAACAAGGCCCCCCTCATTAATGAGTTGATCTCAGAGGGGGAGCTAGACCTTGCAGGGATTACGGAGACCTGGCTGGGCCACGAGGGTGGTTTACCCCTCGTGGAAATGTGCCCACCGGGTTTCCGTGCATTCCATCAGCCTCGGGCCCTGGGTAAGGGTGGAGGGGTGGCGGTGGTTATGCGGGAATGTTTAGAGCCGAGGGAGTTCACTGTCCCTCAGATACCCGGGTGTGAGTCCCTTGGTGTGAACTGGGGCCCAGGGAGGCAGTGGGGCTTGCTGATTGTATACTTGGCTCCTCGCTATGCATCAGCAGCCCTGCCCGAGCTCCTCGAGCTAATCTCTGCGACGGCAGTTGAGACTCCCAGACTCTTGGTCATGGGGGACTTCAACTTACCGTCAATGGGAGCGCTTCCGAGGCGGCCCGGGAGTTCATGGCTTCCATGACGGCCATGGACCTGACCCAATTAGTGCAGGGCCCCACTCACGAAGGGGGCCACACACTGGACCTCATTTTTGTATCTGAACAGTGGACGAGTGATCTGGGAATAGGGGATTTAGTCATCACGCCCCTGTCATGGTCAGACCACTCATCCCTCCGGCTGGACTTCCCAGGCGCTATCCCCCACCGCGAGGAGGCGGAACCAGACCCTATAAACTGGTACCACCCCAGGCACCTGATGGAATCTGATAGATTCCAGACGGAGCTTGGGCCAATTCCTGTAGCCTTGTCCCGCTCCCGCTCCGAGGACCTAGTGACTGCCTGGAATAGGGCGACGACTGGGGCCTTGGACCGGGTTGCGCCTTTGCGACCTCTCCTGCGGCATCGACCCACCCGGGCTCCTTGGTTTACTGAGGAGCTTAGGGTGATGAAACGCCACAGGAGACGTCTAGAGAGCAGGTGGAGGTCCTCACGCTCCGAATCTGACCGAACACAGGTAAGAGCCTATTTGCGGACTTACCTTGTGGCAATAAGAGCGGCCAAACGTAGACATTGTGCTGCTCTTATTGCGTCCGCGGATAACCGCCCTGCCGCCCTGTTTAGGGTGACTCGCTCCCTTCTATCGCAGAGGGTGCGGGAGACACCCTTACAGGGTAGAGCAGAGGAGTTTGGGGAATATCTTCAGGACAAAATCGATCAGATCCGGAGCGGGTGGACCTCCGTCAGTGGACCAGACGAGCCGCCAACAGCGAGTCTTGAGAGACCACTCTGGGAGGAGTTTGACTCTGTTGCCCCCGAGGATTTGGACAGGTTGCGTGGACGGCTGCGACCCACCACTTGTTTAACGGACCCGTGCCCCTCCTGGCTGGTACTGGCAGCCTGGGAGGTGACACGAGGCTGGCTCCTGGGCCTGGTGAGCGCATCACTGGGTGAGGGATACTTACCAACCGCCTTGAAAGAGGCGGTGGTGAGACCCTTGCTCAAGAGGCCTTCGCTCGACCCAATGGAGCTAGCTAACTATCGTCCAGTCTCCAACCTCCCCTTCGTGGCGAAGGTTGTTGAGAATGTGGTGGCGCAGCAGCTCCCGCGACACCTAGACGAATCCGATTATCTAGACCCACGCCAGTCCGGCTTCCGACCCGGGCACAGCACCGAGACAGCCTTGGTCGCGTTGGTCGATGATCTCTGGAGGGCCAGAGATAGGGGTTGCTCCTCTATCCTGGTCCTATTAGACCTCTCGGCGGCTTTTGATACCATCGACCATGGTATCCTATTGCGCCGGTTGGAGGGGATGGGAGTCGGAGGCACCGTTTTGCGGTGGTTCGGCTCCTACCTCTCCGACCGGAAGCAATGTGTGTTGACAGGGGGACAGAGGTCGTCCCTGAGGCCACTCACTTGTGGGGTGCCACAGGGGTCGGTCCTCTCGCCTCTCCTGTTCAACGCATATGTGAAGCCGCTGGGTGAGATCATCCGTGGTTTTGGGGTTGAATACCATCTCTACGCTGATGATACTCAGCTGTATATTTCAATCCCAAACCACCCCAACGAGGCTGTCGAAGTGATGTCCCGGTGTTTGGAGGCCGTCGGGGTCTGGATGGGGGACAACAGACTCAAACTCAACCCCTCCAAGACCGAGTGGCTGTGGTTGCCGGCACCTCGGTTCAGCCAGCTGACTCCATCGCTGGCCATAGGGGGCGAACAGTTGTCCCCTGTGGAGCGGGCGCGCAATTTGGGTGTCCTCCTTGATGCCCGGCTGTCAATGGAGGACCATGTGGCAGCCGTGGCAAGGGGGGCATTCCACCAGGTTCACCTGGTGCGCCAATTGCGCCCCCTACTGGACCGGAGTGCCCTGCGCACGGTCACTCATGCGCTGGTGACGTCTCGCCTGGACTACTGCAATGCCCTCTACATGGGGCTTCCCTTGGGACGCATCCGGAGACTGCAGCTAGTTCAGAACGCAGCCGCGCGGGTTATTATGGGAAGTACCCGTTACTCCCACGTAACACCTCTCCTGCGCGAGCTGCACTGGCTACCTGTGGCCTTTCGGGTGCGTTTCAAGGTATTGATCACCATCTTTAAAGCGCTCCATGGCAGAGGACCTAGTTATCTGCAGGATCGCATCCTACCACACACGTCCCTGCGACCTATCCGCTCACACAGGGAGGGGCTCCTCCTGGTGCCGTCTGCTAGGCAATGCCAGCGGGCGACACCTAGGAGTAGATCCTTCTCTGTGATGGGCCCAACCCTCTGGAATGACCTCCCCCCAGACATTCGAACTACCACCGACCTCCGTTCCTTCCGGCAAAAGTTAAAGACTCACCTATTTCAATCAGCTGGCCTGGCACTTTCTTAGTTTTACCTCCTGGGATTTATTTATTTTAATTGGGTTTGGGGTTTTATAGGCTTTTAACGTATTATATTTATTATTCTATTACAGTCTCACAACCTCCTTCACCAGTATTAATTTAATTGTTTATGTATGTATTTTACAACGTATTTTAGTGACTGTACACCGCCCCGAGTCCTCTCCGGGAGAGGGGGCGGTCTATAAGTGTGAATAATAAATAATAAATAATAAATAATAAGTAATATATGTAAAATTAGGGTGATATAGTACTTAGTTTTATGATATTTTTAAACAGTGGATAGCAAACCTGAACAGTGTACGTGAGTTCAAATGAATATTTTACAGTTTTCACATACATTCATGTGATGGCATTCTGTCCATGTGAATGTAAATGTGCAAGTTTTGATTTCTTATTATGCAGAAGCAGGATATTTTCACAAAACCTTTGTTTATGTTCAAAGGAAGAGGAAAACTACTAGTATCCTTAAAATAATACACAAGCTGAACAGTCTTGACATAAAATGACGTTAGAAATGGCAGATGTTTCCACTGCCTCTTTTTATCTTGCTACAAATCTATGCAAATGCATTCACCACAGGTACAGTTATACCTAAGATCCCTATCGTTTTTATACTAGATGCTGCTAACAGACAATCTAAACATAGAAACATTAAAGTAACATGTAGCTTCTACTGGTATTTAAAATGGTCTGAACAATTTCCATATAAACATTTGTCTTAGATCCCATAGATAATTGCTTGATTTGATCGCTTTGATCCAAACCAGAACACACATATGAATTACTAGCATGTGCAATCCACTGGTGAAAATCTGATTGCTTATAATATACAGTGGCTTTCATTGCTTAACATGAGCTGTTCTCAACAGCAGACTAACCTGTTAAGGGGCTACATCTAGGCAACCAATCTTTGTTCAACAGACAACTACCCAATCTTTTAGATTAGGTTCACACCCTCAAGGAAACAAAGAACAACCAAGCCTATTTATTTGTGACCTTTGATATATTATTTGAAGCTTCCAGTTCAAATAATTATTCTTATTTTTCTTTAAGTATAATATTAAAAAGAGACTCCAAAGGTGGGGGAGAGAAGGAGAGAGGGAGAGAGAGGAGGAGAGATGGAGTGAGTGAGAGGGGGAGAGTGAAGGAGAGGGAGAGAGGGAGGGAGAGAGGGGGGGAGAGAGATAGAGAGGGGGAGAGGGGGAGGGGGGAGAGAGGGAAGGGGAGAGGGAGGGAGAGAGGGAGAGGGAGAGGAAGAGGGAGAGGGGAAGAGGGAGAGAGACAAGGAGAGGGAGAGGGAGGAGGAGAGAGGGAGAAGGAGAGGGGGAGAGAGAGGTAAAGAGGAAGAGAGATAGAGAGGGGGAGAGAGGGGGAGAGAGAGAGAAGGAGAGAGGGGGAGAGGGGAGAGAGAGGGAGGGGGAGAGGGAGGGAGGGGGAGAGAGGGAGGGGGAGAGGAGAGAGGAGAGAGGGAGAGATATAGAGGGGGAGAGGGGGAAGAAAGAGAAGGAGAGAGAGGGGGAGAGGGAGGGAGAGAGAGAGGAGGAGAGAGGGAGGGAGAGAGAGGGGGAGAGGGAGGGAGATAGAGAGGGGAGTGAGAGAGGAGGAGAGAGAGAGAGAAGGTGAGAGAGGGGGAGAGGGGGGAGAGGGGGAGGGGGGAGGGAGGGAAGGAAAGAGAGAGAGAGAGAGAGAGACAGAGAAAGAGAAAGAGAGAGAGAGAGAGATTCTTGCATTCCAGCCATTAGTCTTTTTGCCATAGGATTCTTTGAATCTATCTACAGTTGTCCTAAGCCTGGGAATTCCAGAGAGAAAGGCAGGGAAGCAGCCTTCCTTATACCAGCTGGAAGGCTAAAAACAACACTACAGAACCAACCAAACACCTGTACTGCTGGTATGTGAAAATGAGTCAACTGATTGAGGAGAGAATAATGACCATTTGTATTGTTCAGAGAAGAAGGCCAATATATAGACCTGCCCTTCTTGATTTCATGCCTGTTGGCTGTGAGAGATTCTTCAAAGGCAAGTACAAACTTGGTTGAAGCTTTCCAGAGATTTGACAGAATATGGTTAGGACTTTTATCTTTATCATAACTCAAGAACAGAAGCCAATACAAACAGCTGACAATCAACGGCTGATTCCGGAACTTATACATCCAACATCTACACTTCTTACATTTCCCTCTGTGCAATGGTCATCCTGCCATTTTTCCCCACACATGCTTCTGTAAGTATGTGACAGTCATAGGTTTACATTCATTGCATTCCTACTCTGGCTCTACTGCTAGCCAAACTTTAACAGATGTGTTGAGTTAAAACTCCCATCATAACCATATCAAGGTAAATTTTTAATTCAAGAAATCTAGTGGAGGCCAATTTGGTAAAATCTTTATGAGAGTTCTCAGAATTAGAGATAATAAGGAAAAGGGAATTCACAACTAGGGAAAGATGCTTTGGACCTGGCCTGGCTGTACTTACTTACTTACTTACTTACTTACTTACTTACTTACTTACCTTACTTACTTACTTACCTTACTTACTTACCTTACTTACTTACTTACTTACTTACTTACTTACCTTACTTACTTACTTACTTACCTTACTTACTTAGTTACTTACTTAGTTACTTACTTACTTACTTTACTTACTTACTTACTTACTTACCTTACTTACTTACTTACCTTACTTACTTACTTACTTACCTTACTTACTTACTTACTTACTTACCTTACTTACTTACTTACCTTACTTACTTACCTTACTTACTTACTTACCTTACTTACTTACTTACTTACCTTACTTACTTACTTACTTACCTTACTTACTTACTTACTTACTTACTTACTTACTTACCTTACTTACTTACTTACTTACTTACCTTACTTACTTACTTACTTACTTACCTTACCTTACCTTACCTTACTTACTTACTTACTTACTTACTTACTTTATTTATGTATGTATGTATGTATGTATGTGTGTGTGTGTGTGTGTGTGTTTGTTTCTTTGTTTGTTTGTTATAGCCACCCAATTCAATCAAGTGTCTCTGGGCTGTTTATATTTCTAAAATTACAAAACATTTTAAGCAATTTAAAAACCTAAAAATAATAAAACATCCATAAAATAAATATGCATCTGCATAAATATGCATTTGTCGCCTCTTAAAGAGCTTGTGCCTTTTCTTGGTTTCTTATAGTACCTGCACAGTGTCAAAAAAAAAGACATAGGCATTAAAGATGTGGCAACAGAACAGTGAGAAAGTAACCATGTGCACATCAGATCCAAAGGACTTTTCCCTCTCTGAATCTGAATATGGCACAGTTCTACCCACAACCAGCTTCATCTAAGACCAGAATGTATAATGCTATATTGGTTTATATTACATGAAACTCTTGCATTGCTGTGTTGTCTAAATCTGACAAAAATAATAATTTAAACATAAATTATAATTTATGATATTATAAATAAAACAATGTTTTAGGGAAAAAAATCTTTTTTTTCTCAAATGCTGTGAAGTAGAAACAAGGCAGATGATTCTGTATACAGAACATGAACTGGGTGTTTAGAGGTATCAGGATGATCAACCACATTTTACAGCAAGCGAAGCACACATGTGGGGTGGCTTTTATCTCCAGTGGCCTATTCACAAATGCACATATTTCATAACGGATCCTGATAAGAATCTCCAAGAGGTTTCTTCTTCTATGATATGAAAACAGAATTCTGCTTTAAAAACGGCAAACAATTCAAGGTAGCTTGGCACACAACAAATATGAGAAGCCCCTGACCACAGACTGCCTTTAATGTGAACCCAAGATTTGAAATTACTCACATCTTCCGATACTTGTCAGAGTTCAAGCAGGAAACCTACTTTTTCCTCAAATGTCAACAACATTTTTTATGAGTGCTCTGAGGTAAAGCCATGATATAAAGAACTGACACTCCTATAGCTTTTAAGATCTAATAGGAGTTGCTATTTATGTATCATTCATGAATATGTGGAGATCCTAATCATATGGCTAAAGAGAACTGTTGGGTTACTTCAATAAGAAATTATTTTCTCTCCCCCACCCTCCACTAAACATACCTATTTTTTCAAAGTCAAAAAAATAAACTTATAAATGTTTTTTTAAGAGTTTCAAAATGGAGCCATGACCAAATAAAACCAAACAAATTATCCCATTTATTCATGTTTCTTTCAATCTTTCCAACATTTCTTCACATGCTATGTTTTCATGTCTTTTTCCTAGAAACAGTCCTAACTAGTTCAGTGATGCGGTACATGTAGTCAAGGTATTATTTTCTCCAACATGGTGATCTTCTGAAGTGTTGAGATGATAGGCTCTTTCTTACAACCATGGAAACCTGCCTTCTCCAGTTCCTAAATCAGCAGAAACATAGCATGACATAAACACAACACACTCGCTAGAGAGAAGTTCCCTGAGGATGGGGTCCAGACAAAACCTGTGATCCTGGTGACTGATTGGATCCTGACATAAACTATATTGACTGAGCCTTGCCCTAAGGCTGAGTCCAGGTATTGAAAGAATCCTTACGGTTTTAATATGGAACAAAGTAAAGGCTGCAGTTAGTGTATTCTCCAGCTGTGTCTCTCCTCCAATCAAGCATCACTGACAGGAAAATTTTTTCTAAAGATGGTCACTCTATAAACAGGTCCCTGAGCCTGTAGGTTGCTTTCAAGTTGTTCAAATGACAGTTAGTAGTGTGGAGATTCTGTGCACTAGTGACCTGTCTCTCATATTTTCCTGACTATGGAGCTGATTTGGAATAGCCATAAAACTCATGTCCCCAAAATAGTCTGGTCGAGAGGTTGGTGAAATGGAGGAGGGGAGTACGTTGAGTCCAGATGAAGGTCTCCAAAGATATTGGGGATACTTTCTCCTGCTGAGTGTGGTTTTTGCTGTTTCAAAGAGCAATAGCCCCACATATATAAGGAGCTTGCTAAAAACCTGACAAGCACTTTGGAATATGCAGATTTTATACGATCAATCCTTTCTTGAAACCAAGTAATAGGTCTCTCCTACAGACTAAGCCAAAATGGCCATGGAAGATGGTGGCCAGTGACATAAGGGAAGGGTAATTTCTGCAGCAATTTCAAGTAGTCTCAGCCCCTGATAAGTCATCATAAACATTATCAATGAGGCATAGAAGAATATTCATTTGGCAAGAATGATGTTGCAAGAAAAGTAAGAACACTGATTTAAAATTGGTGCAAATAAAAACAAATGCCAGGTGTCTAGATGGTGAGTTGGACATGGGCTGAAGGCAATATCATGAAGCTATGTCTTTTAAAAGTAGTTAGTAAACCATCTCCATCCCAAGGTTAGTGAGATACGAGAGCGAACCTATAATTTTCTAAGCTCTCATGTAGCACAGCAAACAACCAGCACTGAGTTGAAGATCAGAGTAAGTCAAAGGGAACTTCATATGCTTAATCTTCATTTTCCTGGATGTATGAATTCTTCAGTTCTCTTAAAAATCTTGCAACCTGGACAGTTGCATGTTTACAAACCTTCATTGCCTTGGTTGGACATGACACAAGCATTCCGTGGCTATTTCTCAGCAGAACAACTGAAAAAATATGGTTTTGTAATGATCAGCTTAATAGAGAACTTCTGAGTCTGCTTTGGAATTAGTCCACATGTTGCCAGAGTAATAAAACAGTTTTAACATCGATCTAATATAATATATGCATGAATGTGGTAAGAGCAATTCCTGATTTGTTTTTTTTTAAATATCCTTATTAAATTGCATAGTAAAACAAATGTGTTAGGCCTAGTTTATGGTTTGGCCAAGGCCCCACATCAAACAGCAAATTAGAAAAAGACTCTATGTTCTAAAGGAAAGGGAGAGAAATGGCAAAGATTATGTTGTATTAGAGTGTAACATTGCACAAAGCAAGGAATGTATTATAATGATTGATGGACAACAGGAAGATTAAATTTGGATGCCGATTCTAGATTTAGAAAAGTGTCTCAGCAAATTTGGATACGGGGGCCAATTCTGAATCAACATTTAGAAATTTAAAGCTTAATCATTCCTGTTGACTGTCACTGGAAAACAATAGTCATAACTACTTTGGGGGCATATCAAAATCAATGAAATGTTCTGGTGTAGTAACCACGTAAACAGATGAAGTCTGCAAAATATAACCATGCAATAGACTTGGTGGTTGGTACTGGATGTACTTAAACCTTCTCTCTGTGGGTATGTTATGTTTCAAAGCCACTGCCTGTCTTATCTCCTGGAATCGTGGGAGGATATTTGCAGAGCTATTTACCCTTTCAGGTAGGGTCAAGACTTTACAGATTTCCTATATAGATGCATCTCTCTCTGGTTTTGTAGGGGCAATTTTGATGAAGATGATGCACCTAGGAAGGGTTTCAGAAAGATAGCAATTATATCAGAGTCAGTCATTTTTGTGGAAGACAGTTGTCATGTTTGAAGAAAGAATTACTCTCCGTTCTCTAGTATGTGTTCCAAATTTTACACCTCTTTATTTCTCCTACCAGGTGAGACTGAGGAGAAAGGGATCAGATTTGTTAAAACAACACCTAAGTCTTTGGGTTCCTCTCAACTGTTTCTCCCAGATGGAATCTGTCCAGTTGCTGAGCCCATGGAGGAATGGGATGCTGGAGTACCATCCTTTTATCAATTTAGGTTGAAGTGGGTCTGAAGGCAAGCCTACTTAGTTGTAGCTCCTGCACTCTGGAACTCTTTACTTGTAGCCATTCACAAATTGGTGAAATTTGTTCTCTCTGAGCAGAGGTTGAGTAGATACTGATGGGTGACCATCTATATTAATGTAATAATTGTGTTCTTAAGTGCAGTTTTAGGCTTAAGTAACACACTTTTTATCCAGTGAAAAATGAATTAGGCAGTATGAAAATACCAATAAAAGTGAACAAATCTCAGAATTGCTGTCCAAGCTTCAAGAGGGGAGATTGGCACTAACTGGACATATATCTGTCCCAGTCTGATCTGTTCCTTGTTTATTACTGACTTAAATACGAAGCTTGTCTCCAGAGCTAATAACACACTCATTTTTTTCTCTTAGAGATGTGTTTCTCTCTCCCCCCCCCCTCTGTGTGTGTGTGTGTGTGTGTGTGTGTGTATGGATGTGACTTTTTTGCTTGTTCCAGGTACATTTGTAGGAACATAGCGGAGCTTTATTTCCAATAAAATGTCATTGAACTGCATTATTTGAAGGAATTGATTCCCATAATGCTACTGGGTGGTGGGAAAATGAAGAACAGCTTATGACTGTTGACACTGATTGAATGTACATAAAGGGAGAAAATTAGCCCATGGGGAAAATGGCTTGATTGGGAAAAAAATCCTTGATGATTTATGAATGACAGATGAAAAATGCTACACTGTAAGAAAGGACACACAAGCAGTTATAGGACTATCATGTTGTTCTGTGCTTGTCATTCTGAAATAGGTTTTGTGGTGTGTATAATCAAGAGGCAGAGCATATGGCAAACTCCTGTAATCGTAAAAAGAATCCAGCTGGTGCTATTCCTATTAGTAGAGATACTTGATGAGATGGCCACACGTGGAGAAGAGGAGGCAGATGTCATTGCTCACAATGAAGCTGCAAAGATGAACAATCATATCCATTCTTTGTGATTAAAAATGCGTAAGAGGTCGGGGACAATCCTTGGAGAAAGAATAAATGGGAATTCTGCTTTCTGCTACTGCGCCATAAACATATCTGCAGTTGCAAGAATGCACCATTGCATGCATTCCCACAGCTACTCTAGTAGTTTGCTGGATTTGAGGCTGTCTTCACCGCATTTTCAAACTGACATCCAGATTTAGGAAGCAGCTTGCCTAAGTTCTGATTTGTCTACAGAAATTGTAGGTGCTCCATCACTGGAGGTTTTAAACAAGAGATTGGACAATCATTTATTTGAAATGGTGTAAAGGCTTTTGCTTGAGCAGGAGATTGGAGTAGAAGATGTCCAAAGTCCTTTCCAATTCTGTAATTCTGTTGTTGTGC